>NC_065522.1:5067193-5148862 GCF_006386435.1 Epinephelus moara | reverse complement strand
TAACAATCTGCTTTTAGCTTGAAAACACTATGTGCTTGTTTATAACATAATGTTTGCAGCAGTGGATGAGAGACTGTGGACAGAGCAGATTGAAATGTTACTTTTCTACATCTTCACGTTGCTGGAAAGGTATATTGATAAAGTATGACTTTTTCCTCATGTAGATTTTATTGCACTTACAGAAACAAGCGTAGTTGTCATCAGCTCAAGTTATCTTCACTTATCTGTCTCCACGGCAGCATCTCCCCTCCGTATTTGTGTGTTTGTGTGTGTGCATGAAAGTGGCACAGCAGCCCAGACACACAGACAGCAGGAGGAGTGGCGGCTGCAGCGTGATTATAAATTATACGGAAACATAAAAAAGCAAGCAGACAGTTACAGAGAAAAGAACCGGTAATGTCAGAGCTTCTCAATATCACGGTTGCTAATAATTTAAGACGGAGGCCCGTTTACTACCGGAAAAATTAACGGGGTTAAAGATTGATCTCAAATTTTCTGAATCAATATCAGGTCATTCAAATGATGATCGATTTGAGTCTGATAGATCGATTATTTTAACCCAGCCCTAGTATAAATACAGGCAACATTTTTGTTGTCACTCTGGCAAGATAGCATTAAGATCTCATCTTAACTCAAGTGTTTTTGCAGCGCTGCTTTATAAGTTATTGTCTTTTATGTCGGGAGTATAAGGTAGCGTTGAATATATATGTTAGCTCTGTCATTTTTGCCCCCCGTTGAATGCCTGTTTCTGTGTTTCACTATGTGCTCCTGAGTGAGTTGTCCCATTATTGCTGCATTTGTAACCAACAGTAGCCCACAAGCATGTAGTTTCAATGCATGAGTTTTGGTAGCAGCCACTGTGATCTAAGAATTTGTTCAAGTTTACTTTCACTAATTATATAACCATGCCCATTGAGCAGCAGTACTTTATCAGCATGCTTAATACCCAGATCAAAGTGAAGTTCAATGAGCTGATCTATACTTGGACATGGTGCTGGGAGCAGCTGAGTGGAAGTAGATATATGGCATAATTGCAAAACATATTGCGAGGGAATGCAAAATCAAAAATCTCCTTACCCTTGGGGGCTCCATAGAGAGCCATAGACAGGGTGTGAAAGTCAGAAGGTACTGAGAGACAAACTAAGGTGTTGGTTTTGGTCTTTAAAAACCTTATTGTGAAATGTATTCACAATAAGAAAAAAAAATTGTGTTTATATTCAACAAATATAATGTTGTTCAGGTATCTGCACTGACATTGAGGCATCGTTATTGGTGCTTGTTTTGAAAAATCCCATCCCAGTGTGATCTGAGAACAGTGCGTGTCAGGAGAATGGTTTCAAGTCAATGTTTTACACAGTCAGCACAGAGATATTGTACATGCACTGAGGTTAGAAATGTGCTCCCTGTTCTAACCTGGATTGTTTTTCTTTCAGTGACTATCTGTTCAAGCTTCTGCTCATTGGAGACTCTGGAGTAGGAAAGTCCTGCCTCCTGCTGCGCTTTGCTGTAAGTACTTTTGTCTCCCCCTCTAAAACATGTTTTTCCATTACCTCGAAATGTCTCAGTTCCCGCCGCAACCTTCAGTCTGTCCTCATTGTGCTGATGGCCTGACCCTGTCCTGCACTCTCCAACTCTATCTGCCTCCCTCTCTGCAGGACGACACCTACACAGAGAGCTACATCAGCACCATCGGAGTGGACTTTAAGATCCGCACCATTGAGCTGGATGGCAAGACCATCAAACTGCAGATTGTGAGTATACACACACACACACACACACACACACACACACACACACACACACACACACACACAGACAGAACACCCTTTGTAACTCTCACCTGAGCTTGGGCTTAGATCCAGCCATTGTTATCAAAACACAGTGTGCTGTGTGTGTACACGTTTTGCATTCAGACCAAGCTGTAACTGGATCTTGTTTTAGTTAATGGTACAGGCTATGCCACCCTGGAGATGTCCAGGTTGTTAAGCAGACAGTATAGTAGCTCTGCTTATACATATACACACAAAATGAAAAGTACACTGCACAGTGTAGTTGTATTTCTTTGCTATTATGGATCACTGTAAATACGACTGGAGATCAATGGATTTACTGTCAGTGTTCTTTTTGGTATTCAGCTGCCATTTAGCCGATTCTCACTGCAGAAATCAAACACCCAGTATGGGAACTTTCCATTGCTTTAACTGTTAACCTTGTGAGTTTTTGGTGCTAGGATCTTATTTGTGTTTCCACTGTATTTACAAACCGGTTCATTTAAGATAAATGTCATAAAAAGGCCAAAGCCCAGTCAGTAGCTCAAAACTCCCCAGTGGCTACCTTCTCACAGTGAGGCCCCAGGCATCTTGGTTTTTGGTTGACTTGCCCCTTACAGATGCAGAGGTAAAACAGAGCTGTTGTGTTTGTTAGAGTCATTCCTTTTGTGATGTGACATCATATCTGCTCGACCAAATAAAGTACCTGGCACTTGGATTTAGTGTCACTTCCTAAGTAGTATTCAGATTTATTTCCAGGAACTCACCTCCAAAGAGTGGACATCATTGGAAACAAAAGCAGAAACCATGACAATCACTACACATAATGTTTCATTACCAGGGTCTGACAACAACACAGCTGTGCTCCATTGACTCTAATGCAATCCTTTCAGATTTCCTTCGTTTTCAGGCTGGATTTGTGGATTTGGAGCTAAATGTTTTTCATGGGGCACGTTGTGTATTAATGATACTCATTACCTGGAGAGGTTGGAAAAAGATGTACTTTTCTTCCCCATTCCAAAACAAAATCAAACCCTGAGAAGTGTAGGATTAGCCAGCTAGCTACTGAAGATATAGCCTACTGAATGTATACACATGCTGCTTTTGCTTTTCAATGATAATAACACTGAAAAAGAGACCTACCCTGCTGAACAGGAGCCAGTGAAGGGAAGCAGGGAAACTTTGCTGATATTCAACCAGCTGTGTGTCATCACATTGAGCGCAGATGAATATTGTTTGACTTCCCCCAGAGATCCTTGCCTGTCCAGCGGTGGAGGTCTGGTTGCAGGCAGTGGCACAGGGCGAAGTGGAACACCGCTCATCTGCACACACTGTGATGACACACAGCTGGTTCTGTATCAGCGAAGTTTTCCTTTATATTCATTGTCTTATATCGCGGTTGGCAGTGATGCGGTGGTTCACTTTTACACTGTGATCTGTAGCCTATAGTTCGGCTTTAGCTTCTAACTATCTTTGTCTTTTTAACCTGTTTTTGCTGCTGAGTCAGTTTGACATCCTGGATATATCCCTCAAACACAGACTGTAGACCCCTCTGTCTGCTTCTATCTGAAATCACTATTTCATTTTTCCCAAAATTTGATAATATTTCTTCAGGGAGTGCAGTTAGTTACAGTGTGGGCTCTATGCTTACTCTGATAGCTTGTCGTACTATCACAAAGGAGTGGGGCTTAGCGGAGGGTAAATTATGATCAGTTAGTGCTGCAGGTTTTCAAAGAAGCTGTATTTGTATAGGCCTATCATACTTGTTGTACGATATATGGACATGACCTGATTTTGCTGACCTTGACATTGCCTGTTGTGTTTACATGCGTGTTTGTTTACATAAGAATGTCACCAAGGAATGTCACATGATGTTAGACTAGGGGTAGGCGATATGGCCCTAAAATAGTATCACGATATTTCAGGGTATTTTTGCGATAACGATATTCTTGACAATATATAGACAAAATTACTAAAAATATATTTTAAGAACATAGAATTGAAACAAAATAAGTGATATAATTTTACAGGTCAACAGTTTGCGTTTATATACTCAATAAAATGATCTCTCATTTCTTTAGTTTGTGAACAGTATCTTTGAGTGAGATTCAGATTCTGCATACAATATTGGCTGTTATGCTACAGTAACTATCGCACATTCACATATATGTAGTTTTTTTTTTAGCCTCAAGTGTCACGTATGTTTACATTACCAAAGGTTTATGACAAAATCACTTGATGACACTGACTCCTGTGTGTTCATGGTGAGAGGAGAGGCAGAGACTGTGCTGCTGCCAGATGAGACACTGAATGAGTTCCCTCTGAGCGGTAAGTCACTAAAAGAGTCTGAGAAGTCCAGGGCTGTTCATAAAACATTCAGGACGTCACAGTTTATTTCACACTACTGAAGCTGCTCCTCTTTTTGGCACAACCATGGAGTAGGTAATAATTTTGCTCTCAGCTGTGCTTTTTGTTGCTGTGGGTAACAGTATGACATCAGTGTCAACAAGTTGAAATATTGTCAATGCCACAATATGAATTTTTCATATCATATAAAAAAATTATACCGGTATTATTGTGAACAATACAATATAGCACACCCCTAATGTTAAAATAAACAGCAGGGTTTTCTTGATCATCATAAGACTTGGCAGCAGCGATTGTCCCTTTTTTCCTCTCCACCCTGCCTACTTCAGTAAGTCTGAATAAAAATAAACACTTCAAAGTCAACACAATGTAGCCTGCAAATGCACTTCTGGAGTGGAAGAGGCACAGTCCCGATAGTCCTTGGCTTGCCAACCCATGGCAATGAGCTAAAATTCATTGTCCAAGTCCAAAGGAAATAAAACCCTTCAAAGCTGACACAGTGTAGCTTACCGGTAGACTGCAGGTGCACTTTTGGAATCGAATACTCGCAGTCCTGATTGTCGTATGCTTGCCACCCCCCCTGGCAGCCAATGAGTCAGTCTTTTGTAGTTTTACATTCCAACAACAACTGCAGCACACCGACTGGATTGTGGAGATACCTGCGGTGTTCCCAGAGCTTCGATTAGCATTTCGATTTATTGCAAA
This sequence comes from Epinephelus moara, assembly GCF_006386435.1. NCBI lineage: Eukaryota > Metazoa > Chordata > Actinopteri > Perciformes > Serranidae > Epinephelus > Epinephelus moara. The sequence continues at coordinate 5,144,021 of NC_065522.1, read as the reverse complement.
TGGCATCACTTGGTCTTGTTTTTTGGAGGCTAAGTTTTGTATTTAGTCTAAATATTAGTACTTCTGAGCTACTCTTCTAAATGTACTATAATATGTACTTTTTGTGTAAATTAACAGGTGTTAATTACTTTTTAAAAATACATTTAATATCTTTTCATAATCCATTTTCAATGTCTAAATATTCTCAAGAATTAAAATCCATTGCTGTTTGAAAGGTTAAACAACAATAATATAATTTATTGCAATTATTCCTGTGACAGTTTATCGTCCAACAGTAGTACTTACCGTGGTAGGCCTTTATGTGTATTGTTTATTTAGATTAACAAAATCTTTATGTTGCTGTTAAAACAGTCGGGGAAACCACAGGGTTTTTACATGGAGTCTAAAAAAAAGTCTGACTTGGCGATGAAAGACCTGTGCCATTAAGCATGATATGCTATTGTGGCTTAGCTTTCACCAAACTGAATTTAGTTAATCAAATTTCCAGATGACGTGCATGCTCCCATGAGTTCAAAGCAGAAGTCGAGGAATGCTCTCTTCAAATCATAGATGACAGGAAAAAAACACAGCTGAATTCTCTGTTTCCTTCACAGGCACAGAAACAGAGCTGATAGTGCTGGTTGAATCTTCCATAGACCTGGTCAGGGAGGCAGCTTCACAGTGAACTACATCAAAGCATATCAATTTTTTCCTTCTCTATAAATACTTTGAATGAAAAACTGTTCTCTCTCAAGTAAAAGCCAGCTTTCAGATACACAGGCACCACCAAAGAAAGGTTGCTAATAAAAACATTCAGGTGGGTGACATTAGCTGTACTCTTATAAGCTTGTAATTAAATATGGTAAATAAATTCAGTGTCACTTAATTTCATCATTACAGCAGCAGAGTGGTGTCATACTTACCACTCTGCTGCTCTCAAGTTTTCTTTTGCCTACATCCACTAATTATTTCCAACCGCTTCAGTTTTGTCATTTACTTTCACTGCTTCCAGAACAGGTTTAATCTCACATTTCACATGTATATGGTATATCCTGCTCCATCTCTCACAGCTCTAAACCCTACTGCTCCATAAGGTTAAACAAACAGTGCGTGAGATCGTCTGATTGTCTCTTGGGTTTTAAGGAGGGAATTGTTCTAGAAGGTTTTAATTCATTCATTCAGATTTTTTTGAAATTGTATTTTGTTGACTGATGTCGAATCGTTTTTCCCCCATTCTCATTTTCTGTCTCTTTGTCTCTCTCAGTGGGACACTGCAGGTCAGGAGAGGTTTCGGACCATCACCTCCAGTTACTACCGCGGTGCCCACGGCATCATAGTTGTATATGATGTGACAGATCAGGTGGGTAGCTGTCTACGCTCATCAATCCAGTACTTTATGATTATATTGTTTAGGTATGTTACTTTACTAAGTATACATTCAGTCCTCAAATGTTTTGAGGCTCAGTACCAAACCTGTTCAAGTTGTAACTTTCAGCTTTTCATGAAAATGTAACATTTCATTCGAAGGATACTGTTTTTTTTCTACACTTTTCAATAATTGACTACTAGATAGATTCAACACACAAGCATGCATTTGGTATGCTAGTCACATTGATATGAACACTGTGTACCTCACCAGCAGTTATCTTCAGTGTTTGCCATGCTCATATTCTTGTTATTGTGCAGGAGTCCTATAACAATGTGAAGCAGTGGCTTCAGGAAATCGACCGCTATGCCAGCGAAAACGTCAACAAGCTTCTGGTGGGCAACAAGTGCGACCTGACCACTAAGAAGGTAGTGGACTACACAACAGCCAAGGTAAGGTGGTTTTTATGCATGAAGTTGCATGTGTATTTTTGATCTTATTGTGGGGGTGCACATTTCATACAATTCTTCTGACAAGTTATTGGTAACTTAAAGGAATATTTATTAATGACATTTTTAATATTTACAGCAGCAGATTAATCCACATATGGTGCTCTAAGGAGTATTTGTGGCAGCAGGACAATGTATGTTGGATTGAATCAGAATGAACTACAGTGTGTGATCATACAAACGAAGGAACAGGAGAAAGATATATCAGCCTTTGATTAACGCACAATTAGGGATGCATTGATTGTGAAATTTTAGACTGATATTGATGTTTAAAATGATTTGGCCAAAAGGTGATAGAGAATTTTGTTGCTGTTGTTGTTGTTTATTTAGTTTTTGTTCTTATCTGTTCCCCTTTTGTGCCAGGGAAACAAAGAAATCTACTTTATAAAAAATAACTGAAGTGTTTTAAAATCAGTCAGCCATTCATTACACTATTGTATTATACGATTATTTACTCATTTAATTCATTTATCTTTCGGTTTGTAAAATGTCAGAAAATAATGAGAAATTCCCAAGACAACTTTGTAAATCCCAAGTTGACGTCTTCAAATGTCTGGTCTCCTCCAACCAACAGTCCAAACCCCAAAGTTTACAATGATATACAACAAATATATATGGTGTTTTTCTTTGATATTTCAGGCGTCAGTGTTATGAGTGCACAGTTTCACCATATGTTTCCCTCTTTTCTGGCAGGAGTTTGCTGATTCTTTGGCTATCCCCTTCCTGGAGACAAGCGCCAAGAATGCCACCAACGTTGAGCAGGCTTTCATGACCATGGCCGCAGAGATCAAGAAGCGCATGGGCCCCGGGGCAACTGCCGGCGGCGACAAGCCCAACTTGAAAATCGAGAGCACCCCCGTCAGGCAGTCTGGAGGGGGCTGCTGTTAAAAGACCCCTCGACCTCACCAACCTGACCATCACCTCTACCATCTCCACTGAAATCTCCCCTTCTTCTCCCTTTGTGTTCCCTCCCATCTTCTCTGCCACTCCTGCACCTCACCATTCCTCCATAACAGCCTGTAACCCACACCTCCTCCCTGACTCCCCTTCTATCAGCCCGCCTGGACATCCAGGGATGGTTGGCCAAACAGAGGAGTAAACTGTAGGAGTGTTAACATCAGAAAACAGATTGAAACTTTACAAGGGTTTGTACACCCAAACAACTGAGAGAGGAGAGCAACCAGTGTGTGAGGGAGGGACAGAAACAGACAGCGAAGCAACTTTTACTTTCTGCCAAGAGGACAGAAAGAAAACAGATACGGAGGAAGATTGGTATTGATTTAGAGTGGAATGGAGGCAGTGGAAGATTAGGTTTAGATACCAGTGAGCTTATCTCTCAACACACACACACACACACACACACACACACACACACACACACACACACACACACTCAAACACACTGTAGTGGGGTGGTAGAGTTTAAAGAGATTTAAGCCTTTTGGCCAAACACTTCTCCTCAGGCTGTCTGTCTTTGCTGATCTTGGGGCCTCCCCCAGCCTTGCCCCAGCCCATCCATGGAATTATTTACCTGCATAAACACACACACACATGCACACACAGGTGCTACAGTGTGCCTGAGTCACACACTGTCGACACTCTGTATACAGTAAGAAGTGTTCCTGAACAGTGACTCATCTTTGCCATTTATTGATAAAGATCCAGGGAAAACCCTTTCAGTGAGCCTCCACTCCCTCCATCTGTCCTCTTCTTCAGCTGCCACTCTCACTTTCTTTAGGTGTGTTCAGACAGAAGGCAAAGAGAATTTTCACATTATGTCATTCACACAAATTTGACCCGAAACACCCCCTACGAACTGTAGGGGGGTTAGCTGTAGACAGTGGTGATTTTAGGTGGGGAAAAAATGATAAAGCGACTTTGGGCAAATACTAAACGAGAAAATTACAAAAGTTTTCATAATTTTGATGTGATGTTTTTGACCACTTAATATAACATACACAGGAAGCAAAAAAACGCATCTTCTCTTACCAGTGGTTTGGTTCAGAACAATATTCAGTGGCTGGTGGGCACTGAGGCCTTTAGTTTTTCTTCCAAAGTCAATTTTATATTCTTTATTTTTTAATTTAAAGGGCAGACTCTCAAATTTGTGCTGCTGTTATGGGGAACAGCAGTTACTATCTCCTTTAAAAGAAATACAAACTTCTGCCAAATACGAGCACATGAGGACAACAGAACCTGGCCAACGGCCAGTGAAATTGCAGTGGAGCAACAGGCAATCAGCCCCACTTGGGATCACATTCATAGTTTGGGCACTTGACATTGCGAGTGTGGGGGTTATCCCTGGTATAGTGGCCTCTTGAGCCAAGCGCCACTAATTCACCTTTTTTAAACCATGCTATCCAGCCACTGATCTTAAATTGTAGAATAATGACAAATAAAAGCAGCATCTGAGGATTGTTTATGTCATGCATTAGTGCATTAATTTTTCAGTTACTCAGTACCACTAAAATCGCACTGTTTTCTGCTGCCAGCAGGTGGGGCAGCAGGGGACTGTCACCTCTAGCTGTAAGCTAGCTAGTGGATGCACCGACCGTGTGTGTGAAGACATTTTCATAGTTCTCAAACCCCCACGTGGCTTACAGTACATAACTTCAGTGCTCCTATTGGTGGTGTGAATGCAAACATAAAAAAAAAAGCCTTTTAAGGTATTCAGTTCTTGGGGTAGTTCCCCAGTGGGCACTTCCTCTCAGGGAATCCCCAGAACTGTTTGGTCCTAAAATGCCTTATGTGTTCAACTTAATGACTGATCTCAGAACTCAAGGGCATTTCTTAATTATGTCCTTACAGTCTCTCTCCTTTATGATGCCCAGGATGAGCATGAATTTTGTGCTCAAGTTATAACACATCAACTCGCACAGTCATGTCTTTGCCTCACATTCTGTCTGAACACACCTGACAAGGTACTGTATACGGATGACAGAAGTATTTGTGTGAAGAATGGAAAAAAGAGAGCTTGCTTTCACAACACTTCTCATGTAGCCAGTTGCTGCATAAAGTAAGAATGATTGTCGGATTGAAGTTCCAAAAATTACTGGACGCAGTCCCCCAGTTGCACTGCGTAAAAGGGTTCTGAGATGCGACAAGCATTTTATCTGAAGCAAGCTGAACAGGCAAAGCAAGATTTATTTTGTATTCTCGCCAAACAAGCTAGGTGGCATAATGACTACTTGTGGGGCCAGTTGGCAAGCTACTGTACCCAAATTTGTGAATCCTAGTATAGCAAAGGTATGACCCGCCCTGCGCTCCCTATGATTGGCTAATACTTGTTGCCTTCGTTGGTTGGATTGGTTAGATTTAGGAAAGAGGAGTGGGATTGGTATGGGTAAGAATGTCAGGGTAAGCCAATCAGAGGCAGAGAAAGGCAGGCCATTCCTTTGCTATCCTCAAATTGGCAAATCCGCCCACGGTACTGCTGGAGAGCTAACTTCTAACTAGTTGCAGTTAACAAGCAAGCTAGCTTATTCGATAGCAATTAGTTGACACTTAACCCATGGGACAATTTCATCATCTCCTGTCTACAAACTGTGTCTCTTTGTGGGGGTTGTTTGTATACAAGTGGATGGCACAACACAGCTAATGTGAGTCTCCTCCATCTTGGAGTATTTTGCCCGCTGCTCCCTCAGAAGTCGGAATTGCCAAGCGGATTTGCGATTGGTGTCCAAAAATTCACCAATGTTAAACTATGGGAAAGCTTTTTGCTCATTTACTTTGCAGCAGTTCCACTAAAATAAATTGGTTTTGGCCATTGGTGTGACCAGGCCCTTTGTCTGAACCTGTAATGAGATCACAAACAGGAGAAATATCTACATTGTAGCTAGTTTGACTGAAGCATTACCCAAGGGGTTCTTTAAACATGCTCCCTGCTCAACATTTGAGATAGAAGAGGACCACAGGCAGGTCAGTTAATTCCACATATAGACATCAGAGCTGGGATGGAGGCGGAGTTTGTGAGAACTGCAATTTATGGTGTTAGTGTTTGTCTTCATTTCATATCTAAAAGAAAGCGTTGTGACTAAAAGCTGAAACATTGAGCTCCTGGAATGACACTAAATATTACAGTCTAAGGGCCACTAACACTGCAGAGGGATGAGGAAGAGTGAGGGGGACACACTCGGTAAACAGAAGTGATTGGCAATATTCTGCATTGATCTTACAATTACTGTTTTATTATTGTTGTGCTTTTATTATTTTTTATTTTCTCATTGATACTTCTGATAGAGATGACTTGTACAATTAGCTGAAACTCATGTTCAGTATGTGACGGCGTGTCATTAGATTCTTGCTTGTGTGCAGATGAAGCTGAGGTGGAGATGTGGTGTGGGTGTGTCTGTTGGCTGAGGGGGTGGGCTCCTACAGAAGCTGCTGTTCCTTCCCTCAGATCGTCCCATCTGGACACATGGTTCACACCTGTCTTTTATGTCCCTGTGCATTTCAGGTCCCTGATTTGATGCTTTAGTGTTCCAGTTTGTGCCACTTGTGTAATTCTTCTTTTTACATTTGAGTCCCTTATAAAAAAATATTAACAGTTATGTATACTTCAGATTAACCAAGATGGACATTTGTTGTTCCACAATGTCAAAAAGGGGGTTTCAGGTGCTGTCAAAGGATTCCACAAGCACTTTTGAAGTATACTGATGCTTTACCGTTTAGCACGGCAGGTCATTAAACAGACGTTTCTGCATTATAGAAGACATCCATTATCATGAGGACATGGACACTGAAAGACAATGAAAATTTGAGACGCATCTCCAAGAACTTGTTTAGATGTGACTAATCAGCCCCTCCAGGATGTTGCGATGAACACAAATTCAACCAATCCCAGTGAATTCTGTGCAACCCTGCAATTTTTTCCAATTGCTGCAACTTTTTGATACAATTTTGACCAATCGTAGTTCTCTGCAACGTCACCAAACCCACTTTCTTGTTTCTGGTTGTGCAGACAACACAAGCAAACAAAAATGCCTGCTAAAGACCACGCAAGGCAATCCCCTGATGTTCTGCACAATAGCATGAGTAAAATGTTTTGCACCGTGTACACGCTGTCGTGGAACACAAACACTTTTCTACCACAAAACACCCAGAGAATGGCAGAAATGTGTGGACAACAGATTAACATGTCAAAAGCTGCTGGATCCATATCTTTTGCAAATGCTAAGGTGCATTGGGTTAAATATGCATGGTTAGTGGTATTCATGGTAGAGTATAAATCACAAACAATGCGGTTTTAGGGGCTATGTGCACCAAAGCGTTTTTTCTGAGGCTGGCGTATTTTTGTAATGCTTTGCAATGGGAGCACCGTGTATTTACATTGTGCTACAAACACTAGCAATGTGACAAGGTGTTGGGCGTGAATTATGCGCAGAGTGCTGCCGGTTGGGCGTTTTTATTCTGATCACTGAGAATTTAAAAAAAATTCACTACGCTTTTCACTTCAGTATTTCAGTCACAAAAACTTCTTTAAACATGGCAACATGCAGGTTTTTTGAAAAGCTGCCACGTAGTCAGGCATTTTAGGTCACAACACAACATTGTCAAAAAAAGCCTGCAAAATCCTGGAGGGACTGATTAATGATCTGTCACAGTTTTGTACCTGTATTGCAGCATGAAATTTCTTTCTTGACATTAGAAAAATCTGAAGTCAAGCATCATGTCCCATCTTTTTTCAGAGCTTACACCGTCCTTATCGAAAGAATCATGATTGTGTTGAGGCAGAAACTGTCTGATCAAAGTATTTGACCAAACATTCAACCCCAAATCCTGGTACCACAACATACTGCGGTTTTATAGCCAGCATTAATTACTTGAACAAACTGGAGTTAGCGGTTGCTAATCTAGACATTTATGTGAACAGATCACATGTTCTGTTTGGATCTGACACAGGCTGGTTGTCACTGACTGCCAACGGTTGGTGTGGTGACGGTGAAATCAGCGACAGGTATGAAGCTGTTGCCACGCCTGGAGCTCTGAGTGGCTCTTAGCTTCTTGTAGCTGTGTTAGGTCTCAGCGTGTCTCCAGGGAAACTGGAAGGAATGTGAGTTAAAGAGCATCCCCCTGTCCTTACAGAGGGGCCTCTACACTGAAGTAAAAATTCTGTGAGACCTCAGCAATCTGAGCCGCAACTTTTTACTCTGTTTTACAAAGAACTGGAAATCATGGTGACGTTGTTGTATAAGTCTGAACATTCTGTACTAAAGTAGCATTAGGGCCTCCTAAACCCTTTTATTTGTCTCGGTTATTGTGGTCCGTCGTACACAGCAGGGAGATCCACGCTTAACAGAAGCTACTGGCATTCAGTTCCAGACCATGGTCAGTTTCATCATTTGTGTTGCATTAGGAGGCATCTGGAGGTTCAGGGACTGACTGGTCGTGGTTTGCTGACCGGGTATGAACTCCCAACTCTCCCCTCCAGACAACCATGTCACTGCAACCTGATGAATTCCTCAAGATCCTCCCTGACTGGCCCTTCTATTCAGATCAGGGAGTCTCAACCAGGCTTTGGTTGCACTCCTGGTTCTCTCTGTAAGAAAAACCTGTCAGCATTTCAGGTAAAACAGCAACACCGGCATCACAGTTCTCCTGGAAACTGAATAGAAATGAGTCCACATTGAGCCTTCTGTTTGTGAAGCCACTGATTGATGCTTGGTGAGACTCTGGAGTGATCAGAGTACTGATGTGACGTCAGCTACTTGTGTGTGTGTGTGTGTGTGTGTGTGTGTGTGTGTGTGTGTGTGTGTGTGTGTGTGTGGTGGCATAATTTTACACTCATGTATTTTTAGCCTTGTGTTTTTCAGCCTTGCTTGGCTAAACTGGAATGCTGTAGTTTGCTGAGCAGGACTGAAATCTGACGTTAAGGGGGAGGGAAGGAAACAGCAGTAAGTGTATGTGTGTGTGTGTTCTTGTACTTACTGCATAGTGAGGACCACAAACTTGTAACAACAGAGTGAGGACATTTTGGCACTTCTTCAAAGGTCTCTTTGAGGGTCAAGATTCTGCTTTAAGGTACAAGTAGGTTACAGTTAGGTGTAGGTTAATGTTGGGGTTAGGTATTAAGTTGTGATGGTTAAGGGTAGGGGAAGGGGCAAGGGGATGCATTATGTCAGCGAGGGTCCTCACAAAGATAGAAGTACAAGAATGTGTGTGATAGTAGAGTAGGGCAGGGTCATGTGTAACATTCCTGAGCTTTTTGGACACATTGGCATCCTGGCATCATGCCAGTCTCAATAGAGTAGATGCAGAACAAGCAGTCATTTGAAACTTAACACTCTACACACACACACAAACACACATGCTCATACTGGATGTTTTGGGATTTGATGACTGATTTCTTTTTTTTAAAATCTTTCTTTCAACAAGTCTTGATATTCTACTGATTTTAATGTATTCATTGAATACTATACTATGTTGTCTCGTCCATGGAAGTATGTAGGGGACACTGGGTAGGGCGGGGAATCTGATGAGGGTTGGGTTAAAAACATGTAGGGTGGGGCTTTTGCTTATGAATGTGATTCTGATGAAACAACACTTGACTTTTCTTCTTAAGTTCACTTTTTTTGTATTCATTTGGGTTAAAGGGGGTATTTTCCATGTCATTTGCACACTCGTCCATCGCTGTTCAATGGCTTAATAAAGGCACTCACTAGGTGTTGTTTGTTAATAAAAAGCACCGGGCAGGAGCTCGCCTGTCACTCACCTTCTGTCTTTTTTCTGTTTGGCTTGTTCACTTTGGTGCTGTCTCCCTGCTGAGTTTGATCATGTTTTTTTTTCTGTACATATTATAAATATATATATAATAAAATGATGAAAAAGATCAACGTCAACACGAGGGCTGGTCTGGTGTTGTTACCTTACAGTTTTTATTTAATGGGTTCCTGAACACTGAGGGACTGTACAAAAAAGATGGGGGTGGGGAGGAGGCTGGGCCCAGTGTTTCACTTCATAAAAAAGCAGCACAATGGGTTTTACCAGTGGTAACTAAGGCTGTGTCCAAAATCATTCACTCATTCACTACTCCCTACCCATGGGAGTGGCGAGTAAGTGGTAAATGAGTGAATGATTTGGTTATATAGGGAGTTCTAATGAGTATGGCTATAAAGTAAGGTTATTTTCTTTGTGCCGATACTTACGCCATTGCTCTCGCACAGTTAAAACATGCTGGTGAACCATCCATAACAAATATCGACATATAAATACATGATATTATATTGAGCACATTTTTCCCAAATTAATAAATAGCGTTACAAAGTACATTGAGGCCGTTTGTGTTGTGATGCGCTGCTCTGCTCACATTAAACATATTAATAACATTATTCTGTCAGACAGAAAAGAGGAGGTTCCTACAAATGTAAGTGATATTGCATTTAGCATTTTATATGTTGAAATTTGTTTTACCAGTTAATCGTGATAACTTGTGAATATAATGTGTTAATGTTGTGCATTACACCAGTAGTTACAATGAGCCCCACTGCATGCTATCTCTAGTGCAAGCTATTGTGCTCGCATCATCTCGTCACATGATCAATCAGAGACTCAATAATGGACAACATCAACATGTATTACCCAGCAATCATCATTGCAGCTGTTTATGACAAAAAACAAAAACAAATAAAGTAAGAAAGTATTTATTTAATTTAATCCTTTTATAGTTTATGTAGAATAAGCAGATACTTTTGTTATAGATGCTACTGACTATTTTACAAAAATAAGGGCCCATTCTCTGCAGGCCCCCGTACAACAACACTGCCTGCACTGTCTATATTTATGCCCCTGGCTCTGTATATGGCCAAACCCACTTTTACAATCTTTATTAGTTATGTTTTAAATAAATGGGAAAAGGAAATAAAATAATCTGGGACCCCTTTCTGCTTCGTCTACCCTCCCTTCAGCAAGAAGCCCAGTTTTTGTAAAGTCCTTAACAATATACTTTTTTGCTGATATTCAGTATCAGTCAAGTGTAAGCATTTTCAGAGTACTGTGTTTTCTACAAGAGTCAAGAGTAGAAAAATCTCTGAAACATGTTACACATCAGAAGTCAAGCTTGCAAGAAGGAAAGATGAAAATGATACAGTAATAGATTAAAGTAATAGACAGAAATAGATTCCTTTGGATACAGACTGTAAGTCTTCTCACGTTAAACTTATTCAATATTAAGTTATTGTAGAACAAAGATGATTTACTAAGCCAGTACTAATACGATCAATGTGTGTGTTTCAGTAAATATGAGGATTATATTATGGTTTTTTGTTTCTTTACATCAGAAATATAATTTTTGGTGATCTTAACTTCCCATAACCGATAGTTATATATCTCCCACTTAATTTAAGTGATCATCAAGTCTCTTCTGTAGTGGAATTAACATCATTATGCATGCATACTCTTACTGTGATGGCCCACCAGAAGATGGAGACATGCAATACAATGCTTTTCAATGTATGTAATATTTATTAATTGTGCAAAATAACAATAAGCATGTTGGCTGTAGGGTTGCAACGGTATGAGATTTTCACAGTAGGATAACTGTCTTAGAAAATGTCATGGTTTCAAGGTATCACGGTATTAGTAAACTGACTTTTTGTTCAATATCAGTGCCCCTTATTAATGGGGGTTAGAGAATTAGTTAGAGAATAAAAGGGTAAAATGTGAATTAAAAATGTTATAATAATAGTAATAATTCATACTTAATATTTGGTTGCGAACTGTTTTCACTCAGTGACAGTCTGAAGTCTGTGACCCACTGACAGACTGGTATCCACCTTGACAGGCCTGTACTGCAGCTTCTTCACCTCCTGCCTGTTTGAGTGCATTCCACTGTTTAGCCTACAGCAGTAGTGACAACAGGTACAATCTAGCATGACTCAGAAAAAAAATCACACTGTAGACTATATATCATGTGGCACAAATATACACTGTGATCATTATCTTCATCATTATGTAAGTTATGTGTAGCTGACAATGTTGTTCCTGAGCTTTAACACCAGTAAAACCAGGTTTGGCCACAGTGTGGGAGTCAGTGACTGCTGCTGCTGCTCTGAGATATTGCTGGCAAGAGAGAAAGTCTGATGTTAAAGGGTCAGTTCACCCAAATCACACAAAAACTCCAACCAAACAATACTATTGAGCCAAACCAGTTTCTGTTTCATCTATTTACAAGGTAACTGGTATGTTTACAACTTAGACCCTATTTTCCCATGTTTTTGTGCCCGAGTGACTAATGGGAAAGTAGAAATGTTGTTACATAGCATTAAAATCATTCCAATGGAAGCCACTTGTTTCTGCTTTGCCAGAGATTTCTTCGATTCAGTACCCACTCCATTAGACACTCAGATATGGATCTTTTTTTTTTTAAATTGTCTTTTTAAGAGACTAATGGGAAAAACATTTTTTGAAATTGGTCCAGTTTTGAGTGAGAGCGCTGCAACCGGCTGCTTTGAAACAGGCTGCAAAGTAACCACTCTGGGCATGTTTGCACTGTCAATGTTCTTCCACTAAAAATGCTTGGATTAACCACTGACAGGGTCAGACACATTCTTAATCCAAGTGTCTGACAACATTATGGAAAGGATCCCTATAGAGATAGAACTTTTTGTAAAAGAGTAAGATCCTTTTGTTTAACCAGAAATAAACCCCAACTAGCTATTGACAAACCCACCAGATTTCATTTAAAGAAACTATAATTTTATCATCATAAAACACACTTCATTCAAAGTTGACAGAAGCAAAATAGATCTCACAAAAAATATTTTGGTTTGTCTTTTCACTGTTTCAACAATCACCAACACTGGTTTGGTTAAAATTAACCCTTTATTCACCCATTTAAATGTGAAAGTATATACATATTTACACACGCTAAAATTACTCTTTATTTACATGGAGTCTGGTGGGTTTGGTGATGGCAATGTTGGGGCTGTTTCTGGTTTAACAGAAAGGATCTTACTCATTCACAAAAAGGTCTATCTCTGTGGGGATCCTTTCCATAATGTCACTTAGAATAAAAATCTGAGCCTGCCAGTGGTAAAAACAACCACTTTTAGTGGAAATCCATTGATTGTGCACAAATACCCCAAGTGGTCACGTTACAGCCTGTTTCACTGCTGCTGCATGCAGCACTCTTAAAAATTGTTGTTCCCATTAGTTACTCAGACACAGAAACATTGAAAAATAGGGTCCATGTCTAAAAAATATCAAAGCCACCCTTTAAGTTTTGAGATCTCCCATCTCACTATATGGAGGTGAGTGGATATTTATCATGTGGTGCTGATTGTATTGGAGGAAGCAACATTTGACAGAATCAAAAGCAACTTATTTTTCCAGTAAAACAATGTGGACAGATCTCACTGTGATTTGTTTGAACTGGAACTACTTGAAGTAAGAATAATATTTAAAATAGTCCCCATGCCTCTGGAGATGATTTATGATTGTGCAGCTACAAACCAATGAGATCTAACCACAGATGTGTTCCAAACAAAACATATTATAGTGGCAGGCCTGTTTTACACATGAAAATCAATTTACTTATCACATGGTGCACAACTCAACCTGTGGCTTTATGGGAAATGTAGGCTGCAACAAACATGAAGCTTGGCCTTTAGGGGCTAAAAGTCAGGATATTATTGCTGCATAAATTTGAACTGTTCTTTTAATTCGTGTGAAATCAGTGACTGTGTGCCCTTTTCAGATTTTATGACATTACTTACTATGGCTACATAACCAGGTAAGGTGCTTAGTTACATGCTGGCTGAGCTACTTGTGGTGCATCTAATCTGGGAATTGTAAAATGGCTTTTAGTACAACCTTCTTATATGAAACACATGACTTTCCCTGCTCAGTGGATCAAAATGTGGAGATTAAAATGAACTCTAACTGGGATCATCTAATCCTGTATTTTTGAAATGGATTTTGAAGCCTGAACAGACAGTGAAGGTGTTGGATTTAAACATTTTGGCGCCTCCTAACAGTAGCAGGAAAAAAGACACTGTGGCAAACAGCAGGGGATGCTGCAACCTCACACGAATGTACCGAGCAATTTTCATTTCAAGTCCCTCTAAATTTTAAAATTTGTTGTGAGAGAGTGAAATTTTTTGTCCTGATGGTGGGGCTAGAGGAAAAGCCAGGGGGTCATTTAAACATTTAGGATCAATCTTCAAGGGGCTGTCACCATGCCTTTCAGATTTCATATAAATCTGGCCTGTACTTGACTGATATCTAAACTGTATTGACAACATACATGTACACACAGCACATGCTCTCCATAGGAGTGCACTGCAGCCTACTGGAGCCACCACCACAAGAAACAAGTCCCAACCCAGCATCCATCACCCCGACTACCATACTGTCCATCTCCTCTGCTGCCTGTCATCCACATGGCGGGTGCCCTTGATTTGTACCCCTGCCTCTCCCTCTGGACCTTTAAATCACCCACACACACAAAGCAGATCATCTGTAGGTGCAGGCAGCTCGGCCATACTACATCACCGTGCCGGAAACAGAAATGTTGGAAGGGCAAATGAAGATACTTGACATTGAATATTACCAGTTGTTGTTCAGGGTCCATCTCTGGCATGAAGATAAAAAACCCTGCGGCAGCTCTGGGTGGGATTGCAGCTGCCCTCTGCATCCACTCTGCAGTCAGACCTTTTCAGCAGATATTACATGATAAGATACAAGCTACATCTGCTCATATCCAAACTACCAACTTTTCCTACATTTGTTACAGTTAAGCTTATGTGTAAATTTGCAGCTTGTGGAACATCCTTGTGGAGTTCTTGAATCTGGACAAATTGAAGGCTTTGTCAGTGTTTGTTCAACATTTCCTTAGGTGTTGAAAAGGTGATGTGCAGCTCTCTCTCTCTCTCTCTCTCTCTCTCTCTCTCTCTCTCTCTTCTCTCTCCCCTGGTGGGGAAGCATGGGGTGCTTGGTGACCTTGAGTTATTTTTAGCACAATGGGGGCGCTGCAAACTGGGAGCAAGGCTTAGCGACACTCCGTGGAGTCTGCAGCTTACCACGCTGTGGTCTGCGTGCTGGATGCTACTACAGTGTGAGGGCTTCTCAGAGGGAGAGGCTGTAATATTCATTCAGCAACATGAAAACCTGCAGCTGATGGAAACATGTAGAGCAGCTGTGCTACTAGAATGTTGCAGCAGTGCAAGAACTCTCAGTTGGCAGCTATTCACATTAAGGATAAATACATGTTTTACAATTTGGGTGATATTTTCAAAATTTGGGACTTTTTTTTTAGCAGGGATAATAATATTGTACTCACCAAGTGAATTGTTAAAACAGCTACAACACTACAACAAAGTCTGTCAGGTCAAGAAACACAAGTGGTCAGACAGTCTGTCTCAACCGCTTGAGTGCACCTGAAATGTTGCTGCTTGTTACATCAAGAATGCTTCTTGTAGCTGAAATGGTCCAAGCTGAACCAGGCAATTGGTCTGTAAGGGCTGGAACAGTCTTCTCTGTCTCTGTGTACTTGCAAGCAAAAAACAACTCAGCTGTTTTCTTTCATACTTTGAATCCACCTCACAACAGGAAGTTGGATTGCCCTGTTAGCTTGTTTGACGCGCAAAGTTACATCTTTCTTGGTGGTGCAGTGCGAAGACATTTTCGAGAGCAGATGCTCCAGCAGAAAAAAGGGCAGCATTTATTTAAAAAAAGGGTCATAATTATTAATTATAAAAATGTTACATACACTGGCACATCTTTTACTCACTAGCATATTTATTCATTTATTTCAGTCTCCATCAACATAAACAAAAGCATCATTTAATTTGAACATTGCAGGGGTCATAACTTAAGTGGGGGAGTCTGGAGGTCCTCCCTCAGAAATTTTGAACCTAAAACACTTGATTTCCTGTGTTCTGGTAAAGTTTTCTGCATCAATTTAGGGTGGACATGTCTTGATCTATGTAAAGGAAAACACAAAGTTCAGGCTGCAGGTGACAACTTGAAATAAAAACATGATATAATATAATGCAGTAGGCTGAGACTCATAGACATTCTGTATTGCTTTCAGATATTTATTCTACTGTAGATCATCCTGTCTTCTTTACTGTGTCAACACATTAGAATTAGCGTCTTTTTGGGGGAAGTTTAGTTTATTTACATGAAATTCAGCTTCCGACAAGCATGTTTAATTTCAGGGCGTCGGTGGCTTAGCGGTAGAGCAGGCGCCCCATGTACAAGGCTGTTGCCGCAGCGGCCCGGGCTCGAGTCCAGCCTGTGGCCCTCTGCTGCATGCCCCCTCCCCCACGCTTCACTGTCCTGTCAATTAAAGGCATAAAATGCCCTAAAAATATCTTAAAAAAACA
Source organism: Epinephelus moara (assembly GCF_006386435.1). Lineage (NCBI taxonomy): Eukaryota > Metazoa > Chordata > Actinopteri > Perciformes > Serranidae > Epinephelus > Epinephelus moara. The sequence continues at coordinate 5,127,843 of NC_065522.1, read as the reverse complement.
ACAACCATGTTTAATTTCTACATGCCTTATTGTAGGGATTGATTTTATATATTCTGTTGTTGTTACTTTCCCATCAGAACCCTTTAATTTAACCTGCCATGCAGTCAAGTGTTGCCTAATGTCCTGCTGGTTCATAAATGAAATTAAATTCATGTTTTTAAAATCAATCCACGGCCTGGGAATTTGTAAACAGTGAAGTTTGTGTATAAGAGGAACTGCTGTGATTCCATTAAACAGTCACGTATGACTTGTTATAATTATCTTACAAATAAACTTGCAATATTCCTAAAGAATCCCTGACCACAGATGCCTGCAGCAACTGCAGCAGCTCCACGCTCCTTCTCTCCTCATCTGCACTCTTTACACACTAAACCACATGTCAGATTTGTTAATATGAATTATCAGAGCAACTGCATTGAAAAGTTAAACCTTACTTCAAGTTAAGGTTAACTTTTAAAGAAAAAATGGAAGTGGGAAAGTAATTTGGCGTCTATCTCCACTCACACCGGGCACTTAGTGAACCCGAATCAGCCAGACAGTTGGAGGGAGATGGTGTGATTTTACGCCAGCCTAACTTACTTGTTAAGCTTAATGGTGGGTTGTTGCCTAAATTATACTGGCTGTTTATATAGCTACTTAATTTCACAACAGTGACAAACAATACCGAGATGTAGGGCAAACACTATCGTTACCTGGCTGTCCATGAAGGCAGGTCAGGGAGATGTGATGCTGCTCTGCAGGGCGCTCGATTTGTGTGCACTAACTTAACTTGGCTGTGATATGTGAAGATGAAGAGGGAGGGGCAGGGGCTCTTGCAGTCTTGCAGAATTATAAAACTCAAATGCAGTTGTCGAGTATACAACGTGCATTTAATTGAGAACTGAAGCCATGGGTCAAATTCAAAACTAAACTATAAAATTAGACAAAGAAATAGAAAAAAATGTATTGGAAAAAAGGGCATCCATTTAGACGGAGGGCAAAGGGGCAGGTGCTTGAGCATCACCTGGGAGGCGAGGCCACACTCCTTCCTAGCATTCGGTGAACACACATTAAAACAGGCTAGCGAAGAGGCCCTGCCCTCAATTCCTGCAAATCATGCACAAAGAATTGTGGGTACTTAATGCACGCTAAGGATACACACATGCATCCTTCTGAAGGAAGGACTCGGTCCTCAGTAGAATTTGAAGGATCTTTGGAATTGGAACAATCCTTCTGCAGGATTCGCTGAAGTAGTCTCCTTGAATTCCAACCATTGAAGGATCCTTCCTTGACTTTGAGAAGCACCAAGTATGTTGTGCAGTGACATGAGAATGTCACGCAGTCAGAGGTAACTATGTAAAGGATGTAAGTATGTAAAGTTAAAAGAAGTAAACACTGACTTTTAATTTTATACATAGTGATGGGAATTGATAAGTGGTGGAAGATGTACTCAGATATTTTAGTAAAACTAATAATACTGAAGTGTAAAAATACTCGGGTAACAGACGGGTGCTCGGGCGGGATGACGACACTGCCAGAAATCGATACTGCACAGACTCTGGCTCCAAATGATGTCACCAGCAGGACATGGTAGCAGTATTAATTTCGTTGACAAAAACTATGACAGAATTTTTTTGTCAACGACCTTTTTTCCATGACGACGACACAAGACGATGAGCTAAAGACATATTGATTAGAAAAACTAAGATGAAATCTGTGTTTCATTTTTGTTGACAAGACGTGACAAAAATGTTGGTGGACTATTGGAGATTTAAAGCTGAGAACAGCTATGCTTGTAATTATCTAAAATGCTGCATGAGCAACAGGCTGGTAAACTCCAGTAAATAGTCTGTGCCAAGATTTTTTTTGGTGGCCAGCAAAACCACTCACAGCGGAGCAGCGTCACCTGTTAGTGCAAGTTGTGAGCTGTAATTCAGCAGTAAATAATCAGCCCTATGTGTCTGAGTGTGGAAGGTGGAGCTGTTGAATGGATTTGTTGAGTTTGGTAGTTGCAGCGGTGGCTGTTGGCAGTTGGCTCTGCCTGTTAGCTGCTGATCGGCAGCGGAGCAAGCAACCAACGGCTGCCAAACTTCATAGCTGATCCCCACATTTATCATCATTTGAAAAGCTCAACATCTTTTCAAATGATGACTGAATTAAATTTTTCACAACCTGTCCCCTTGATTCTGATTTCTACATGATTTAGCCTAACTGGGTTAGTTTAAAGATAAAAAACAAAACATAATGACTAAAACGTTTTGAATTTTTGTCGACTAAAACTATGAAGGATAAAATGACTAAATTGTGACTAAAACTGAAACGCATTTTTGTGTCAAGTTTCTAATCTAAATCTAAAACAGCTGTCAAAATTAACACTGCATGGCGGTGCAATAGCTGGGATATTTTGGCTTTATTTTTGTACAGCAGGGTAATCTATAGTTACAAGGCACGGTTATGCATTTAAAATTAAAAAAAAAAAAATATTGAAAACATCAACATATACTTAAAGTGGCTACCAAAAGTAAAGGTTCTCATTATGTACAATGGCCAATTTCAGAATAATGGAGCCTGTGTTACGTTTTTGGATAGAATTACTGTGACTTACATGTTGCAGCTGGTAAAGATGGAGCTCAATTTAATAACTTAATAAACTGCTAGGTAACTTAAGCTGTAGTAATATGTTAGAATTATTAAGTTAATTATATTGTGTATCAATCTGAATCTGCAAAGTAATAAGTAATCAAATAAATGTAGTAAAAAAGGAGTAAAAAAATACAATGTTTATATATATATTTATGTTGTAAATAATAATAACTAAATGTACTTAGGTACATTCCATCACTGGAATTGATAAGATTCAATTGATACCAATGCCATTACTGATTATTGGTCCAATTCTTTATGTGGATTCCAGTCTGAGCATGGTGTAGAAACAGTCTGTCACTATCTAAAATGGATGAAATGAGGGAACATCTGCACAGCATTTGTTTTCGTTAAATTTTCTTGGTCAAAGAGAAAACCTACTGAGCCTGTCTGCGTGGCGCTCATGTTATTATAACATATTCATGTTATAATAACAGGATATTTACCTTCAGTAATGGATGTGCTGCTTGGTTGGGAAGCAGTGGTACTCGTGCGTAGATTGTCAAATACATGGCAGTTCTCATGTTGTATAGCAAGATGTTTCAGCATATTGCTGACTTAAAGGACAACTTTGGTATTTTTCAACCTGGGCCCTATTTCCCCATGTGTATGTGTGCGTATGATTCATAGGTACAACTGGTTCTAAAATAGGTTCAGTATTGAGCCGCGAAACGAGCTAAAACGGTAACGGGGGCAAATGTGTCCCGTATAAGTTTGCGCATTAAAAGTGCTTTTTTTCGCCACTGACCGGTTCAGATCGCCAGTGCTATGAGTGGAGTCAGCTGTCAGTCAGTGTTGGAGCAGAGAGGGGGAGGGCTGCCCCGCTGGGTACTGTAAGTGAGTATGTGTGTATAAAGTGTGTGTTTTTTCGCCACTGACCGGTTCAGATCGCCAGTGCTATCTCTATAAATAGCATACTAACTTAGCCTTTCCCTTACCTCTGGGCTGTGTGATGTCACGAGCTTTGCTCCACTGTTTCTGTAGCTCTCTCTACTCGTGGGACAGCCGTTTTCTTGAGGAAGAGGTGTTTCGGGATTGGATGTCTTCTCTTCTTCGGCTGGCAGTAGTCATCTTGGGAGAAGTGAGCACTGCAGACCCGATGGTCTGCAAGGCGCAGTGTCTGGAGAGGAGTGTTAGCATCCATTTGTAGCACAACTAGCCACAACTTCAGCATCTCGCCGTCCGACAAAGGCAGCCTATCCAGGGGGTAGCACGTAAAAGACTCGGTCCTCTGACTCTGACTCTTCTAGCGTAACACACACACTTCATACACACATTTTCACTTACAGTACCCAGCGGGGCAGCCCTCCCCTTCTCTGCTCCAACACTGGCTGACAGCTGACTCCACTCATAGCACTAGTGATCTGAACCGGTCAGTGGCGAAAAAAAGCACTTTTAATGCGCAAACTTATACGGGACGTATTTGCCCCCCTTGCCGTTTTAGCTCGTTTCGTGGCTCCGGTTGCATCCGCCTCCCTCAATACTGAACCAATTTTAGAACGAGTTCTACCCATGAATCATACGCACACATACACATGGGGAAATACCAAAATAACCGAAGTTGTCCTTTAAAATGACCATCTTGCAGACATTACAAGCAACATTTTCTTTGTGAAATGGAGCCATGCTTGAAGCTTCCTCTCCATCATGACTCCTTCTTACTGCAGTTTCCAGCAGTGTAGACAAGTAAGTTTGATGTCAGAAAAACATGCCAGCATCAATAAAAGGAAGTGATAAGCTCTGGGACATATGATTCTGATGGCTCACATAATTTCTCAACTGGAACCAGTACTTAATTTCCACCCCAATTCACATGGGACACGAACAGCAGTCTCCTGGGTGAAAGTCCAGTGTTTGTTTGACCTATCCACCACCCTGAACTCCACCCTACGAGGACATTCTAGCTCTTTATCCTACCTATGGGGTCATAACATTAACCACCGGCCACTGCTTGACGTTTAACTGCAGAATTCATATGTCCACCAGTAAAAGGATCCTAATTGACTTTTCATTGGCACGTAATTTTAACCTGAGATGGAGGCTAAGCAATCTACTGGATGGGGGCTAGCAGCAAAATGTATTTTAGCCACCTAAAAAAAGTCCCACCTAAAAAAAAATCAACATCAGTTTACTTACAATATTTTCACTGCTTTAACTTAATTTCAGACAGTGATTTTTAAAGGGAAAATAAAGCCAATATATTGATCTCTTCAAAGCCAGAGTCCATTGAGAAAAACAGTTGTTACTGAACACAGGAGTTGTTGATCAACCACTGCCTTAAACAATCATTTTGTTTGTGTTATTGTTTGACTTGGGCATTTAAAACAATTAGTTCAGATTAACTAAAGTCACACAATATCACAAATGAACTAACTGACTGAAGTAGCGACAGACCAGAAGCGCCGGGTTCAGCGAGCCAAAATGACTGTTCTTGTCAATTGGTCTCTGGTGGCTTTGAGAAGAGCACATATGGGGAACTGAGCAGCTTCCTTGTCAAAATGGGCAGTCTGATGTTAAGGTAAAGCAATGAAAACACTGTCAATATAGTGTACACTTAAACTGATATTGATTTTTTTGGTGGCTAAAATATGCTTTGTTACTGCCCTCCCACCCACAGCCAGAGTTCAGCCTGATCAGCCAAACTGGGGGCGTGCCATCTGACATTTGCTGTATGTAATACACTGACTAGGGATAAATACCTCACACAACCTCATTTAAAAAAATCTGAATTATCTCTTAAAGAGATCGTGGTGATTTCATGTATTTCTTAGAGACCACATTGACATAAATGTAAACTATGCAGGATTTTTTTATGAAAAGGAAAATGCATTCAACATGAGACTTCAAGAATACACACAATGCCATGTGGTGAATCTTCATGTTTGACTAACCTCGGAGGCTTCCAACATGTCTGATTGTCTTTTTTCTTGCCCATTCTTTTTAATGTTGCCATTGTGCTCCCAGATATCAGACATGGTCATGGTTGGTAAAGAGGAGAACAAAATATCACTAAACACGTGCTCATTTCAACACAATTTATTTACATATCCTCCATACACCTCATATTCCATTTGAAGCCTTGGCAATCTACTATTGCATGGCACTTTCAGTTCATCTTGTCAACAGTCCTTTCCCTGTACTTGTCATCAGTGCTTTCTCTTTATCCCACACTTGAGTGTTCAGATTTTGTTCTAGCACAGTCTTTACTCAGCATGTCCACCTCTGCCCAATCCACCATCACTTTCCTCTGAGCGGCTCCTAGCTATGGGCTTCAGTCGACGGGGCCCTGGAAGATGAGTTTGATGTGGCCCTGCTCTCCTGTCAACCAGGTACCACAGAAGGGGCAGGCAGCATGGAAGGCATGGGTGCCGTGGGGTAGCGGGATCTGGCTCCACCCCACCACTGTCTTTTCTGAGCATACATGACCACAGGGGCAGAAAGCGTGAGTGGGCGGCCCGGCGTCCAGGTACAATCCTCCCTCACAGCCCAGCCACAGCGGCACGTAGGGGCCCACCCGCCGGCACATAGGGCACTCCCTCTCCCCGGTGCTGGCTGGTGCCGTGCCCCCGGGGCCAGCGGGACCCTTCTCCTTACGGTAGCCCCAGTTGTGGTAGCCGTGTACATGGCCACAGTTGACGTAGACCCAGGGCTGCTTCTTGTCAACAATCTCACGCTGGGCCAGACTGGGGAAGGCCAGGGTGTTGAAGCCCACAGGACACTGAGGGCGGGCGGCATTCAGCTCCTGGCGAAGGGACTCCAGCTGTTTGAGGGTGGGGGTGTGGCGCAGTCCGGCGGGAGTCCTCCACAGCAGGGTGGCCCCACACAGATCAATCAGAGAACCGTCCTGGAGGGTATTGGACTCATTTTCAACCTCAAGAGGAGAACAGAAGATGGAAATGTAGCAGGGAAAGAGAAGAGAGGAGAAGAAAGGATTCATCAGCTTTCATCACTGGAGTGTAATAAACAGGGACAGAGGTGATGGTGATGCATTATGGGACATACTGGTGGGATCTGTTGAACTGGGAACAACTCTGCATTAGCCTGCTACACTAACACTCCCCTTCTGGACCACCACATGATGGCACTGTGCTCAACTTGTTATAGCTCAGACAGTTGACACCCATCTATTGGAAGAGGTTCCCTTCAAAAATACTATCACCATCATCACATACGCATTACATTTACAGATTGAGTCTATTAATCAGTCAGTTAAGAGTGGTATCCTTTGACAGATTGACTTCTTGCAGGGGATGATGAAGGCATTGGAGGATTATGACACAGGCTCTGGGTTTGGGGCACCCTGAGCCCTTGGGCACCTGGGCCTGGGCTCGGTATGCCCATTAGGTAATACAACCACAGGCGCAGGTGGTTAAAGTCGACAACAAGGCTCTCTACATCTATGGTCATTCACCGCTATACTCACTGTATACAAAGGCCTATACTTCCTACTCCCTGTCTGTTATGAAATTCGTAGGTTGATTTCTAACTATAATAAAGGTGGACTGGTGTGCAGCCAATAACATGAATGTTTCCAAAACAGAGGATGTAGTGGCGGGCCGTATGAGTCACAGTGGCCACTGACCCCTGGTCATAAATGGACAGGACATTCAACAGACAGTGACCTACAGATTCTTGGGGCGTAACAATCTTTTATAGTGGGAGGTCAGTACTATAACAGTCCTGAGGGAAGCTCAGCAAAGACTCCTTTTTAAGACAGCAAAAAATGTTTTTCATAAAGCACTTTGATCGGCTGGTATTGAGGGCCAGGCACATCATGCCCATTCAAGCTGGTGAGGCACTCACCCCACTATCAATACCAGTATTTTCACAACACACTTTATTTTTTATGGGAACTGGTTTTGAGTGAGTATTTTGTGTGTTCAGGTATAATGAGACATTTTTCTGAAGTGAAACCAGTATGCTTTTAGGCTACCAGGTACAATAAAATCATTAGTCATGCTACTGTGTGCCATCCTGTCATATTACAGACATTTTTAGTATTTTTGTCTCTTAAGAAATATTAAGGATGATACAGCGAGTCCATGTCAGCCACAACAGTTACGCACACATGCATGTACATTGTAGACAATATGGCACCAAGGTAACAGGCAGCACAAGAACAGGGGGAGCATTGCATACAAGGTTCTTTTTCAAAGAATAGTTAGTTTATATTAATGATGTAATGAATGAATGACTGAACTGATGATTAGATTTAACCATTTAAAAAAACAAATAAACATGACTGTCCCATATAGTTTAACAGTGCCCGGCGGCATCAGGGGGAAACTCGGCGGGACAAGGACGAAAGTTAAGGCGGCAAAAGTGTGATTGTGGCAGGCAGAAGGGGTGATGGATGGGTCCAACAAACACCGACTTTCACCCAGGAGAGTGGTGTTTGCGTCCTGCAAGATTCTGATGCCAGAATTTTTTCCTAAACCTAGCCATGAGCTTTTGTTGCCTAAACCCAACCATGTGTGTTTGTTGGTGAATTGAAAAAAAAGTCAATTTGCGGTGTTGTACCAACGTAGTGCGTCTATTTCGAAAGAGACTGTATGTAACAGGCAGAATTTGACACAGTGTCCCAGAACATCAACAACCAACACACTCAAGGTACCTTGCACGTCGTATGTGGTAGTGGAAAGTCCATGACCAAACGTCGATACGTGACAAGGTCGGAGTGAATGTGTTGGTCCAAAATCCAGCAGCTTTACTACAACACATTTGCCAAAATTCATTTGAAATGAAATGTTTAAAATACTTTTACAGTAAACGTTGATGTATGTGATTAATTTAGATTAATTAATCACAGAGCATGTAATTAATTAAAGTCATTTTTTTTTTGTTAAGATTATTTTTGTGGGCTTTTGCCTTTAATAGATAGGACAGTGTGTGAAATGGAGAGAGAGAGAGAGAGAGAGACTGACACGCAGCAAAGGTTTGCAAGCCGGACTCGAACCTGTAACCGCTGCAGCAAGGCAATGCCTCGGTACATGGGGTGCCGGCACTATCCACTACTCTACCCACGCCCCAATTAAAGTCATTCTTTTAATCGCTTGACAGCCCTACTGAAAACATAATGGACCAGTTTTGGCCTGTGGGCTGTGAGTTGAGTCCCACTGTTTTAAAAATAATCCTCCCAAAGTGGTGTGGACAAAGTGGTGTGAATTGAAAACACAAGCCAGGACACACTGTTGTACTGTCTCCTGCTGAAGTGACACCAACAGGAAAAAAGGGAAAAGACTCTACAGTATTATACAGGATGGCATTTCCTCACTTCCTTAAAAAGACTTATAGGAGGGTGTTCACTTCCCTGCATTACACTGTCTTTGTAATGGTATGTACAAACTGTACACATCATGGAATCTCAAACCTGTTGTTCTTGCCCTCATACTGATGTAATACAGTCACATGTTGCTGATCTTGTCACTGTGCGTCTGTAATGAACTAATACCCAGAGAAATCCCTGCAGTTTCAGGTTCTTGGGTCAAATCGAGGTCAGTGACCTCAAACTTTGCAACCACATCAACGCAAACATAGGACTTATTTTCCCCTCAGCCCCCTCCATCTTACCAGTTTTCCCCTCTGTTGGGCTGAGCGAGTCTCCCTCAGGGCGAAGACGTTTCCACAAACTGAGATTTCCCTCCAGACTCCCGGAGCCGGCTCAGACACAAACTCCCCTGCTGGGTGCATCACCAGCACCCCGTTGGTGGTCAGGCCGTCCATCAAGCCATCCGACGTCCTCCATTTGGCAGCCCGCTCCTGAGAGACCCACACACATACATACACACACACACACAGCAGACAGACGTAAAGGTTAGGGGGATGTGGGGAGGCACAGAGGGATGATAGCGGAGGTGCATGTCAGAGGTGGCTGGCTAGAAAAAACAGCTAACGTGGCTTTTCTCTGCTGCTATATTTAGCTCAGTACAGAATGACTACTGTACTGACTAATGCACAGAGATGTGCCCACGCGAAACAATGAACCCATCCCTGAGAGAAAGAAAGGATGTATTATGAACACAAATGAGCTCCGATGGAATGAAACAGCAAATTTCTGGCATGTGTGGCTTCATTTAAAAAAAGCTGTCAAAGGGCCAGTGCAGTTAGAAAAAAACAGGCTGGAGATTTAGAGGCTGTTGCTGCTCTGGAGGAAAGAAGAATTTCACTGGATGGTTTCAACAGTAATATATAAGGCCAAAGAACTCTAGTTTCTTATATCACAAGTTCGCAAACGTAAAGCTGCACTTATTAATAATTAAAGAACAGTGAGTCAAATGTATATGAATATAATGTAATGTGTCTCTTAAGACATAGCCTACTCATAAAGAGGAATTATGATCAACTCTGCAGTTTCTTTATAGTCTCTTTTCAGCTTATTGTTTTGGTTTTTACAGTCCCCTCGAAAAAACTCTTGGTTCAGTATTGCTGCTCTCATCAGATTAGTTTAGTGAAAAAGCTCATATAAACCCACTGTACACAGAGTGTGGTCTCTGAAACTGGTGCCCTTTAAACCCTTTAAAGATTTTCAATTGAAGGAATCCACAAAATATATTTTACTTATAAATATGGGTTGTTTACACAACAAGCATGATCATTACATTTGTATAAAGTATCACACAAATAAAATTGCAATTAATACCACAATTTTGCTGCTATCATAAACATATTTGTCTGTTATAACTAAAGATATATCTTTATTAAAAAATTCATGAATGAATCTCTCAAGTTGCAAGATTGACACACGTCCCCTAATTTGTTTCCAACACAATCATGCCATAGCATTTACCCCTATAAAAAAAAAAGATGGATCAGTCCCTGTGACATCAGAAAGTAACATGACACAAGTTTTTGAAGAACATGCTGCAAAGAAAGGCAAGAGTGTGTCTCAAATTGCATACTTCATTTGTACACTTCAATCTGGTACACTATGTACACCATGTACTTCTTGCGTTGTGCATTTATTTCAACAGGACAGTGTTGTCAAAAATCGTGCACTGCCCACTGCACCAGAAGTGACCATCCCTTTCTTTAAGCTGAGAGCAAGTTAGCTAGTTAGCTAGCTAGCTAATGCTAACATTAGCTAGCAAGTTTAAGTTAGCATTCCTATTTTTGTTCATGGTACCAAATCACTGCATATCCAACAAACATTACTAATGGCTTTTATTCGACAACACTAATGGTACTTAGTGCAAAAACCTGTATAACTAACAGGCTCCTTGTTGTCCCCAGCTGCCAAGTCAAATGTTTAGTTTGCTACGTCAAAAAGATGGCGACCATTGAGAATGAGAAGTGTCCATCATTCTACACTCAACTTTTGGATTGCCTGAGTGTGCAAACAGTACACTGCATTTTCCCGTACTATGCAGTGTGAACACACTTAGCACACCCAAAATATTAAGTGTTTAGTACAGAAGTATGAGATATGAGACACACTGCAGGTGTTAGTATCTTTTCATGCATATATTTCATTTTTTTTTTTTTATCAGATTAAGATTTTCAGGCTCAATATTTCTACTCTGTTGTATGGATAAACACTTGTTTTAGGAAAAAAAACCCCCATTTCTTAATTTCTTGAATGCCATGTGTTGCTATTGTCTTAGCTACATATTTAGTTATGGCTACAATAGCCAAACATTTCCACCCCGTTATTAAAATGTGACAGAGTCAAATAAGGCTTGACCAAAAATTTACATTTACATTCGTGGTGGACACAAACACCTCCAAATAACTGCCTATGTTGCTCTTTGTCTGCTAGATGTTAACAGATGATTGTTTGCTAACACATTAGCCATATTAACTTTATAAGGTGATAATATGTGTAATGTTGTGTTTTCAGCTTGTTGCACTGCCCCCAAGTGGCCAAAAAACACCAAAACAAAAACAATGCTCATAAGAAACTGCTAAAAATATGTTGGCAAGCAGGCTTAACAGCAAACACTAAACAAAGAGTAAAAACATTTTTCAAGTTTTCATTGTTAAAACAATTTTGATGCAGAGGGTGTGACATAAAAGTATGCAGTCAAATCTGATTTTTTTTGGGCAACAAGTTAAATCTCGCTAATCTTATAAACCCAAACTTGACTTTGTTAGCTTGTGGGTTTTAACAACTAGCAGAGTTATAATGTGGGTCCAAGGTGTGTGTTTGGATATAACTTAGTAAAAGCTTTGTTGACATTTTCAAAAAAGTGTGGCTCTCACACTGGTTCTCCAGAAACTCATGCTCACTAAGTCACTTAGCAATTCCTTCTCGAAAATACCCTGCCAGCATATTCAGTTTCACTACGAAATACAGACTGTCATTTTACTGAGACTTCACAGACACTATGAGTAGGATTTGAACATTTCGTCTCTCATGATTGTATCAAAGAAGACACTTAGGCAGACAGCAGGGCAGACTGCCTGGAGCTGTTACTGTGTCCGAAATAAAACAGAGCAACTGGTGGATCTGTTTCAAAAGCAGCCAGATAAATCATGGCTTAATGTCCTGTCATGTTGCCTTAATAAAGAAGACTAAAGGCCTCAGTATGCCTCAAATCAACTAGGTCTCTTTTTAAAGTGGGTGTGATTGTTGAACTCTCTGACCCTGTTTACACTTGCTTTTGAAATTCGTCTTGGGCAATTAGATCGCAAGTGGACAAAATGCAAGTGTAAACGACCACCAAAACGGATTACGATCCAATCACTCAAACCATCTGCTGAGGTGGTGTGGGAATGATGACGTAGGCACTAGGGGTGGGAATCAACAGAGGATCCACAATGCGATATTATCACGATACTTAAGTCACCATACAATATAATTGCAATTTTAAATTTGTTACAATATGTTGAGTACTGTGATAAAATATATTGCAATTTATTACCTGTTTTCAACTGTAAATTATGTCCCTAAATAAAAACCTTGTCAACATTGGTTCTATCTAATAAGACATCTAAGTTTTTAGCTTGTTCATCTCACTTCAACCATTTTTTTCCACAGCAGCAAAATGTATCTAGTGGACTGAAAAAGCAATTGATCATATTATTCTAGTCGACTACCTAAAGTTTAATTTGTAATTGTAATATCAATCATTTATGTAATAAAAAAATGATACTTGGCTCTGTGTGACGTTATAATATTGCTACACAAAAATATCGCGATACTGTGCTGAATTTTTTTCAATTTTTTCTCCCACCCCTAGTAGGCGCTGATGTTTCTGGTTGCCTCTATCAGCAACACCAAACTCATGCTAAATTTAGGCTTTTTTCAAGTGTTGGTGGTACTTTTTGGTGAGTTTTTTTTCTTAAAAAAAATTACAGATTGACTCTTAATTCATACAGAAGTGAAGAGCGGGCTCCTGGGTGAAAGTCTGGGGTTTGTTAGGACATAATAACAAAATCTCAAGGTTTGTAACTTTAGGGTCTTCCTATACTTAGTCATGCATTATTTATCAATGGTACAATAACAGTCCACATCCATCACACAGTTCAGAGGTGAACCCCAGAGCCTGACTTTTAATAAAAGGACAATATTTGTTCCATAGATCAGTGTAAATGTAGTCCTGGTGTCTGGGGGAGTTATACAAGCTGCAGTTGTGTGTGTGTGTGTGTGTGTGTGTGTAGCACTGGTTGCTGACGTTATCTCTTTGACTGCTGGCCTAGTTGTCGGGGGTCCTGATAAATCTTGCATGGGATGAAGTCACGCTGTCATGAGAAAGGGCTATTATTGGTTCGCATAGCTTTGTACACCTACTTGTCACGTTTTAGACCGCCCCACCCCAGTAGCTTTTGCAGTGGTCTGGAAGCTTTCACATCCTGAATTACATCAAAGAGGAGTCTGCTAACTCAGGGAACACTATAAGTACAGTACAGGGGAAAATAACTACTATCTAGTTCGTTAATTTGGGGGGGAAAACATGTTTTACATGCCATTCCAATACTGAAATTAGTTAGTTCTTGTTAGCTGAACTGTGCAGTGAGGTAAGGCTCCAAACAGCCCTACTCACTGAACTGGAGATACAGCAGGACAGATCCCGGTGGAGGACTGCTGAGTTGGCTTGATGGTGCATGACTGTGCTATGTTAATGAACATAAGCAGGCACTTCTTTTTATTTAAAGGGATAGTTCTGATCTTTGCAAGTGGGGTTGTATCAGGTACTTTGGAATTTAGGTATTCTGGTTGTAGTTTTGGTAGTCCTTCCTACCAGTAATGATAAAACTGTAATCACCAAGTTACAGGAGAATTATGGCTTATTATTGTTTGGGTTTAATTTTGTAGCTTTGACCATTGGTTATGATAATATTGTACTCTTCAAAGTGAGAGCTGAGGTCTTGGGGTGTGTCTACACCATGAAAAATAGGTCCAACATGGTGAGAAATGAGTCAGCAGGGTGTAAACAAAACAGCAAACCCCTAATCCCATATCTCAATATGTAATTCCTATACAATCTTATCATAACTAGTAGATATTATGGCCAAAACTATGAAAGTACGGCACCAAGATTCTACTACTTGGTCTATCACATAGCACACATTCAGTGTTTAAAGGATTAGTTTTTTGAAGTGGGTTGTATGGGGCACTTATCCATAGACAGTACATTACATACAGTAGATGGAGGTGTCATCCCCCCAGTTTGGAGAAGCAGGAGAGTCTGACACTGAAGATAAGTAATCTATTGCTGTGGATGGGTCAGCAGCACAGCATATGTTAACCACCTAAAAAAGTCCCCAAAAGTCCCTATAGAAATCAATATCAGTTTATGTGTACACTATGCTGAGAGTATTTTCACTGCTTTACTTTGCTATCAGATTGTGGTTTCCAACAGGAAAATTATGTTATAATTCTCTCTTCAGAGCCAGACTCCATCATGAAAATGTTTTTATTTCATTTTATTTCATTTAATGTCTGACACTGAAGCTGCTGGTATACCACAGCCTAAAGGAGTTATTTTGTCTGTGTTATTGTGTGACTTTGGCACTTACAAGGGTTAGTTCAGATTCACTTAAGTCACACAATAACACAAACTGACTAACTGATCAAGGCAGCACAGACCAGCAGCTCCCATGTTCAGCATGCTTAAATTACTATATGTGTCAATGGAGTCTGGTTTCTTTGACAAGAGCATAGAGGGGGAACTGAAATTATCAATGGCTTTCCTGTCAGAATGGACTGTCTGATGGAAAGGTAAAGCAGTGAAAATGCTCTCAATATAGTATACACTTCAAGTGTACTGATTTTAGATGGGACTTTTTTAGGTGGCTAAAATATGTTTTATTGCTGACCCCCATCCACAGCAGTACATTTCTTAGCTTGAGTGTTGGACTCCAGCCTGCTTCTCCAAACTGGGGACGAGCTGACTGACATCTACCGTATGTAATATACTAACTATGGATAAGTACCCCACACACAGCTCTTTAAAAAACATAACTGTCACTTTAAAGACAGACTAATATGCTGAATGTTATGTTGTATCTTCCAATAGATTGAGACAGCAACATATGACCAGAAAGCAGGACATTAGAGCCAAAGCACTTTCATATGACACATGACTAACACAACCAATTCTACACAAATACACACACGAGGAGAATACTGCTTCTTCCTCTCCCATCCTTCCTCAAGACAGGTCACATACACTGACACCCATCCGCGCAGCTATGATGTCACCCGTGGGCTGCACAGCCACGTCCCCCGGTGTCGCTCTCCCCATGGTTCCCATGGTTACCAGTCCCTGTGTAATTTACCAGGAGATGCCTGGCACCCACAAGGGAGAACACTCACCCCCAGGAAGATGTTCTTGGAGGAGTCAAAGCCGGCTGCGTAGATGCGGGCCGTGTAGGGAGCGCTGCGTTCACACATGATGCGGCATGCGTAGCGGGAGATGGTGCTCTGGGCCGATTGGCCTCCGCCGCCACCTTCACCCGCTGCACCCCCGCCCCCGCCCTGACCGCTGCCGCTGCCTGCTGTGTCCGTCACCACAAAGTCGATCATGCTCTCTGTGGACCGGCCAATCTGAGAGAACCAGTAGAGAGAAATCAGGATCATAAAACAATCGTAAAAAGATCAACAGTACACAAGTACAATCTGTTGTGTACTATAGAGTTAGTTCACATGAGCTAGATATCATATTGTTTCTCTTATAGTGGAGTTATCTAGCCATGCAAATAGAAAAGCTTTTATTTCTGTTTTTGTATGTATGAATCAATATTTAACATAGCATCCTTAAGATGAACTGAGTATAGTCAATCCTCTACTTCACTATCAGTTCATTTTCACATTTGAGCTCCCTTCAATAATGACTAAAAGTGCTGTTGTGTCAAAGTGTTGCCGGATGGAGTATTTTTCTATCTATTTAGGCTACTTATCATGATTTTGGTGTGTTTGAGATTTTGGGCTCTTTTTTGTATGATTTGGATTTTCTTTTTGTAGCCCTGGTCATCGCTTCTGTCAGTTCAGATCTGGAGAAATCAGTGGCCAAGGGGGCGCTATGGCCACCCTACAATTGCTGGCCCCCTACTGACAAAATCTGATCAGTTTATTGTTGAGTTTGAGTGGATGTTTGTGCCAAATTTGAAGAAATTCCACGATGGTATTCTTGAGACATTGCTTTCACAAGATTAAGATGGATGAGGTCAAAGTGACCTTTGACCACTAAAATTTAATCAGTTCATCCTTGAGTCCAAGTCACCGTTTGTGCCAAATTTAAAGAAATTCCCTCATGGTGTTCTTGAGATATCATGTTGACAAGAATGGGATGGACAGATGTATGGACAACCCGAAAACATAACGCCTCCAGCCACACCGAGGTGTAATAAGAAACCGAGGTATATCAGTATGCAATTCCTGACCTCTGTTTTCAACGAGCCTATATACTACAATAGCATCATTGAATACCTTAAATTCAGTTGTGGCTTTTGGTTTTTGGTGTGCCACCCAAAGATTTTCAGTGGCCCCTTATGGCCAATCCTATGAAAAACTTTTGGGGGTGCCACTGGGGGACACATCAGACAATCAACAGTTTAGTCAGAAGAGCAGCCTAAGAAAACTAAAAAGTGCACACAACTACAGCAAGTATAGTAGCTCAAAGTTGAAGCAGGAAGTTGGTCTGCAAACTGTGATGGCTATTTTATATTTATCTGATTGTCTGACTGCTCGCATTTGTTTTTCGTCTCTTTTAAGGTGCTCTCAGACAGCGAGTGGGTGCTGCTCCCACCTCCATTGTTTTCAACATGACAGCAGCTGTGTCGCTGAGGTCAACAACAGCAGCACAAAGATATGACACACAATGATATGGGAGCTACTAGGGCCACTTGCTGTTTGAAAGCACCTTTAGAGATGTTGCCACCCCTCAATATCCCATTAATTACTTAATTAAGCACAATGCTGTCATAACGGCCAAGGCTGCATAAAGTTATACAAAAATTAAACCACCAACAAACTGAACTTCCTAATGAGCTGAACAAAGGAATGAGCAGCACCTTTCTTGAGTCGTAATCTATTTCTTAAATGGTATTTTCCAATGCTATGAGCAGCATAAAATTAATTCCATTCACCTCAATTGTATCACAGTGGAGGCTGAACTCTCAAGACAGATATCTAACATATATCTATAAAAATGGACAGAGCAAACCATGTGGGTGAAGTGACTCTTTAACACAGCAGATAGAGACAGACAGATATGGAGAGATTGAGAGGAGCCCTGTTGATTCTGTCTGCTGGAGTCACGGCTTTGCATGGATCTCCTTGATGATGAGAGAAGGTGGTTGGAAAACTGAGAGCAGACAGGTCTGACTCATCTTCTCCTGTATATTTTATCTCCTCAGTCTTTTGTCTTCCCTCCTTCTGCCTGATACTTTGGCTTACACTTCGTCTTCCTCTTCATTCCTTCCCTCTGTTCTCTCTGATGCTCTCACAGCTCTACTGTTCTTTGATTCTACAGGGCTCACAGCGTCAACTACAGTTTGACTAAATATTAAAATCTGAAAGACACCCTAAAGATTGGTTCAACATTCTGGGAAGTAGGTTTATTTGCTTTCTTTCTGAAGGATGAGATATGATATCAATCTCATGCCAGCACGTTCTGTACAGATCTGGAGTCAGGGAGTCTGGAGTCTGGAGTATTATGTAGCGTATACACTAAACTGTTTTGTTTCAACAACACTGTGATTAATGTGTGGTTAGGTTTTAGTCATAAAAAACACTAGTTATGGTTAGGAAAGGATCATGTTTTGGTCACACTCCGATGTCTCCCTAAATAACACCCATGTTTGGGGGCTAAACAGTCACAGGAAAAACAGTGACAGGTCCCTAAAAACCACATACATTTGAGAGCTGAAACACTGCTGGAAAAACAGTGGAGGGTCCCTAAAAACATTCATGTTTAGTGCCAAAAGAATTGCTGGTTAGGCAACGATTTCCTGAAAAACAACTGGTTTTGCTCTTTGTTGGTCTTGAACAGTGGTCAGGGCTGATCCTTCATAATGCCTCTCCCTTGTGGAGTCCCTCAGGGTTCTATTTTCGGCCAAATCCTTATTGCCGTTTATGTGCTCCCCTAAGAGTCCATTCTTAGAATATTCAGCCTCTCATTCCACTTATATGCAGATGACATGCAAATTTACCTGCCTATGACATTGACAGACGCAACCTCTTTTAAAACCATTGAGAGTACAACTGAAGTGGTACCTGTGTTGCCCCTCATATGGACCTGTGTGACCTGCCTTCACTGTCTCCCTGTATGTTTTAAGATCTTGATTTTAAGATCTTATTGTTTGCCTACAAATTGTAAATGGGTCAGTTCCAACTTATCTTTTTTACAACCACGCATCCCATTGAGCTCACTCATGTCCGCTGACCAATTGCTTTTGTTTGACCCAAGATCTAGGTTGAAGCACAGGGGAGACTGTACCATTGCAGTTGTAACCCTCTCTGGAATGAGTTACCTCTGAATGTTGGGCTGGACCATACACTCCCTTTTCCATCTTAAAAACACATCTTTATTCCTTGACTTTTAACTCAGTATGATGGTTGCTTTTATTACTTTATTGTTCTTTCATCTTTTAAATTGGTTTTATTGTGTTTTTTTTTTTTAACTATTGTTATATTCAGATGTGCTTTATAAATACTTTATAAATACTTTGAGATTGGAATGGAAATGTTTAGTCCAAGGGGCAACCTCCAGGGCTGAAAATGAAGCCAACACAAAGTATCAAAAGCTGCAGTCAATCCCAATGGACCCCCATGTTAAAATGCCAAACTCTAAAGCAGAAATAAACATGATTACAGCCTGGTACAAAGGGTCCCTTGGTTTTGGTCTCTATAGCTAACTTCCCTGTTCATGACAACTGTACGGTGGTGAATTGTTATATAACTCACCTATATAAATCTTATTGAGGCTTACAATTACACACAATTAAGGGCTTGGGTGCTTTGAGTGACAGGTGGGTGCTGTCTGTTGACAAGCTTGCTAACTTGTCGACAATGCTGGTCAAGAAAGGTAACCATGGCATAATCCCAGAGTCACAGTTTAGGCATAGTCGTAGTTGACGCTAATTCAGTGTGTTTTCAGTCCATGAGGGTTAACTGAATTGTTTTCCGGTAGGCTGAGTACAATTTGTTTTAATCGTTTTACATTTTTCGCTAGTGAAAATGAGTATAAACATTAGTATTTTCACAGTTTATCATAGCTGTAAATGCACTGTGTTAACCAAACTAGCAGCTGGGCTTACTGTATGTGCACACCAAGAGCTGCAAAAGCTGCAAAGCAGCCGAGGTCACCCAAGCAGCACCACTGTCCAAAATATTTTTGGCAGCTCAAGTCGCTCATGACGTCATACATTCGAACATTCGATCGTACTTGTCAATTTAAAGGAGCCGCAAAGCAGGTTACTGGCTGGAGCACAGCTCTCCAGCCCCAAAAGCTAGGCTACATGAGTAAAGAAAGAAATCGTCACATTCACATGAAACAAGGGAGATTAGCATGCTAGGTGTTATATTGCTATGGATGTATTCGCCACTAGTTTAAAAAATTCTTTCTCAATATCAACTCACGAGGCAAACCAACTACTTGGGACACGGCTTCCCATGCCTGCTCCTTTTGATTTCGGTCCCTATATATAAACAGCCTCGAATCATAAAGGACTCAGTGTCCAGCTACAGCAATGATTAGCTTCTCTCTCATTTTGAAGTAGGAACAAATGTATGGTAGGAACTAAAGTTTGCAGTCATTTGCAGCTGAAATGCGTCATAGCTAATTTGCATAAAGTTCATGACTCCCCAACTTTCATCTGAGGCTCTGGTCGCCAAAACGCGGACGCTTTGCAGCTTTTGCAGTCGTGGTCGCCGGTAACCATTGAAAATGAATTGAATCAGTCGTCTTTGCAGCTTTTGCAGCTCTTGGTGTGTACGTACAGTTAGAGTTAGCTTCACCCTCTTGGCAAAATATGGTCACTTCTGGCTTCAAAATCCAAGATGGTAAATGCCAAAATGCCAAACTCAAGACTCAAAGCGGGAGTCCACAAACAAATGGGTGAGGTTTCAGTGTCTAAGTCCATTATACATTCAATGGATTAGCTTAGCTAAGACTTGGTGAAACAAATAACCTGGCTTTGCCCAAAGTAAAAGAAAGTACCAAAACCTCTAAACATTACTTATTAATAACTTTTATCTCATTTAATTCAAACAAAAATGTAAAAGTGACAATACTGTGGTTTTAATGGTAAACATAATTCTAAAAATAAACGAATAAGCAAAGGTCTGTGGATAAGCAGCAGAACTGACTGTCCTTAAACCTGCTTTAGAATGAGAGTGGAGCACAGTGGAAGCATAGCACAAATTACTGATGCATTCAGTGCAGGATGCAGAGTTGTGGATATTACTAGGCCTACATTAAACTAAGATATTGATTTCATAATAAAATTAGGTTGGCTACAGTGGCTGTAAATGGCTACTTTTCATACAGGCTATTAAAGGCTTGTGGTGTGGATGGAAGAGATGTATCCAGAACAAAATAATAAAACAATATGACTATCTCATATGGCAATACAAGAGGCCCACATTTAAATGATTGATATTACCAGTACTGTTGATAAATACTAATATTTTTTGTATAACAACTTTTCTCCTTCCTTTAACTTAGATTGAACACAATTAGCTTTCCCTACTGTAAAATCTACCCACCACTCATAGTGCCAAAATGTCCACAGAAGTTTCTCAAACCATTCCTGTAGCATGATCCACTTCTCCACTGTTGCCCCGTACATTAAGTATGTTTCAAAATTTTTGGAGGGTGTTTGTTGGCTAAGTTCTAAGTGGGGTTCTCTTGTCTATTTATGGTACTTTTTAATGATGTTCTTACAGTCAACATGCCTCTGTTTTGACTTCTAATATTCTTTTTCTACAGTACGTCACACAGCTAAAATGTTGAGTTGGCATGACATATGTGTGTGTGTGTGTGTGTGTGCAGACACTGACCTGAAACATATCTGTGTTGGTGTCATGGGTGTACTCCACAATGACAGAGTGGCTCCGTGACAGTGTGTAGGAGATGCTGTGCTGGCTTTTGTTGCTGAGTGCCTGCCAATGGAAAAGACATTATCCAGGTCACATGACAAGGAGAGCTGAAGGTCTGGCCTCTGGGATAATCTACCCAGAGGACATATCCTATTCTAGAGGAACAACCCCAGCTCTAATTAAAATGACTGATATCATTCTATCAGCTGACTTATTGTTATGCTGAAGAGAGATCATCCAGTGTTAAGGTACAACGTGACAGGTGTTTTTTTTTTTTTTTTCCAACAACATGTAAGAGATAATTCAGAACATATACAATAGATCATATTTACAATGTATGCATACAATACAGTGTAGTGCTTTGAGCTAAATGCTAACATCAGCATGCTAACATACAACACATAATTTTGATTTTCACAATCTCCTATAAGCTCAACACTGATGTAGACTGACAATTGAATTGTTAACTGAAACCATTATCCATATATTATATATTTTAATGCCATATGTAGGAAAATGAAATATGACCATGAATAATATTCCGTAAATAAGAGTGTTTCAAGGCTATTTTTGGTTGACATTTTGGAAATCAAACTGCCAACACATGGTATTTAGTGGCCATTCACATAAATATCTTTAAATTGATCCATTTTCGAGCAAAAATGGCAAGAGTATATATTCATTAAAGAGAACATTTTTGAAAGTCCATGTTTATTAAAGGTGTGCTATGCAGGGATTGTCGCTGTTTGTAAAATGTATCATCAGCTAAAGAGAAAGTTAAAAAGAAAGCCAACCACAGATTCAGTCTTGCTGGCTGTATTTGCTTTTTTTTCCTGCGCTGCATCATCTTTGGATGCATGCCGCTAACGGTCTGGCACCTGGTTGCTTACCTTTTTGTAAAGACTGTCCTAACTGTGAGTTAGTGCTTTCTTACTATCAACTCAGATTTTTCAAATGAATGTGTTGGTGTTACAGAAGAAATCGTCACTTTCACTGCTGATGTACTTTGTAATACATTTTTCTTTTGTTCTATATTCTAGAATCTAGAATAAAGAATGTGGTTCCTACCTGGGTCAGGGAAAACACCTCTTCATTTTGAATGACAACCTAAACTGTAACAATCAGTGCTGCGACCTCTCACCTTTGACACCAGAGGGGTTGAGACATTGTGGATAACATCAGGTTTGACCCCGTTGGCTTTAGGTCTCTTATACAGGGCCAGGCGACTTCTTCTGCGACCCTTGTCCCCATTGGCCAGAGACCCATTGTGCCTGTGAAGCATAACCATAAATAAGCATAAATGTACTGACCTATGTAAGGGATAATGCTCTATGAGATGTACCATATCAAGAATTAATGGACACCCTGCAGTCAATTAGAATATTCAGCCATACCATGGTATAAAATAATGTCAATAACTGGGTTAAATTGATAATAAATGTATTGTATGTTTTCCAAATTCTAAGTGCCAACTTTATGCACTACACAGTGGCTTCAAATTTCAAACATAAAACTAAAAATGTGGTATCAACTACTTTTTGCTAAAATTCCCACACTATAATACTTTACCTTTGATGGATACTGTATATTAAGTGTTGTTTTCAACAATTTCATATGTCATAGTGGTGTAGGATGCGGATTAAATAAAGGCTTAGCTAAAATCAAATTAAGTCAAGTCAAATCATGAGATGTTAGGCTATACATAAAATTGAGACATGGCCCAGAATAAAAAATTAAAAAACACTTACATAATAACCCCCAAATCATATAAAAAAACCATCACAATCAACTGAGTATTTCACATAATTTAAATATATAAAGAAGAGTAAGGCTGGGTTTAGACTACATGATATTTCTATCTGTTAGAATGGTCAGTGAGTCAGATGAGTATAAGGTCATAAATTCCTGGTTGTGACTCAGCCAAGAGTAATGACAGACTTCATGTTAGTTTATCTGTGTCAGTTCCACCTTGCAACACCAACATCTTTATCTTTCACATCATTCTGTCTTTCCCTTTGCCATGTTTATAGCTGAGGAGTGCTCTGCAATCCAATTGGTCAAAGTCACGAAACTAAAGAAACATGTAGTGGAAGGCAAACGAAATTCTAACATCCTAGTCTTTCTCTTGGGACTTCATGAGGCATCCCAACAGGGCATTGGTTGTCATCAACTATGACACACTACATGGGACAAAATGATGGTGGCACCCGATGCCCATTGTTGATCCTAATCCAAACTGACACCCAGCGTCTGCTAGGTCAGGCTATAATTGGGCTGATATCATGTAGCCTAACCTTAACAAGGGCTCTAAAACTGATCCCTGTGGGATGCCACACATGATTGCTCCTGGGTCTGTTAAGATTCCAATGATACCTACAAACTATATGATTACATTGGTAAAATTTAAGCTAAGTATCTACTTGGTTATCACACGCAATAACCTCAAATTTAATGCTGCATCAAATGCCTTTTGAAAGTCAAATAGGACCGTACCTGTATATAATTCAATATCCATTATTAACCTGATTCTGTCAGTCAGGGTCAACAAGAGCTGACTCTGTGGAATGAGTTCTTGAACCCAGATTAGTACTTATATAGCACCAAACTGGTTATATACAACTCACTCTAAAATTAATGCCACCGGACAGGTCAAATATGATATCCCTTGATTTATTTCAGATTGGGTGAGTTATCCAGTATTACCAGCCATAATTATTCCATATTGTGCTGCATTTATAGTCACCAACACTCTCTGCAGTCATGTTCTGCTGGCCACAGAGCAGCCATGATTGGATGGATGCTGTAAGATATCGGTGGCAGGTAATCCCCCCCTCTCTCTATAATCACATTGACAGTGAACCGCGCCACTCTCATCATCCATCAAGTGTTCATCATCCAGTGCATGGATCAATAGGTCGAAGAGTGGAAGCATATGTCTGTGTCTCTGTGCCTGGAATAGCACCATACCATGCCTTAGGGAAAGATATCCTTCCCTAGCACTCATATGCAATGCATAACATGTCTATGTGTTAGGAGTTCCACATGGAAGTTACGGTATAAATTTGCCACTGTGGCTCAGTGTGTGAACGATATCTTTGTGTGGAGTCAAATGAAGTGCTTTTCTCTTGAATAAGGGCCCGTTGTACGGTATTTTACAGTAGTAATATGGTTTCATTCACCTCCACAGTCCCTGGCTTGTCTAACAGAGGAATCCCTAAAAGAAGTGAAGAGGTTTTTGTGAGGGCAACTGAAACAATGTCATACTAATCCAACAAAGACATAGAAGCACAAGCTGAATTGTTTCATCTAGCAAAGGCCTGCAATGAGAAAAAGGAGCTTATTCTTATTGTTCAAGGTGGGCAATTAACTCTACATGTGCCTGGTAACCTACTGGATCCATCTGACTTACTACTTACTACTACTCTGTTTGATCATTTCGTTTCATTTCCAAATATTTTTTCCATTAAAATATGCCTGAAAATACACCTATCTGAATTTTTTGCACAAAGATAAATCAGCTTGTTAATAATAATGATAATAATAATGGTAATAATTTACAGTACACAACATTAATGATAAGCTTACTGTTACCGATGAAACTTTGTGCAATCATGTTAACTAGCTAACACCTAATCACTGTGTTGCACCTATCCATAATGGCAAGGTAAACTAGTTAGCTAACATGTAGTAAGGGGTCCCTGCTCCGTATCTCTTTCAGCCAAGGGGTCCTGAAAAATGTTGAAGACCCCTGACTAGTAAGCAGACAAAAATGGAGGGATACACAATACAGTATCCCTCCATTTATCAGTTATATCTCAGGCGACATGTCAAGATGCCATTAGTCAGATTTTGGTGAAACCTTGGCTGCTAATACTTCGCACTTCTACTGTTTTAACAATAACTCTGAGAGGTTGGTTACTTTGATTGGGTTGAATGGGGATTCCATATGATGCTCATCTCAAACATTAAGGTTAATTTATAAAAAGCAACATTTGAAAAAGACCCAGTTACACACAGACACAAAGACCACTTCATTATATAGTGACCTTATCCAGCCCATTCAAACTGGCTATAACTCACACTCAGTCGGACACTCATACTCAGCCACAGGCACACACATTAAGACAATGTACATCAGTAGATATGACACTTGAGTATCTCACCCTAAGACGATGAGCTCGCCGTACTTGACGGGCTCCTTGTCCTCAGGGAAGACTCCGTCGTGGGGTTGTGAGCTTGAGCCCAGAGGAGGCGAGGGCTGGCTCTTATTGCAGGATGGGCGCAGCTCCAGAGATGGCGGGGGACACAGCGCCTCTGAGCTACCCTCCAAAACCATGCCCACCGGCCACAACTGGGGCTCGCTGCTGGGGAGGGGAGGATGGAGGTTCAGAGAGAGAGAGAGAGAGAGAGAGAGAGAGAGAGAGAGAGAGAGAGAGAGAGAGAGAGAGTCAGAGTCAGAAAATCTTGTATTAGTGATCAAGGGACTTAATTTAAATGTGTCAGAATAGCATGTGATAAAACACTGGATGACATCTGAAAGAAGTACACCAAATTTGGTAGAGAAAAATTAGAGAATGCGGTGGAAAATACCAGAATTATCTTGTGAGTTCTGAGCTTTCTCACATACACACTCCACATATGGTCGGTGTGTATGACTCTAGCTAGCTACAGCAAATGTCTATAAATACACATCAACTTTAGACTGTAAGTAGATATTTTCAAACGTATTTAATATATTCACAAATGCAGCTCTAACAGGTTCCGTATATAAAACACATCATAATAGCCCAGCTTGTAAACAGCACCATTATTAATAAAACCATAGACTGTGGAAAACTGAAGTCGTTATAACATCACCCACATGTTTCAACAGGTACACTCTTAGAGAGGGTTCTAAAATGGTTCTTCCTGAGGGGCTGATGTTCTATCCAGAACCATGAGCTTCTGAAGAACCATTTTTTAAAGAAAGGGTTCTTCAAGGGTTCTTTGTAAGACTAAGGGTTCCATTCAGAACCCTTTCTGGAGGAAAGAACTCCTTCTTGAAAGCATGGTTCAAGGTTGAAGGTTTCTTTATTAGAACGACAGGGTAAATTCATTGCTCAGACAAGAAATTCATCATTCCAAAACAAGACATCACAGCAATACAGATTTGCAGGACATTAAAACAAAATATGTTATAACAAGTATCACGTAGTATCAAAAATGGTAACAAAAAGTGGTGCAGTGGTGGTTGATGAGATGGGCGTACTACTAGGTAGTAGGGGAGGGAATCACCAGAGGATCTACAATACGATATTATCACGATACTTAAGTCACGATACAATATTATTGCAATTTTAAATATGTTGTGATATGCTGAATATATTGCAAGTTTGTAGTCTGTTCATCTCACTTCAGACATGGTGACAGACATTAATGGTTTATCTAATAAAAACAAAATGGATACTTGGCCCTGTGTGATGATACAATACTACAACACAAAAATATCACGATATTATGCTGTATGGATTTTTCCCCCAACCCCTCCTGGGAAGATGGGCAGGTCACCGAGGAGGAAGTGGGTACACTCTCCTATATGTATTCCTTCCTATGTATTATTTTGGCTGAGAGGTGGGTATATTGTAAGTGGCCAGAAAAAGAAAGGGGTATACCCTGTATACCTGTGGATACCCTCTACTACACCACTGGTAAGTACAAGAACTAAGTTCATGACAAAGTGCTGAGCATACACAGACAACCTTACCCATGCACTCTCGTTTTTTTTTCCCATCATGTTTTTTTTTTTTCATTACGGGTACCTGTCATTTGTATTAGGTTCTAATATGGAACCACCACTGGAATATTAAAAGCTGTAGTAGGAGTGATTTCACTAAGCCTTTATCAAAGGTTCTACCAGGAACCACAAAGGGTTCTCCTACAGGGACAAGCCGAAGAACCCTATATTGTTTTAGTTGGCACCGTTATTTCTAAGAGTGCACTGTTGAAGCCTTGGGTTGTGTTTAACTGGCATCTTCAGTCATTTGAGTGTGATACCTTTAGAGAAGAGAGCTAACAGCCCTGATTCAGCACTTGATTTTATTTGCCAGTTAGGTGCAATGATGGGGGTCATTGTCCCATATGTGGATATTGGCCACACTGATAAATATCAGTCCTTCACAGTCCTTTACATTTGCATCCATTTTGAAAACAAAACCAAAATAGCCAACGAATGTAATTCAGGAATAATTGGCTGAATGTGTGTTATTACTGCAGCACAGGATGGGTGGCCAGCTTCAGTCTTTGTGACGTTAGCTCTTCTGGCAATTGTCATCCTCTTTATGTGACTGAAGTGCTTTCTGTTTGCTGACCCAGGGCCTTAACAAAACAGCCGGCCCATCCTAATATGATTGGATGGGCACTAGCGATCCAGTTTTTTCCACAAAGGCAGATAAACTGATACCTGCATCTATGAACCCTGTTAATTTACGATGCATGTGTTGCGCCATTTTACCCACGGCTATAAATTACACTGTGACTTCTGGCAAGTGATGTGGAGCCCAGAAAGGAGGGCTGGAGACAAGTATACCCCCTTAATAGACTTTTACTGTTAACCACCAGATAACTATCAACTGACAATCTGTCGTATCCAAGATTCTTAATGAAGCCCAGGAGGCGTGCAACCTCTCCCTGAACAGCCGCCACCAAACAGAGAGGTGGAGCAGCTTCACGATTACTTTCAGTACTAGAGTTTTATTACAATGCCATTCCAAAGCTTTTGATTTCAGTCCTGTCAAATCAAACTAGGAGCCTGAAATTAAAACACCTTGGACTCAAGATACAATTTTCTGATTCAGAAATCCATAATACACCAATAAAATATCAATGGAAAGCATTTAATTAACCAGTGAGAGAGTAGAGGAAATGTGAATGTTATGCTAAGAGGAGTGGGATCATTTCTACCACATACAGTATGAGTCACTGTGTGGATATTTTGACATTCGTTTTACACAAGTCAAACAAAGCTCAATCCCTGTCTCTGCACACAGGTTCTAAGCCAGTTCTTAATGCTCAAGCCTATTATTAATCAAAAGTGGGCGAGACCACCTACACGGTGGAAAGCGAGCGGTGCAAAAGCATGACAAAGCCCTTCAAGCTTTGTTCTCCCTTTGAGCAGATTAGATAATCATCCTGGGAATGTGAACGTAATAATACAAAAAAATACTATCCCATGTTTGGACGCATTCCTCTTCCTTTCCTGTTTGATTTGTCTGTGTCAGCATTAAGGAACGGTCCTTTTAGATCATCGTCCGCACAAAACTAACCCACATGGACTACACTACCAGTGAGTGAACTGCGTGGTCGCTTTTAGACGTGATTGAATTTTGGCCTTCTGATGGGGTCCGATGAGGAGAATACCTCCTCATAATCAGATGACGGATGGCAGTAGGAAGATTCAGGCAGCCAGTGGCCATTTCATTACCCAGGCTCTCTGTTGCCCTGGCTGGATATTGAGCGGTGGAAACGATGCAGAGGTGGAGGCAGAGTGGACTCATGGGAGCCTGGGTGGACAGAAGCAAATGAGGGGAGAGGGAAGAGGATAAGAGCAAGAAGAAGAAGTAGAGAATAGAGATGAAATAGAAAACGGGGCTTCCTCTGGGTGGCACTATGCCACATCGGTTGTAGGGAACTTCCAGGGCCCTCTATATCCTGACAAAGGATACTTAATGTATTTATGGTCTCACAATGAATTTTCTAAAAATCTAAACGCTGACATTCGTCCAAAATGTATCCTCCCAATGCCACATGGACTGTGAATCCGTTGAGTAACCAATCCGCTTAACATGCTCAGTACTGGTCCATAATATCAATCTGGATTGGACTGGTGCATCCCTAAGAAAAAATAAGATCAGAAAAAAACCTGTGTTCCATCCTGTCACAACGTGATCTCATCTCTTCTCTTCATATTATGGTGCTTGGGCAGAAGCTCCCAGCCTTTATACACTGAATCTAGATGCAGGGGGGCAGTGGTAGCCAACAAAACTAGTTGGTTAGGGTTAGGAAAAGATCGTGGTTGACGTTAGTTATGAAAGTTTACTCACATAACTAACGACTCACGTGTCAACATAGCTTAATGTTGACTTTTATTTTCACACAGGACATGAACAACAGTCTCTTGGGTCAAAGTCCTGGGCTTGTTGGACCCATCCACCTCTACTCCTGCCCGCCCTAAGCGGACTCTCTTGCTCTTTATACTATGTCTGGTGCTCTGACCATCTAATAATGACATGGCTTACATTGGAGTTGGATGAAAGCCTGTTGCATCTCATACAGCAAAAGGGTGCATTATGCATCTGTATGTGACAGAGTGCCACTGACTCAGCGGCTTTTGTTCATGCCCTGGGCTGCCCTTAAGCTTGAAAGTTCATTCCTGATAGTATTTCAACAGATAATCTTAATTTGAGGTCCAATGGCTTGCTTTTGTCAGAGCCTTCATTTGTTTCTCATAGTCTTCATCAGTGATTTCTTGCCTTCAACCACTTGTTTTTAAGCGATTAAAGTTCCATATGTAGATCACGCGATGACAACTTAGCAAACTCCATGACAACTGAGGCAATGACTCAATGAATTATAGTTGAAGGCTTCAGAAAAACCTGGTAAGTGGACCTTGATTAAATGTCAAATTATATTTTACCACTAAGAGTGAGGGTTCTTTCATCAATCAATACTAATGATTTTTGCCAGGTAGAAGTCCAAAGGGAAGCTAACAATGGCAGAGTCTGCTACACATGCTAAAAGTGAGGACATTGTTGCTAGCTAACTGCTAACACTGTTTTCATGACTGAATTTGAAAATAAATTTGAGCTGATGAAAAAAAAAAAAAAAAAAAAATGGAGACGAACACCAGAACTGGAATCATCTGTACAAAAGGTGACCAACTGTATTGGAACATATCTGGGTCTTTGATGAAAATTATTTGTCAGTAAAGTTTCTTCTCTGTGGTATGGTTTTATTTTTCATTAGTTTAATGAAATTTAATTAGTTTAGTTTAAATGGTTAATCTTAGGATCCTTGACCAATTTTAATTCATTTTGGCAGTTGTGCCTGTTTTGTTTCCAATTGCAACAACGCATTTTGAAATTACAACAGCTTTGTTGTGCGTTCCTGAAAAGCCTCTTCTCCAAAGCAATGGTGGCTGAGGCTCATGGGTGTCATGGTAGGGGAACACCACCTGAATTAAGAATTCCAATATATTATTTCCATGACCTAGAAAGGTTTGTGAATATGTAAACATGAGCTACTCTGTCTCAGAGCTAGACACCAGGGAAATAAGTCTCAAACTTGTGATGTCATCCAGTATAAACATGTCTGGATGTGTTTAGAAGCTCTTAATGAGGATTTTTAAGGTAAAAAGTGCCGCTTTTCTCTGTTACACTAATTTCCTGGCTACACTGATGGTGCAGAGACGCCAAGATACGGAAGACACAGAAACACTGACCAACCAGAGCAGATTGGGCTTTTTCAGTGGGTGGGCTTAAAGAAACAGGTTGAGTACAGGTGTTCTGGCACAGACAGTATGAGGAAAATTGTGACTTGACCATTAAAACATGTAAATGTTCTACTATAAACCTTAAATACAAACATGAACCTTAAAATGAGCATAATAAGTCCTAAAGTAGATAACACCACAGCAAATTGCAGGAATGATTAACCTCCTGTCTGATCAGGTGAGAGGTTAATAAATATTTCACTCCAAACGTGCTCCATTCTTCTTTTGTACTTTTCTCAGACGCTGCACTGTAAATTATCTAACTGAGCAGAATTACCATGAGGATAATCTATAAAAGCAAAAGAGGCATGACTGCCATGGGTGGATGAGTGGATGTAGACGAGAAGGAGGAGGAGGAGGACTGGGAGGTGGGAGCCAGAAGAGGAGGAGTGAAGTGGGTTTGAAGGGCAAGGAGAGGTGAAGGAAAGAAATGAAAGAAGGGGCAGATGTGAGATGCTGCTGGTCTCCTGGATAGATACACACACACACACACACACACACACAAACACACCAAAGCTTGAACGATCTGTGTGGATGATGAAGAGAGGAGGGAAATGAGGAAGAAGAGAGCGAGGCGGAGGGTGTGTGTGTGTGTGTGTGTGTGTGTGTGTGTGTGTTTGGGTGTATGTGTTAGCAAGCGCATGCGCGGAAGTGGCTGGCTTTGGCAGGGTGATGGATTGCCTGTTCTGTGCCACGCATTTTCTAATCAACCCACAGCCACATCCTGGGGGTAGAGAGAGAGAGAGAGAGAGAGAGAGAGAGAGAGAGAGAGAGGAGTGAAACAAAGAAAAGCTGTCTGACAAAGGAAGACAAAGGAAGGAGAGAATAATAGAGAGAAATAGATAAAGGGAATGCAGTTCATAGGAGCAGATTGGAGTGGCTGGAGGGTCTGTGGTAGGAAAGGCTGCTTCTGTTGCTGCTGCTGATGGTGCTCAGGCTAAACACACTCACACACTATTACACAACACAACACACTGCAAATAACACCGCCCTGTGAACCACGCAAAGCCAACGAACCAGAACCACGCAACATAACACACTGTATCACAGCGATGTAATACTACACATCACAGTGCTGTGCATACAATTCAATTCAGGGTGATGTAACAAAACCACACACACAATACACCACAACACAACTATACACATCACAATCTAATACAGTGATTTTCAAGACCAAACTCAATGTATTTACTCAAGAGTTAAAAAAATCCCTTATTGGCAGATATTACTATTATAACATAAACAAACATGTTTAATGAGGATTGTCATCTATACGACACTAATCAGTTTAGTATTGCTAGAAGCATGGCTCTATAATGTTTGTCACTTGGTTGGTCCACCATTTAGATCCACACTGAAAATCTCAGTAGTGAAATATCTGCTCAAATTATTGGATGGAATGCCATGAAATTCCAACATATCCTCATACCACGGTCTTACAAAAATGCACACCAAGGTTTGTATGATATCCTATGAATTAGCACCCCACAAATTATGTTACATACTTAACATGAAGTTACACGCTTAACATAAAGTTATGGAGGTTTGGTTTAGGCAAGTATAGCTACTGTAGTTAGGTTTAGGAAAGAAACACGATGACTGTGGACCTTAAAATGACTCAGAGTTCACATGGTTCTGATCTCCTTGGAAAGATCCTGAGGGAAAGACCCATGTCTTCCTCCCTCCTTAAGAGACCGCTTCCCTCACTCAAATTACTGGCTCATGATTATGTAGGATATGTACCAATTTTGGTGCATTACTTTTCATAGGAAGAAAAGTGCATCGAGCAGCCTGGCAATTTTGTCATGGTCCAACATTTAGCAAAACTAATGACATTCTCATTACCCTCAGCTGTACTTTGTGCTTAGTGGTAAGTAGCAAACATTAGCATGCTAACACACTAAACTAAGATAGCAATCCAGCTGAGACATATACTGTATAGCTGCAGACACATTTTTTTGTAGCGTACATGACACGCCCCTATAAACCGAGCCCACCATTACTACAACACAAACTCGCCATCCTGACGGGTATCCAAACTGTGCTACAATGAGACACTGCAGTGAATAAATATAAAGCCAAAAGAAGCAATAATCCGCTTTATAATCCATTATAAATGAACACGTGATAGTTAGCTATCAAGTAATTTTGTCGGTGCTTCCACTTCCAGGCCAAGGGTTGAAGGGGGCAAATCACGGACTGATGTGTAGATGTGTTGGGTAAGTCATGTAGCTAGTAGTTGGGTTATGTAGCTGCTCCAGTTGCTGCTACCTACTCCACCCAGCAGGCCACCAATGTCTGTAGAGGTTGGTATTTTGTTGAATTCAGGTTGCGACATTCAGGTGACCAAAAATTCATTGTTAGGACAACGTTTAACGCAAACGACAATTTAACGTAGAATACTGACGACAGATATGACAATATTTTGTTGGTTTTAATTTGTGTTAAGTACCAAAAATCCATTGTCTTCCAAACATCTGCAAAACATCATGTTAACATCCATACAACATTAAATTTAACGTTGTTAGACATGTAAAATTTCATCAACCCAAAAGTCATTCCAATCAAAATATAACGCCTGTCCAACATAACAGATGTCTGGTGCCTGCTGTTAACAATGGTAAACATGACCTAAACATTAGAATGAGCTAAACCACTATGAGCATGTTAGCATGATGACATATGCATTAAGATCATGACACCACTGTGCCTAAAGAAGACACAGAGCTAGAACGGCTGTAGACTCTTAGACCTGTTATCTTAACAATGTCTCAGATGGCTACATATGTTACAGCTGCTTCTGTGATGAGTCCATAGAGAACTACAACCAACTCTTAAGCTCTGATAAAGCCACTGTACACTACCTGCTCAGCACCAAACAGCAGACAGACACAGTTAGGGACTGGCTGGGAACATAGTGGAGCATTTAACTGCTAAAGAGACAATATTTTCTCAGGGGTTGGTGGAGACCAAAAACAGAGCCAAAAGAGAGTGAATATTGGACTCACAATCAAAACATGAAAACAAAAACACAACTCCAAATGGATACTAATGTTGCTCTGTAACTGCTGGGTATGTGAATTGACATGTGTTTTCTTGGTGGCAGGACCATTTTAGGAGGTGGTACATAAAAACTGTGTATACTATCATATCATCATTGGTTTTGATATTGTAGCTCAAAATCCTCCCCCATCCTGTTTTTCTTAAACATTTGTAGTCTTCTTTTCTTTTTCTGGCATCCCTCTCCTTCACTCCCAGCATTCACTCTCTCTAACCGCCCACTGCAGGGGTAGGACGAGTGTGTGTGGAGTGTGTGGGAGAGAAAGAAAGAAAGAAAGAAAGGAAGAGTCAAATTTGTCTCTTCCCGAAACAAATGAACAGAGAGCTAAATATACTCCAACTGACAAATGAACTCTGTAGTGAATTATGGCCTCATGACAAAACTCATCACACTATTTCTCCTCTTCAACCTGTTTAAATAAAGATTTTCCACTTCTGTCTTCACATGTATTCTTAGTAACTGGAATTGAGACAGTGCTTTTGGTTGTGAAGTCATAAAGGGAGCATTACAGTCTGACTACATCTAATTAAAATGTGACAATAAGGGCAGATGGATTTTTTAATCCAACATATAACGGTGTGAAATCAGACACAGATTGATTGTGTATGTTTTCATATTTGAAAGCATGACAGAGCCAGAAAGCCTGTCTGCTCCATATTATATAACACTTTATACTGTACAAATCCTAAGCCAGTGTTATGAACGGGTCTGTTACCCTCCCCCACTACTAAATCCAGCCTCCGTTCCTTTCACTTTTCTCTTTCTGCTTACATTTCGTTCCATTCAATTTTTCAAAAATTCACCTGCGGCATTTTATGGGTTTACTTTAAGTTTGTTTATTGATATTTACGGGGTAAATCTAACCTAGCACCAGACATCTGAATCACCCATATCTCAGATTTCTTTTTTGGCAATTCAAGTGCTGGTGTTGACTAGTTGTGCATAGCCAGACTTATCTCCACACGTTTGTGCCAGTACTGGAAAAAGATCTGCTTTGGCATCCAAGGGTGTAGGTCAACGTAATAGCATTGGGAAGACAGATACGAAACAAGAGGTCTCATGAAAATCAAACACCTTCATTCTGGTAAGTTTTTGGCATAAATTTGTGCCTTAAGTCTTTAATTATATCAAAATAAAGTCCTGTGCTAATGTCGTGTTTTTATCAGATGAGACAAATGCACAATATTGAGGGGGACAAGTCTCCTGCATCCCCCCTGAAATCTACACCCATGAACTCTTCGTAATTCTGCACTAAAAAAACACAATCGTCCAGCAGGGGTAAGCCCAGGATGCAGAGACAGTGCCCTTGCAAAACGACAGCAGACAGCGGATGTGGAAGAAAACTCCCACTGAAATAGGCGGCCAATGGCAGGCGTATATGCATAGTGCACATCCGGTGAGTCAGACTAGGTGTGGACCAATTTGAGCTTTGTTGGTGGAAATAAGAATGGGGACA
Source organism: Epinephelus moara (assembly GCF_006386435.1). NCBI lineage: Eukaryota > Metazoa > Chordata > Actinopteri > Perciformes > Serranidae > Epinephelus > Epinephelus moara. The sequence goes on along the minus strand of NC_065522.1, from coordinate 5,092,691 downwards.
TTATCATCTCACATAGCTATCATAGCTACAACTATAAAATATTGTGACATGTGGACGTGATAAATGTAGCTCCTCCATTTGAGGACCTGTCAGACTCATATAAAAGGAAGAATGGCAAAATTGATGTAACATTTGCTGATATATCCTCCAGCTCCAAAACCCTGGATCCTACATTTCCCATGATGCAATTTAATATGGTCTTTTTATTAGGCCTTCCTTGCCTGGTAAATGCCCATTTCCAGGGTTGGATATTAGCACTAGCCAACAGCCATATGCTGGTAAAATATGCAAGTGGCAACTAGATTTGCTTTACTTATCAGCCAAACAAACAAACAAACAATGGAAATGTATTGAGTGGCTGGTAGATTTTGGAATCCATCACCACTAGTGGCAGGTGGACAAAAAAAACTTAATTTCCAACCCTGTCCATGTCTTTCAAACTCCAAACCTCTAGTTCGACCTTCTGTCATAAACATACTCTGAGGCCAAAACCTCTGATAACATCATCATTGTCATGAAAAAGATGAAGCTAACCGCTGATAGCCACTAACTTCCATGACTGGGAATGAAACTGGCAAAATAGAGGCTTCACTTGCTACTGATTTTTGCTTGCTACCAACTGCCGCACATCAAGTGCAGCCCCAAGCACCAATTGGAAGCCTTGAGACACAACACATCAGCAAGTTATTACTATTACTAAACTTTATTATTGCTAAAGTAAAAGATATGAGTACTTCTTCAATCTCTGTATTAGCTTAAAATCATGTCTGGTTGTCTACTACTTAAATAAGATTTCTCACCTGAAGAGCCAATCTCAAGAGCAAAGCAATATTGTTTTTCATTGTCTTTATAAAAATGGGTCATATTGCTAAGGATATTTCTCGACCTCAACAACAACAGACAACAATAGACTTACATTGTGAAAGAGACACATGTAAAGAAGTGGATAATTTTTTTCTGAGGTACATTAACTTCCCACTTAAATAATGAACACCTATAGCCTTTGTTTAAATCACTATGTCCTAAAAGTAGTAAATTTCACCAACAATCAAATTTATTTTCCCTCTGTCAGCCAGTGAGCAAGCCCGAGACTGAGCGGTTGGGAGGTGTGGTTAAAGGAAATGCTAGTGGGTTTGCACTTTGGGCCCCATGATGCTGGAGATACAGTTAATTTTCTTACCCAAAATCAAACTATTTTGCAGTCATGCTCTTCGATGTATAAAGAGAAGTGGATACAATGTTCAAGGTGGGGCCTCATTCATTACTATGAAAGTTGTTCAGTGGTGCATAAAGCAAAAAAACAAAAAGGAGCAAGGAATTGTTTGGGGAGGGTGTTTTGATTTTGTTGGGAAAAGAGGAAAGAAGTACGGTGGTGGAGTCGAGATAGCCTGCCTTGGGAGAAGAAAAAACTTCTGTAGACTCGTGTTTTTGGTGATTCTCCGACCCTGTGTGTGTGAAGGACCAGAAAGAAACTGAGCCGAACCAAGCAAGACCAGATTGTTTTTTTAATGCCAGCCCGTTGAGTTTCCTGTTTTTTGGGACATTTTTCTTTTTTTTTGCAATGCATTGCTTTTTCCCAGAGCCTGTTTTGTTTTTCATTTCAAAAAGTACATTTCTTTCTCACTGGGATTATCTAGAGTTGGATGAAGAAAATTATTAGTATTTCAACATTTTTTTCCCTGTATTGTCATTTGGGGAGGGGCACAATATATACTGAAGTTTTGTTTACTATGTTCCTCTGCTGGTGTCAGTAGGGGGCTGGAGTCAGGCTAACAAAGATTAAGTAATTACTCAAGCTTTTGAATTTAATTCATAACTAGGCTTTAAAGGTAAGCTGATTGTTACAGTGTGTAGTGTTGTGGGGTGGCAGCCAGTGTGTGCCTAGCTGCTGCTGGATTGCGGGTTATACATGGAAAATAATAGGGGCAGCTGATTTGATGCATGCTGTTTGGCAGTGTGTTTCAGCCTGAAGAGTCTGCAGTCACACTAACAGCTCTGCCAAGCTGTACTTACACCTTGTTTCAACTTTCGTATGTGACCAATGTCTATAGACCTTTAAATATACCAATGATGCCTCTAGTGTCCAACGCAAGGAAGTGCATTATGGATGGATAGACCCTGATAGAAACTACCTGTAGCAGAAAGAGGCTATTTTTGTCTGTTTTTTCGCCATACAGTAGTTTGGAATACGTGCTTGGAACATCACTGGGACAAAACAGGACCAATATTGATGGCAACAAATAAGTGAAGATGTTGGCCTGCCAGGTACATGGTATGTTTTGTGAAATGTTTCATTAAAAAGTTGTATGAATGGCTGAATGAGTCACAATGACAGACTGTAAATAATATATAACCATATTTTAGCAGAATAACATTACTCAGATTCACAATGTGATAAAACTGGATGAACACGTTATTTTTAATCAAAACAACCTCACTTGAAATTCAACACAGGCAACTGAACTGAAGGAAATAGGCTGTTAGCTAGTTAGCAGCCTGTTAGCTAAGCTAGCACACTGTCATACGGTTTCTGTGAAATCCACAGCAAAAGTTCAATTTTCTGAACGCACTCGATGCAAATTCTAAACCGAAATATTATGGAGAGGAGTAGTTCCGCAGGCACATCGGACATCTACAGACTCCCATAGGAATGAATGGACTTCTGGTTGACTCGTCTCCGTACGTATACCTAAGTGGAAATGAGACTTTAGGCACTAACATCTGCTTGCTAACATGCTCACAGTGACAATGTTAGTTTAGATTGGTAGCATGCTAACAGCTGCAAACTAGCACTTAACACAATATAAAGCCCATGTCATTAGTTTTAAAGGTATTTTAATAACAAAATATTAGACAAAAAGCAAATACAAAAATGAATATTGTGATTAGTTACATTGTAATGAAGTCTGTAGCAGCCAAGTTACCTACTTTGTGTGATAATGGGATGCACTTCATTTTACATACAAAGTAGTCACTCTTGTGTCCCAAAATGCCACAGTATGCCTACAAGGGCATGCCACCATATCATTAATCAAAGTGCATCTTATCGACCTTGTGTCATACTAGCCTCACTGTGTTTTCATGCGTCTTTTTTATGCTTAATGCAAACTTACTGTAGATAATCCAGAAGTTTCTTTCCATGATTATAAACCCATCTAATAGCTATACGCATCTAGCAATGGAGATATAGTGTGTGTGTGTGTGTGTGTGTGTGTGTGTGTGTGGCTGCTGCTATGCTGTGATAGAGTGTGTGTNTCTTTCCATGATTATAAACCCATCTAATAGCTATACGCATCTAGCAATGGAGATATAGAGTGTGTGTGTGTGTGTGTGTGTGTGTGTGTGGCTGCTGCTATGCTGTGATAGAGTGTGTGTCCTGCAGCCCTGTCTGCTCCTAAATAGCCCTGCTGTCTAGGATGCAGTAAGGCCATAGAAAATGAGGAAAAAGAGCAAGAAAGCTCGAGAATGGGAAGCGCTCAGACGGAGAGAGACAGAGAGCATGCACCTGTAGCCCTCATCAGCTCTATTTGAATATCAAAGAAGGCCAGTTCACATTACCCTGTTTGTAGACAGGCCTGACCCTGGGAGTGGAGATGAAAGTGAAACAGAATGTTTAAGACTCTCACCTTTGTGCTGTCCTCATCATTAAGCACTAGACGCTGCAATTCAAAGCGCAGTCAACTAGACACACAAACAGCTGACAGTAAAGCCAATGTATCACCCACACCATAGCTCTCTGAAGGTCACTATCAGCGGTTGTGCTGATATTTAATATCTATGGAGGGACAACCTGTTTGCTCATGGGGGCAGGGACGGGGTTTCTGACTGACACCAATGATGTTCTGGTGCTGAGATCTAACAACTCAAAGACCAGCTATAAGCTCAGTGGCAGAAGGTACGTTACACCATATGGTTACATCATGCCTGTTGCTATGCAACATAAAGTATGACAACAGCTTGTGAGCTGTCTCATAGAGCATCACAGTTTGTAATTCTGATAACTGGAAATGAGTCAGCATTTTTTATCTATGTTATTCCAGAACATAAGGCACGTGGGTAAGGACTGGCTGCTTGTGTTGTAGCAAGCAATAGTGCCTCCACCTAAAATCTCCAAATATCCTGTGGCAAAGTAAAGTGAAAATCTTAAATATTTGTATATTATTAATATTATTCATTTCAATGTGGGCCTAATTTTTGTAGTTTTGTCCATCAGTGCCATCAGTTATGATAACACTGTACTCACCAAGTTAAACTGCTGACCTGTGGGTGACACATAGATGTATAAAGAGAACTGGATAGTGCTGGAGGCGGGGCCTATTCATTCCTATGAAAGTTGCTCAGTGGCACATAAAGCCAACAAAGTTTAACTTCCATGTGTAAAATCACTTGGATCTTCCATTCTGTTTCCGCACTGCTGGGCCCATAGAGTAGGCATACTAGAGACTTTTGCTAGCCGAGTGGCTAACCTCTGTTGGGCAAGCGGCTGGCTTCCTGTTTAGCACTTTGCTACTAAATGGAGATAAAATGATTTAATCATGCGGCTCATGTAGACTGACCAAATTGATCAAATACTGATAGTGAAAAGAGTCACGTGATGCTGTATCCACTGATTTGCAGACATGTCTTTTACAATGCAAGTATATGGGGAAAAGTTTTCCACCCGGAAGTTATTGTAAACAAACATTGTGATTCGGTCTACACGAAGTGGAAATGGTGTGCAGTATGGTAGTACAGTGTATTAGATCTAGAAGGCCAGTATACAGTGTGTCAGCACCCGTATCATATCCTCATTCACGTCTACATCAAACTAATGGGTTAACAATCATAGTCCTTAGACAATCCCCAATGGAACCTTCTTACCTTAAACAAACTCTTTTTCCCTCAGGTGACGTAAGGAGAATAACTGGTTTAAAAAAAAAAGTATTTAACTATAGAGCTCAAAGAACCACTTCAGAACAGTTCACCAGCAGCTCAAACTATTTTTATGTTATTTTAAATCTCCCCTTCTTGTTATTGCAGGCTCACCTCCTCTCAGTTTGACCCCTCGGGCTACGTAAGAGCCTGACAGGTGGGCTGCTACTGTGTTACCTCATCTTGCTGCCACACACAAACACACACATACACACAAAGTGGTTTTAGAGACTGATTATCATGTATTTGTCTAAAAAAAACCTAGTACATTTTGAAATGATGAGAGTGTAGGCAACTCATTGTAGTTTTGGAATCAAATTGTTTTCATGCTGGGCAGTTTGTTATTTTGTACCTGAAATTACTTACTTAATAATAGCTCCCATGTCCCTTCAAACAGCATCAGATTTCCTTTTATCTTGAGTTTCCTATGTTTCAAGATCTTTCTAGAAAGAGAGAGCTAACCGATTATGTGCTGTTTCTACTTCTCTTTGCTTATTTGAAGTATACTGAATCCTTAATGCTACTGGTTTTGTAACTACCAGACCAATTGCTACGGTTAATACCAGTAATACCTTTGCTATTATCAAAGCTATTACATACTGCTGCTAATACTACTGCTATTATTAAATTGATTAATTGCCGCTAATATAACTAGTAGGCTACTGCTATTAGTGTTACTACAGTTAATATTACTAAGGCTAATGGTACTAAAGTGCAAGTAATACTACAGCTACTTATACTGCTATCAGTTAACTACCTCTACTATCAGCATTGGTGGTACTGTTACGGTTGCTGACACTTTCACCACTAAAACCATTACTTGTGATACTACTACTACTTCCTTTACTGTACTATTACTGGTGGTAATGATATAGGCCTTATGACTATTACAATTTCTGCCACTGCACCAGCCACTGCTCCGACTACAGATAGTATGATACTGCAACTACAGATAGAATTAGTGGCCTACTGTTACTGCTTTTGTAAGACACATAAAGGCTTCAAAATTCATGAGCGGGTTATTTATTGACATATTTTATGTCATACAACAAAATGTAAGTCTTTTAAACGTGTGTTAACCACAGACTTTATTTCAGGCATCTAATCAAAAACCCATTGACATCAAGATGAGGGAACCAGGAGCACTAAATTCATTAAAATGCTAACTCATTTCTGGGTTTCAGGACTCATTCCTGGAGTACTCCATGTAAATGCCAATTGCTTCAGTGATTGTTTTATTAGCGGGGATAAGGAGTTGGACTCCGGTTTGTTTTTTCCTTGTCTCTGTGATCGGCACATCTGGAGGATGCCGTCAAATGAGCTTTAGCATGTTGTAAGTGTTTCCATCACATCTAATACAATGGCAAAACACACCATCCTCGTCTTATACACAACTCTCTTTCTGTTGCTGTTGTAGCTGAACAGGAACCCGCAGGTGGGTCTTCCAGCTCTGGTGTTTCATTTCTGCTAGTTGACTGACACGCATGCCAATCAGCTTCTTATGCTAACCCAAGCACCTGTTGCTGATGGCAGACAGCTATAAGTTTTTCGGGCAGAACTCATGATTGTGAGCCCTGGTTCTGCCTTACATACTCTACATACCTTGTATTCTGTGTGCAGCTGAATGCGTATAAACAGCATGTGCCATCTGCAAAAGTGGCTAATAAGAGTGACTGTGTTACACACCACTGCCAAGTTCTGCCTGCATTTGGCGGCTATGAACATTATCTATCTAAGTTTTCTAACATTAGCCACCATAAGTTACTTGTCATACATAAGGCTGGGTATCAGTACTTAATACTTTGAGGTGTCGAATGAGATGACCCAGAACAAAGTAGTATTGAAATATCTCCAGTCAAACAGTACCTACATTTGATCCTTTTTGTGCCAGAGGCGTGTTCTGACCGTCCCAACTCCCCACCCTTCAAATTTTCTGTCGCTGCCATCTCTGGCAGGGATGCACGATATTGGATCTTTTGCTGATATCCGATATGCCGCTATGTAACAACTCATTAACCAATAACCGATATTGATATATCCACTTTTTTCCCGACTTAATTTTAGTGATCATCAAGTCTCTTCTATAGTGGAATAAACATCATATAATGCATGCATACTCTTATCATGATGGCCCACCAGCAGATAGAGACATGAAATACAATACAATACTTTCAATGTACGTAATATTCATACATTATGCAAAATAAGAAAAGGAATGTTGGCCGATTCTGATAGCTAAATTTTAAGCCGAAATTGGCTGATACCAATGATGCACTGATATTATCAGCATGTTGGCCAATTCCGATATTTAATTTTAAAGCCATTATTGGCCGAGACCGATGACGTGCTGATATTATTGTACATCCCTAATCTCCGGAGATGCTCTCTTTCCGGCAAGTTCTGCGTCTGCTCAGTTAGCATGAGTTAATACAGCAGCAATGGCTAACAACCAACACATGGCTGTTAAATGGTACAAACAAAGACACAGGCACCGAGAGGACTTGAGTGCCTCAATAAAGCCCTTAATAGCCATCAGGTGACGTTAGCTGTGCCATGTGACATGCCGAGATGCCACCAAAATGTTCGCAAGTATGGCACGCACCTCCATTCACATTATGGGTATCAAATGAGCTACTCTAGTTGTATCAATATCACTTCAAAGACAGAGTTATTAGTACTATCAGAATTTTTTAAATGATACCCAGCCCTAGACTTACCAGACTAAGTAAGACTATAGCAACAAACCCTGAGTGTACTGACTTGAACAAAAGTGTGTTTTATTGCAAATTAATACAACTTTGTATTTGTAAGAGGAGGATTGTGTTATTTGTTCTTTCAGGCTCTTTAATTCCACAACTGTATCTGCCTATAAAGTGCGACTGTTATTTAAAGCTCATAAATGTATGAATGTAACTACTTCAATGCCAAATTTTTGAGTAAGATTCTAAATAGTTGTAATTTTATCCAAACTTGTGAGAATAAATCACTTCAGGTTAACAGCTGTCTTATAGACAGGCATCTACATAAATCATCTCTTCATTAAATATGAATAAATAACCTGCATCATACCCATTAATGCAGAGGTGGACAACACTGACTGTACCATCTGGTTTTACATATTTTGGTCTCACATATCTGCAACCGGCATCAGCCTGACTCTAATCACAACATCGCCAAGGATCTATGTTTAGGCCCATATGCCTAAAACTGTCATTTCCCAGCACGCTACAAATATGACTCATCACTCAGCAAACTATATTATTGTTGGATCATGAATAACATCAGAGCACTGCTACTACTTTTTGTGTTGTGAGCCATTTTGAGCTCATTTTCCCTGACCATCCCACCAAATCCTTTCCTCCTAAAAGCTTCCTGGAAGCATCTAGAAGCAGGGAAATATTGCATGAAACTGTTAATGCGCCAGAAATGCTTCATTTCTGGTCCAGGATGATTCAAACATGGCCTCTATCTCCTCTTATTATTCCTGCTCTGTCTGTGCGGATTGCAGCGGATTGCGTTTTCCCAGGGCCATGCTGTGTGGATGCTACTTCTTCTACTCTCTATTATGACATATGATGTAGTAACCTGATCGAATCTGGCCATTAACAGGCTTTGCTTGAAATGGGGAGTATGAGAGATCAGCATCCACAAAAATATCTGTTATTTCTTCTTCTTTTTCACAATTAAATGTCAGATTTGGGCAACATAAACAGGCTATTGTGCCATTTTTAAGGCGCATGCAGGCTGGGTTTGTACACAGGGGATTCCACTGCACAGACAACACACACTACATATAGGGAAGACATCAGCACGCACGCACACACCCTCCTTACGCACAAACACATTTCCCTATCATACACACACAGCGGCAGCAGCAGCAGCAGTGATTTAGATGTAAATAATAAAAAATGGCCACTAATAAGAAGAAAATCCGTTAGAAAGCTCCAGCCAGTGTCTTATTTTGCTTCACTTCCAACAGTTTGACATCACTTACCAATCAATTTACCTCATAAAGATTCACGTCAGCTTGAATAAAGATGAGAAAGTCAACAATCCACAAATAAAAAGGTGACTTTAACCTCCATCATTTCCCTTGAAGAGCAGTAAAGCAGACAACAGGCCAGCTGGCGTCTCCTGCCATCTGCTCTGCGTGGATGGGGCTGCTGCTGCTGATGCTGGAATAAAGACAGGTGATGTGGAGAAATCAGATAAACAGGCCCGTACCCGCTGATGTTTGCCAATGGAGGTCCGGGACCGGCTCGGATCTGTGCGTAATTCCTCCTTTGGGTGTGTGTGTGCGTGTGTGTCTGGGTGCGGGTTCTGTCAGTCCCCGTACGGCCTGGGAAGCGTGAAGACGGAGAACAGAAGCGAAGAAGACGATGAGGGAGAATAAGCGCAGGGTATCAGGAGCGGTAGCATCGCCTCTCCTCTGTTCACGTTACACCGGAGACTGAGACACGTTCATCCCTGCCGGATATAACAGCAGACAGCCCCGATGTCACGCCTACGTCTCTCTCTCTCCCTCCCTCTCCCCCCCTCTCTCTCTCTGGCTCGAGAAAGAAAGAGAAATCTTGTAACACGAAAACGGTGTTGCCTTTACGTGATCCTGGTAAATTCGAGGTTCCTAATCTGGTGCCTTCAAAAACTCATGCAATTCTGTGGAAATAGGCATCACTTACAGAAACAGTGTAAATGCACCCCCACCTCCTCCTGGCTGGAAGATGGGACAGTGGCGCCCCCAAGAAATGTTTCATCTGGGCTGGCTGGCCAGATGGAGCCACTGAAAATCTTGGGGTGGCACCAAAACCAAAAGTCATAAATAAATTTCAGGAATTCTGTTAAACTGTTGAAGTATACAGATTAGTTAAAAAACTATGAAGATATGGAAGTTAAGGAATTCCATACTGATATAGGCTACTTTAGTTTCTTATTAATATGATCATCATTATTATTATTAGCGCTATAACGATGAGTCGATTTATAGCTTCGCCGAATAATCAATCTCATAGATTAAAAGAAAATTAATTGCCAACTATTTTGATCATTGATTCATCGTTTCAGTCATTTTTCACACGAAAATATCAAACATTTGGTGGTTCCATCTTCTTAAATGTACGCATTTGTTCGTAGTCTTTGGGATTTGGCCTGTTGTTTGGACAAAAGAAACAATTTAAATACGTCACTTTGGGCCCTTGGAAATTATGATCGTCAACTTTCACTTCTACTCTGTTACATTTCTTTCTAAATATATACTTTTAGTCCAATACATTTTCCCTAAGTATCTTAGTTACTTGCTACAAAATAGGTGAGGAAAGGAGGGAGGAAGGGATGGACAGATGAATAAAGGAATGGGAGAGAAGAATTTTTTTTCTTTAAATCCTTTGAATTGTGCAGAAGACCTTTTTTTTCAAGTGTAATGTATGCTCAGTTTTTAAGGTGGTGTACATCTTATGAAGAAATAAACTTTATAATTCTCAAAATTCTGACTGCTTGTGTTTTTTATTAACAGTATTTACCTGTACTGTTACTTTCAATACTTAAGTATTGAGCTGTGGCTCAGAGGTAGAGTGGGTCGTCCATCAATCGAAAGGTCAGCGGTTCAATCCCTTGCTCCTCCAGTATGCATGTCAAAGTATCCTTGAGATACTGAACCCCAAATTGCTTCCGATGGCTGTTCCATTGGTGTGTGAGTGTGTTAAAAACTGAGTAGCAGATGGCACCTTGTAGGCTACCAGTGTATGAATGAGTGAATGTGACTCGCAGTGTAAAAAGCGCTTTGAGTGGTCAGATGACTAGAAAGGGGCTATACAAGTGCATTTCCATTTAATGTTGTAAAATTATGTTTGATACTTAAGTAGAGAAATATGAGATACTTTCAGACTTTTACTAAAGTAACATTCTAATGGGTGACCAAAGTCATTTTCTGGTAAGAAATCTGAACATTTACTCAAGTGTGACTTTAAGTACTTCCACCACTCGAAACAAGCCTTCTCAAGTTTAGGGGAGGTTTGTGGGTACCCATCGAGCCCATTATTATTCAGATATCTTGAGGTGAGAGGTCAGGGGACCCCTTTGAAAATGGCCATGCCAGTTGTTCTCTTGCCAAAATTTAGCCTTACTTTGGAGCATTGTTTAGCCCCCTTCCCAACAAGCTATAGTACCAATGGATGCTTTGTCTAGTCTCACAAATTAACTATCTTCGTGCTAGCTTTAAAAAAAATAATAAGTACGCTTCTGCTTCTTAAAGACAATAATGATGGCCTCCAATTATTTCATAGGGTGGGTGGTGGGGGTAGGGCCAAGCAATCATATCAGGGTGGTCATGCCCCCTCCAGCTCCCCCCTGGGGTCATCACTAAGTTGGGATGCCTTTTCTTCATTTACAACAAATCAAAGGTACTACTTTTCCTGGAGGACAAATTTAATAAATGGTTTCAAAATCTAACTAATGGCTTTCTTAAAAGTTACTTAATGATTTATTAATACTTAACATATAAGTTATGGGCCATAAATAGAAACAACTTTTGGGCTGCTACGTTGTAGTTGGTGTTAATCCTTCAGCTGTATACAACCAACATGAAAGTAAAGGGGCTGTATAAGCTTTACAACCTTATCAATGTTAAGTATCAATATTGATTAAGCCAATGGGAAACCAGATGCTTTATGGCCATGTAACTGGCATGGCTCTAGGGATGGTAATGTCTGTCGGTGGGTCCATTCCTTTGGTCAAGACTGAAATATCTCAAAACTACTGGACAGATTGCCATGAAATTTTGTACATTTATGGTCCCCAGAGGATGAATCATAAGAAAGCTGATGATCCCTGACTCTCCCTTGAGCTGCACAATATGGTTCACATCAAAGGTTTTTTTTTTGTGTGTGTGAATTTTTTTTTTTTTTTGGATGGACTGATGGGTTTCTATTAAATTTCTTACCAACATTTATCGTCCCCAGAGGATGACCCCCTGATTTTTCCACTAGTGCCACCAAGAGATTCACATTTAAGTTTTTTTCTTTTGTGAAATTTTCAAATGACTGGATGGACTGATGGATTTCCATGAAATTTGGTAACAATATCCATGGTGCCCAGTAGATGAATCCTACTGACTTTGGTAATTCTCTGACTGTTCCTTTGTTGCCACCATGAAGTTGACACTAATGGTTTTGAGGTAAATGTCTGAGTAACTATTTGATGAATTGCCATGACATTCATGTTCCCCTCTGGATGAGTAGTAATATCTTTGGTGATCCATTGACTTTGTCAGTTAGTGCCATCATCAGGTCAACATTTCCATGTTTCTTACATACATTGGTTTATGACCAAATATCTGCAAAACTACCATTCCCAATAGCCTCAGTTATAGTTTGTGTTTAATACTCATCAGCACGTGGTTGCATGCTAACACGCTAAACAAAGGCGGTTAACATGGTAAATATTACACCTGCTCAGCATCAGCATGTTAGCATGCTAGGATTTAGCTCTGACACGCCACTGTGCTTAAACTGCTGGAAACTGTAGACTTATTTTCAAATAAACATGGAGGGCTATAGGCATATGGACGGGAGAATGATCAGCTGGCCTGCTTGTTGTCAACCCTCTGACAGCAGGGGATAATAAGGTGCTGCCACGTGTAGGCTACATATCTAACAGTCATCTTGTTGGCAAGTGGGAGTTCCTTATAAATTAACATTTGTGCACGACTTGTCATTTTTGAAATGCAGTAGGTTTTAGAAAAATGAATAAAATATTAAAATACACTATGATATCAACAGAGTTATTTTCTAAAACTTAACAAAGCTCCTTTTAAAGTTACATAAAAATACTTAACAACTGTTTTCATAGGCTGAGTAGATCTCTTCATGACATTTCTGTGTAAGCCTCCATCCTGCTCTAGTTTTTGAAGATTGCATAAAAAGTACAGCAGAAAATCCAGTCATGTCACTGTTTTATAAAATACTCATATCCAAAGTTATAATGAATGCTACACAACCTGTATGGGATTTGAACATTTATTACTTTGGCGCCATCTAGTGACAAAAGTTTTCTACTTCTGCACATGGGGGCTTCATTAAGTTTGGGCAGTGTTTGACACATCATAGGAACTGTGGGTAGACATACTGTTTATCTGATATATATTATTTCCAAACAGGGATTATCAAAAATATCATAAAATTGACCACAAGCTTCCCTATAGCCTCCCATGTAGTGTTTGTCTGCTTTTTAAATATAGTGAATGCAGTGAACTGTTATATTCTTATACATAAAATCTCCATGTCTGGGGCAGAGGCGAAACACCATCTTGCTCTGGAAGAGGATCCCTTGAACACATCCTAAGTAGCTGCCCAAAGGCCCTTGGAGAAGTGCCTTTCAAGTGCTGAAAGCAGTTGCAGAGACAGTAGCCTCAGCCATTACCACCAGCAAACACAACCACCCACAGAAGATCATCACCTTTGTTAAGGCTGGAGAGAAAAATACCCCAAAACCAAGTTTCCAGAACACATCGCCTCATCAACCCCTCATCCATACATGGTCATCTATTTTGATTCCACCAAACAAGAGATCATGGTAGAACTAACTGTGCCCTGGGAGGAGCGCGTGGACGAAGCTCAAGGGCAAAAACATGCAAGCACCAGTAGCTGACAGAGCAGTGCAGACGGCAGGGAACACCTGCTGTGAGCCTATTGAAGTGGGATGTCGGGGCTTTACAGGCCGGTCACTTTGCAGAGTCATCAGCAAACTAGGGATAGGGGGGCTGGCTAAGAAAAGGGCCATCAAATCTATCATCAATGCCACAAAGGAGGCCCCATGATCAGCTGCTGCTGGGCTGCAAGCCGGGGACTGACCACCCCCGGCTGGGTCGCCTGGGTGAGGGTATCTGATATTTGAAAAAACCCAAAACACCCGATGACCCCAGGATACATCACTGACAATGCATCCCAGCACATCCACAGGATATATTCTAGTAGATATTTGAATTTGATATTTGTTTAGTGCACATATGGCAGTTCAATCAGCCAACTCCTGGGCAATGGATTATTATGTGAATGAAGATACCTGTTAAAATTTGGCAAACAACTTGTTTTGTCATAGTTTACCAACCACATAAAGTCAACCATTGCTAAGATGTTAGCCTAAACTTGGGCAAATGTAAACTGCTAACAACTCTGCGGACAATGCTATAAATAATATCCCAAAACACACATGCTTCATAATGTCTCCCTGAACAGTGCCATTCTTTTAAGGCATTTTGGCAGTTTACTGTTACAAACATTGTGTGAATACTCGTAAAGCAACCACTTTATAAAAATGTGCCTCCTGCATCATTAGGATAAAAATACCTTACCCCTTTATATGCTACTATTCCAAATAGATTAAGAGCTCTACTACACTTTATGGGAGAAAAAGACAGATTAAAGAGAGGACAGATGATCCTTCCTCAAACACACAGTGATCCAAAACCACATTTGACCTGGCACTGCTGTCAAAGTAGGACCCCTTTACTGGCAAACTGAGTCACTTCAAACACATTCTTACTTAAGTGTAGGCCTAATCAATACACAATAATAATACACACAACAACAATAATCATGACTTTTTTAAAGGAGGGATGCCCCCTTACAATATTTTTAATGGGTTTAATTAATTTCATAAAAATTTAAAAAGAGGAACCTTCATGAACTTCTCTTCTAATAATTAATTCACAGGCTAGATTGAATTTCTGCTCTTTGTACAGTAGGTTAGTTTACATGTCAATACAGCCAGTGCAAGTGTTTCACCTCTCTTTTATAAGGTCATTCTCCTCACCACATGTCTCATGGGACAAACAATGCATCATCCAACAAAAACAACAACAGGGCCATTTTTATCACCATCTAGCTTTGCATATATTGCAAATATCCCGGCCATCTAAGCTATCCTCTATCTTCCTTATTCTTTCTTTCTATCTTTCTTTCTTTGGCAGGATTTGTTTGTTTTCTAAGGCAATGTATAAAAAATGCTCGTCACTGGTTTGGTGTTAAGTAAATCCTTTAGCTAGCTGGCGAAATTTCTGAGACACTTAAAAAGGGAATTTAACTCCCTCATTACTTGAATGGCTGTCCCACTTTACCAGTAACACACTGTCCTACTTTCACAATATGCTAATTGCAAACTAGGACAATGTCAAAGTCAAATTTTGAAAAAAGAAAAAGATTAATATGTGCATGAATGTTTGGTTTTTTTGTTTGTTTGTTTTAGAATTCTGGTTCACCAACAAAAATACAGGCTACCCATTATTGTTAAAATTTTTATAGCCTTAACATTATTTACCTTAGAACACCATATCATTTGACTTTTCATCGTGATTTACTGCAAGGTTGTTGAATATGGCGTGCTACGCCCCTGGAAGTGATGTCACAGCCACAGCACCTATGTTTTTTAATCACATACTTGCTAATGATGAGCCCAGTGTTGTTATGTAGTAATGGAAGTTCATACACATGAAGATAAAAATGATAAACCTTCACTGTCCCACTTTACCTGTATTCACCCCATATTAATCACTGCTGTAGTTGAGGGTATACGTGCGTGTACCCACCTCTTATTCTGGCTGTTAACAATATATCCACCTATCAGACATTTTTAAAGACCATTTAACAAGGCATTATAATCATAAGTTGCAACATTGTAACAGCACTGCAGTGTTTATAGATGGTTTACAAACCACTGACTGTTAACAAATACTTAACATAGCATGTAAAATGTTCAAATGTGTGCAACAATAAACCATTCAAATTAATTATCATGTCATTGTTTGTTAACAGTGAAATAACTATTGACTAAAGTTTAACTGTTAATTTACAACGTATTATGATGCTTATTGTAAAGTGTTACCAGAATTATGTTAAGAGATACATTTTGTAAACCATATTGATTGTAATACATTAAACCCCTTCTGGATTTGATGTTTTTACTTTTCATATTCTGTATGTGTCAATAATAGCACAGGTTACAGTTTCAACAAACGAGGACAGGACTGATTAACTAATCTAGAAGACTCCTTGCAGACAAGAATGTAAAAACTAATTTACCTTTTCTGTTGTTGCTAATTTGAGCAGAGAATTGAAGGTAGATGGCAGAACAGATTATGGTAACATTATTATTATTATTATAATATATAAACATTATTATGTTTCAGGAAAAGGTTTTTGACCAAATCTGCAAAGCAATTCGCATTCCTTTACCGTGTATGATACAAAGCAGCATGCAATTTTCTCTGACAGCACCTAGTTTACCCTCTTAAAAAGTTGACGTTAACTTGATGGATTAAAAAAATGTGATAACATAATGTTTAGTGTGTTTTTTTTGTTTTATTTTAAACAAAAACAAAACTTGGCCAACTTCAGCTAATGCTCTGTACAGGATAATATAGAGGTCTCTTTTAAGGAAAATGTCCTTTTCATTTTACTTATCATGTCCTGTTGCTCCTAAAGTCAGAGACCCATTTTAAAATTGCGTCAGCAATACACCCTTTTAATTATGTAATTATTTTCCTCAAAAAAATTCAGATTTGAAGTAGACCCTGGCACCTTTTGTTCCTCAGAAGTTGAAACCATGTATTTTTTTAAATGTCCATGTGTAAATTTGTTTTGGTCTGATATTCAGAATTGGCTGTCACTACAAAAAAGATAATACACCGTCATTTAGTAACATTAATATAATTTATTTTATGGACAACCTGCATGCAAACATGTCAGATCCTTTTAATCTTGTCATTATTTTGAGTAAATACCACATTCATGTTTGTAAATGGAAAGAATGTACTCCCTCATTCACTGTGTTTTTAAAGAGCTTTGCAGACTAAAATACATTGAAAAACTGTGTACATCTATATTGTGTGTTTCCTTTTTGTTTTTGTTACTAATTACTTTTATCTTTGAACTTTTATTCCCCGACTTGCTCTGTACATTGTCCTTGTGATAAATAAATAAAGAAAGACTATGGTTGCCTCATTTTGGAAGAAGAGCAGAGCTCGTGGAACTAACCTAACAAAGGACATGACCATTAATTAACTCCACAAGATGGCGGTAATCCAAACATAACAACTACCAGCTGCCGTGCAACCTCGAAGAAGAAGAAAAGAAAACGCGCCACATGATGACGTCATTCTAGAGCGCCGCAGAAGCTAGCTTCCAAGCTAGTAACGTTAGCTCACATTTTGAAAGGAGATTATTGACAACTTCACACCTCATGTCGGTGGATGTTTTACCTTGTTAAATGGTCCAGCAACCGTCCCGGTGCCGAGTAGTTGTTTGCTTCAGTCTCAACCGGCAGTCGTTATGGCAGAGGAGGAGGATTTATTACCAAACCTTGTGACAGAGGAGATGAGACACAGCAATGGCGACTTCGTACCTCCTGACGGTTTATGTTGGATGTCAGTGCTGTCCTGTCTGCTGCTGGCCTGCTCTTATGTTGGCAGTTTATATGTGTGGAGGAGTGACCTGCCCAGGTGAGCCACACAGAGCGGTGTGTGAGATACACTCTGTGAGCTCAGTATGGTTTTATTGCTTTCTGCTACGTGGTTCAGTTAACTTACTATGTTCATTCAGGCATGGATTGCCCTTCCATAAGGCTCAGTGGACTTTAAAATTAAAGTCACAAGCACTACATGTTGAAGATATCATTAGAGAATGCTGCATGTTGAGTAGCTGACTCTACACTGCAGTGCTGGCTGTAAACTTTGAATAATGTCATTTATGTATGAATGATGTGGAATATTTTAGGGTTTTTTGAAAAGGTGATGATGCACTGCAATGCTGGCGTAAAAGTTTATGAACGTTATTAAATGGTTGAGTGATACCAATACTGTGGAACCTATCAAGGTTTTTGAAAAGCTGATGCTACACTGCAATGCTGGCTTAAAAGTGTAAGAAGGTGAAGTAGTAGTAACAGTTGGAAAAGTGCGAAAAGGTTTAATTAGTATGAATATCATTGAAAAGTTGAATAATACCAGTGGGATATGGACAGCTAACTTCACAGACATTGAGCTGAGTCTCACCTTCCATGTTTAAGCTTTCTAGTTTCAAAACATAACTTGTCTTACTTTTATATAAAGTTGTGTGAGAGAGATACACCTTTTATTCCATGGGTATTCCAACTTTTTTTTTTAATGATATTCATCGTAATTGGATCCATTTCCACTATTTCAACTATTCCCATTCCTTCACCTCATTCTTACACATATAAGCCAGCATTGCAGTGTAGTGTCATCTTTTCAAAAACCTTGAAATTTTCCACAGTATGGTTATCATTCAACTTCTCAATGACATTCATACTAATTAAATGTATCTACACTTTTCCAACTATTCCTACTACTTCACCTGCTTCTTACACATTTAAGCCAGCATTACAGTGTAGCATCAGCTTTTCAAAAACCTTAACATATTCCACAGTATTGGTATCATTCAACTTTTCAATAACAGTCATACTAATTAAGCCCATTCCTACCTTTCTTCTTCCACATTTAAGCCAGCATTGCAGTGTAGCGTCAGCTTTTCAAAAAACTCTAAATCATACACATCATTTATACATTAATGGTATTGTTTCAGTGTTTAAAGCCAGCATTGCAGTGTAGCATCAGCTATTCAGCATGCAGCGTTTACCCTCTAGTTGTAATTTATTTTCCAGCAATCTATCAACATAATGCTGGTCAATCACAGGCTCTTGTCAATGTAGATATCTAAAAGTAATACTTCATAAGTGTTAATTAGCCTATCAGCTGTAAAGGGGTGTAAATTGCAAGCCACATTAAACACTCATTCTGAAAAATGTAAGATGTACAGAGGTACAGTTAGAATGTCTACATTGTTTTTTACATCTTGAAAAATGCACCTCACATGTGAAACATGAAACTGTTGTTTAACTTATAACTCAAAGAGCAATATTTGATAAGATACTTTAGGGAAACATTATGTCATACAAATCTTTATAAACCATATATCTTATATTTAGAGCCAGACACATGCAGAAATCTAATTTAATTTTTCTTTTATTTTATCATTAAAAATATTATTATAAATTAAGAATATTTAATATTCAAAATATTATTATTATATAGATATATATTTTTTATGTCTGTGTTTTTTTTATTTATTTATCTTTTATTGATTGTGACTGGGCGAACCTGAGCACTAAGAGAAAACCCAAACAGAAATTGTATTGAAGTATATATATATATTTTTTATGTATGTGTGTATGTGTGTGTTTGTGTGTATTTGAAAGTTTTTTTTTTAATTGATCGTGACTGGTGAACCTGAGCACTGGGAGAAAACCCAAACAGTAATCAATTTAGAGTTTCCAATTAACCTAAAGTGCATATTTTTGGATTGTGGGAGGAAACCTGAGTACCAGGAGAAAACCCACGCAGACACAGGGAGAATATACAAACTCCTTACAGCAGGACAGGTAGAGGTGTTGCTGTGAGGCTGCAGTGTTAATCACTGAGCCACTGTGCCACCCTCAATTTAACAAGGTGAGAGGGTGGACACAGTCAGGGGGAGAGGGAGTAACAACAACCACCAACCTCCTCCTTTACCACCATTTTAAGGATGTCACACATCTTTTTCCTGTGCATCCAGCTGAAAACCCCCCCTTCTTTTTGGTCCCAGTTCTTTCTTTTGCGTTCTTTCCATCTTGTCCTTCTCTGCCTTCTCTTTCTTCGCATGCATTTTGCTTTTCATCTTCAGCAGCATTGCCTCTCTATCCTCATTGCAAAGCAGACCTCTCCTCTTCTTTTTAATTGTCAAACAGAGCTCTTTCAGCTTTGCCTTCTCTTCCCGGAGCTGTTTAACTTTCACCTCCATATGTTTTTCTTTTGTTTTCCAGGCCTGATCTTTCTGTGCCACATCTTTTTTTTAACTTTTCCTCCAGTTCTTTCTGCTCATTCTCCATCTGCTGCATTTTAATCTTCCATCTCTCTTCTGTTTTTGGCGAGCTCCTTCCTGGACCTCTCCTCCAGATCGCTGTATTTCTCCTGCCATGTGTTCTCACACTGGCAGAATCCAGCTTCTTTCTCTAATAGCTCTGTGACTTTTTCTGTCTCTTCGTCCAGCTGTCTTGCCATGGATGCTAACTACTGCAGGTTCAGGCCCCCCGACAGTTTTCCCATGCTCTGTCTGCAATTTCAGACTGTTTTTTCCCCTGCTGTTTGATGGTCTGGTAGTTATATTGGTTTCCGTCGGTCAACTCCCTCTTTTTTGTGTTATTTCTTCTGTCTATGGCACTGTTGTTAGTGGACTGTACTTGTGCGTGGAAGAGATAAATTGTCTGTGGCAGAAAGTGGCGGTCTGTAAAAGACTTCACTTTTTTGTTGCAGGCTTAAGTTTTGAGTAAAAACTCGTCTCTGTAAAAACTTGGACTCTTGGGTCTGTGAGCAATTTACAACCCTTGTTCCTATGAGCTGATGTCATTCTGATGTCATTCTTTTTTGTGTGTGTGAGAATTCTTTTTCCTTTTTTTAATTTTTGTTTTTAATAGAAAATGTACAGAACATGTATGGCAACCTTTATTAACGTTTATTGAGTACAGGGATGTACAAAGAAATTTCCAAAGCAAACAACAGTATAATAAATAAATGTCAACATTACAAAACAAGATTAAAAATTGATTACAAAGGAAGTGCCTCTAACATTAAGTACTGAATAAAAATGTAATATTAAACAAAAAGGGGAAAATTGTATTATAATAATAATAATAATAATAATAATAGCAATAGTAATAATAATAATAATAACAATGATAATGATAATAATAATGATAATGATAATAATAATGAAACAAATAGCTTAACGCACAAGGGAAAATCTATATTTATTTTAGTTATCTGATATAGTATGAAAATGTTATCACTTTTGTGCTTGTATTCCTTTAATCAGTTTTAAAGATTGCATTTCTAAATTCAAAAATAGAATTACATTACAATGGAGTTTTTTATTTTTTATTTTTTCAAGAACATACCAAATATAATATTGTGTCTAGAGACAGAAGCTAGAAATGATGAGATTTTTGTGTTTTATCCATTTGTGATTGTCAAGCCAAAATGTATACTTGCACTATGTGGGGAAAAATATATGGTCTGTGATTTCAGTATCATTTTCACACAATGTGCTTGATAACAATATTCTCTCACTGAGCCACTTGTCAGCAACCGCTTTATCTAAGACGCGTAAAAGCTTCCAAATCCACAAGTGGGGTATTTACTGATGTATTTTATGTCATAGAACAAAACACAGCAGTCTTTTAAATGTCTTCTGTGTAGGATTTATGGGGTACATTGGCAGAAATGGAATATAATGTGATAAGTATGTAGTGTGTAATCACCTGAAAACAAGAGTTATGATTTCGTTACCTTAGAATGAGCCATCTACATAAAGAGCAGGTTCTCCTTTACGGAGTCCGCCATGTTGCACCGCTATGTTTCTACAGTAGCCCAGATCGGACAAACCAAACACTGGCCCTACACAGAGACAGTCGTGTTTTTGCGTCGGCCACCATAGTTAACAGTACCTACCAGCCACCTCAGCCAGTAAGTCAAAAAGTTAATTTCAGACCCTGGTCAACAACGAGCTGCTTGTTGCTGTTGACTCTGCTCACCTAAACATAGTTATCCCGTTAGATCTCACTGCTGCTTTTGATATGGCCTGCGATTATCTTCTGCTTAACTGGTTAGCTGTGTTACTGGTACTCCCTTGTCATGGTTCAAATCCTACCTCACAGTTTAACAAGTTTGTCTCCATTAGCAGCTCTAGGTTCCCCATATCCCTCTCCACCTTTCCTATGCAGCCAACCTGACAGACGTCTTAAATGAGATTAATGCTTGGATGACCTGCACTTACCGTGGACTTAACCAGGATAAGTCTGAGGTTATCCTCACAGCCTCACCAGGCGCACCACTTAAAGTCTCCCACCTAAATATGTCCATTCCTGGTATTATTACATCCTCTGATGCTTAGTTCAAAAATCTTGTTGTAATTTAGACTCCACCCTCTGTGTTGACACACATATTAATGTGATGTCCAGACCCCCCCCCAATTCTGTTAGAGAGACTCCGATACATGCCTTCATGACATCGAGACTACAATACTGTAACGCCTGTCTCCTTGGTGTACCTGCTCAAGGGTTAAAAAGACTGCAGTATGCCCAAAACTCAACTGCAA
The DNA here is from genome assembly GCF_006386435.1 of Epinephelus moara. Taxonomy (NCBI): domain Eukaryota; kingdom Metazoa; phylum Chordata; class Actinopteri; order Perciformes; family Serranidae; genus Epinephelus; species Epinephelus moara. The sequence goes on along the minus strand of NC_065522.1, from coordinate 5,070,588 downwards.
GAGTTCTCTGGGAACACATTACACCTACCCTATATATATATATATATATATATATTAGTTACCAATTTATTATTAATCAGATTAACAAAAAACAATTTGGCTGGTAACCAACAGTTATTATTCTTTTATTCTTTCTTTAATCTTCTAAAAGATTAATCCAAGAACCAAAGTGTGAAAAACAACAATCCAACGCTTTACAGGGGGCTATATGGCAGACTGTTTTTGGTTGGGAGCAGTTACCAGGCAACCAGCAGAGACTCCAGGAAGTTACAGGTCCTTGCCAAGAAGTAGTCCGTATTGAAGCACAGGGTGGATGGGATGTAGCTATGGCAAAATGACAGAAAATGCCTCAAAGATAAGATAAGCAAGAAGCCAAATGAATTAAAACGATGCAATTTTTGAATGGGATTTGGTTTAACATTCTGCACATGAACCAAAGCATGTCGGAGCTGGTAGTATATGACTGCTGTAAGTGGTCTCTCTGCTCAGCTGGCTGTGTTGCGTCTGCAGTCCTCTGTTCAGGTGATGATGATGTGATGTGTGCTTATTTTGTCAGGGATCACCCCGCTGTGATAAAGAGACGCTTCACCAGTGTCCTCATCGTGTCGGGCCTGTCGCCTCTCTTTGTGTGGGCATGGAGAGAATTCACAGGTGTCAGGGTGAGTCCATGTCTCAGAAAGCACGACCCATAACACCTGAAGATCCCATTTAGAAGTTTGGCTGTACTTTGTGCTATTGTGTCATGTTTCTGTCTGATATATAAGCAGTTGTGTGTGTGTGTGTGTGTGTGTGTGTGTGTGTGTGTGTGTGTGTGTCAGACTGGCCCATCGTTACTGGCTCTCATGGGGATCCGGTTTGAAGGTCTCATTCCTGCCATAGTACTTCCTCTGATGCTCACCATGGTAAGAAACTCTCCTTATTAACGGGCAAAGCTTTTCATCCTGTGATACCAAGATATCATGTGAGGTGAAAGACACAGGTGCAGACAAGTGTTCAGAAAACAACAGGAAGTCAGTTATTGCAATTTGGCTGATTCAATTAGCTTGTCAACACGCTTAGCAGCACACAGGTCAGGCTGTGACACACAGGTCATGGAGGCAATTAAGGTACTTTAAAACCCCTCTATGATATAGTTTTATTGGTCCCAATTTCCAAAAATATAAACAGATTGAAGCCAACAGCTTAGTTACTCCAGACTACACAAAATATGTTAAACAATGAAGTAACTAAATATAAACTGGATATGTGTACAGATGGTAAGTAACACTTTGTTTATTGTATGGCACAGGGTTATGCATTTAACATCTCTGATATTGAAAGTAGAATGATGGTGCCAGAGTTGACTCTGATGACGCAGTGCCATTGTTGCATTCTTCAGAAACTCCTTCTTATTGTTATGAATATTATTCTGAACTACATAGGACATGACATCACAGGATTCAATTTAAAGGTAAAGGGCATAGAGAGTACTGAGTTATTTTACTCAAGTAAAAGTCAGATCACTTGTGTGAAAATCTACATGGATAAAAGTAAGAAGTAGTACAATATATTTACCAACATGAGGATGTCTGAGCTGGCAGCTAGTAGCTAATAATGCTAACAGCGTGAACAACAGTGCTGACAGAGCTAACATAGCTAACTGCTATAGGAGGGCAGTGCAGAGCAGCGATTAGCTAGCCAGTGGGATACACAAACCAGGACTCACATGCATGCGCTGCCAGACTGTTTACCACAACAAAGAACAAAGAAGCTCACATTACAACACAATATCTTTCAATAGCAAATAGTGGTGTACTGCTATATTAATGCTCTGAATATAGCCTTTAAACTGAAGAACGACCACAGGCCATAAAATAAAGTGCATCAACATATCAGTCTACTGAATATATTTAGTACTTGTACAATAGTGAACATACAGTGACTGGAATATAAAGGGAATGGATGACCTCCCTGGATAAGTTGTCATTTTTGGACTTTGAAGTTAAAGTCGTCCTTCAAATGCAGTTATAAATGCACATCATGCACATTTGATGGTGATTAACTTGATTTTAGAATGTTGCTGTTGCTTCATTGCTGAGAAGTGCTCTGCTGTGCATTAAGAAATACAAATACATACATACTTCCAACAGAGTTTAGTGAGCAGTTTTGACAACGAGGGTACCTAGGTGGGTGACAATAAAGACTAGAAATGGCTCTTTGTAGCTCATATGTGGTGAGTTGCCTGTGACTGGGTGACACAATATTGAGAATTACTTGAATATGTGATACATGTATTTCATTGCTTTTATATGGAAAATGATCAGATATGATAATAAGCAGTTTCTTTTCATGAGTAGTGATAAAAGCCCTGCTAGTCAAATCCAACCTCGTGCCTGTCTTGTGTGTGGTCCTGTGCTGCAGGTCCTATTTCTGGGCCCCCTCATGCAGTTGGCTATGGACTGCCCCTGGAGCTTCATGGATGGGATCCGGGTGGCTGTAGGTGAGACAGCCAACATGCTGGATACTGTCCTCTTTTTTTTTTTTTTTTTTTTTGACGTCACACATTTTAGGGCCGTTTGAAAACTGGATCAAATCTCTGCATAATTTAATGCTTCTGACACAGTTTAACTTGTATCCTCAACTCAGACACTACGTAACAACAGTCATTTCCTTTGTTTTAATGTTTTTGCAGGAAGACTTTGTTTCAGTGTAAAACCTGTCAGTGAACTGTAACAAAGTGGTAACAGAGGAAATAACCTCTTCTTCTGTCTCTGTCTTCCTGCAGACCCCTGGTTCTGGTCATTGTGTTTCAGTGACATGCGCTGGTTGAGGAATCAGGTGGTGGCACCGCTCACAGAGGAGCTGGTGTTCAGGGCCTGCATGCTGCCCATGTTGGTGCCCTGTGCTGGTCCCTTCACTGCCATCTTTACCTGCCCCCTCTTCTTTGGAGTTGGTGAGTTCTGTCAATGGCACACTATTACTGAAGCTATCCATCTTTAAATACTATGAGTATATTCATAATGTTACTTTGTCCTTCAGTGAATGGCTAGTAGCATAATAAGTATCTATTTTATTTGATTAAAAGCAAGGGCCATACCAGTGTTTGCAAGTTTCAGCAGTTTAACTGTTAGCTGTATATTTTTATGCCTCTGCACTGGCGATAGCCGTGGCCAGATTATGTTCTCAGGTTGTTCATCTGTCCCATCCTTGTGAACACAGCATCTCTGTGGAGCGAAGCCACAGAAAAAAGACGTAGCTAACATATAGAGTGCCGAAGTCACACCCCTTCCGGTAGAGCTCATGGGACCTTAGATCGGAAAAAATATGAATGGCAGTGAACGGGGAGAGCAATATTATCTTTTGTTCCCGTTTGAGTTGCGACATGAAATCTAAATATGTCGTTAATGAATTTAAAA
>NC_065522.1:4900980-5066014 GCF_006386435.1 Epinephelus moara | reverse complement strand
GTGCTCCCAGTCCCAAGGACGATGAAGCTGAGGGACAGACTAACCCCAGTCGTGATGAGGAGGAGGATGAGACCAGAAATATGACAGGTGCAATGTGAAGGCATAGCTTACTATGCATTACATTTTAGCCAGAGGAAAACCTTTTTAGTAGTATTAAGTGGGATTTTTTTGTTATAGTAATAAGTTGACTATAGGGCCTATTGCCCAATTTATACCTCCTTAGTTCATGGCTGTGAGCCATGGAGATATAAACTGGGGTTATGTAAAACAAGAGCAGGGCTGGGCAGGGCAGGGCAGGGCAGACAATTATATTGTGCATAAAATTAGATGCATTAGGATAGAGTCATATGCTTGTATTTTAAGTTAAATAATAAGCACATAACCATTTGTTGCATTTATTTTATAGTCTGGAATTAAACAATAACTGCTAATTTTCTTATGCAGTTGATTCTGAGGACAGCGTTTGTGTAGTGTGTACAAGCATATAGAGGATTATAGGTAGAAACCTGTGGGCCGGTGTCCCGGGCTTTAATTTGTGTCCCAGTCTGCCCCTGGTCTCGTCTCTTATACAACATATGTGAACATGTAAAGATACTTTATTTGCACTTAATTTCACATTCATACTTTTGTTTTTGTGCAATCTTATAATTCTGCATGTGACCACCACTAGAGTAAATCTAAAAGAAATCAGATATGAGCATTTGGACGCTCATTTTTCCTCCAAAAAAAACCAAACAATCGAGGAGCATAACCCCGGGACCCCCTAGCAGGTGCCGGGTCTCATATCCTTCTCACCTTTTTCACCCCTGACCCATTTTCATGCCTGTTGGTTACACTCATCTTGATACTGTGTTGATTATATTGCTCTTCTGTGCTTCTGGAGGAAAATTTGTGTGAAGCATCCATGTTTTCACAGACATGGATGTAAACTGTAAGATTAACTTCACTGGTGTTAACCGCCATTCCAAGACTCCATTCATTTTCATATGTCCACTACATGGCCAAAAGTACAAAGACAGGAGAAAGCTTTCTTAAATAAATTGTATGCTGGAGCATTAAGATTTCTATTCACTGTAACTAAGGAACCCAAATCAAAGAAAAACAGACCCAGACCAACACACACAAAAACACTGAACATCCATGTCCACATACTTTTGGTAATATAGCTAGTGTCTTTGCATGGTAAAATTAAACATTTTTTTTTAAATTTTGAACAGTTATTTTTAAACAGAAAATATAAAACGGCTCTATAACAGCATGGTGCATGGTGTTACATTAGCAGTGGTACAGAAAGTTTAAGTGACTACTACTAACAGAAATATGTTCCACGTGTTGATAATCATGATATATCATGCATGGTTGGGGACAGAAAGTAAACAGGAGGAATCAATGATGTCGACTACACTGATGAATAGCCCCACCCCTATCTATTTTGTTTTTACGTTTAGTTTTGAATCCATGTAGCAGTCGTAATAAAAATAATAATAATAATAGACTTTTTTTGTACAGCACATTTCAAAACACAGTTACAAAGTGTTTCAAGGACATGACATGAGAAAAGGGCATATAAGGACATGAGATTCATGGCTGATGTAATGTGTCTCCTCCAGCTCATTTCCACCATGTGATTGAGCTGCTGAGGTTCAGACAGGGAACGCTGTCAGGGATCTTCCTCTCTGCAGGTAAGAACTGATGCGTTCAATCATGTGTCATCTGTACTGTGCATTCATTGTGACTGTATGACGCTGTTAATTGGAGATACAGAAGTATGAAGAAGCTGATGATGACTCCTGTTTTTCTGGTCTACAACAGTGTTCCAGTTCTCTTACACAGCAGTGTTTGGGGCTTACACTGCCTTCATCTTCATCAGGACAGGTGAGGAGCATTGCATTTACACCTTACCTTTAAAGCTAAAGACACAGGTGCAGTCAAGGCAAGCGCTGGGGTTTAGTGTTGCTGGAGCCCACCAGAATGCTTTTCATTTTCTCCAAGGGAGGATTAGAATATATGCAGTTCACATAATCCAATCTAAATTAATATATATTTTTAAATGTTTGAAGATCCACTTATTACTAAAAGTATATGTCATCCAAGAGAGACAATTAAAAACTGACAGAACAGTCAAAGATGTCCTATTAAAATAGGGTGTTCTGACGGATTTGCATCGTCAACCCATGTATTGAGTAATATTACAAGTAAACATTCCACATTAAGAGTTGCTAGCAGCTGACCTAGTTAATTGAATTGTTTTTTTCTCAGTCTACACCTCTGCTGCAACAAAACATTGTTTCATTTTCTAGTTATAATTTAGTTTGCTAATGTATGTAAGACTTGCCACGGTATGAACAGTGGTCATATAAGCTTCAAAACCAGCCACAACATTGTCCTGAGCAAGACTGACCGTCCACTATTGACCAGTCAACAGACTGCAGTGTGTCTAGCTCCACCTTTTAGTACCAGATCTGTGTGCTAGGTACCCCAACAGAGGGGTGACAAAAAATCGTGGTGGTAAGGAACGGTTCTATTGGTACCATCCACAACTTTTCACAGTGGAAACGATTAAAATGTGTTCCAAACTGAACTGTACTGGACTGCTTGGTGGAAACAGGGCTTCTGTGACTCGGCTCTTTTACTACTCCTGTTGCTTGCTCAACAACAGGACAACAATGCCCCCTCATTCTGTGTTTGTATGTGTTATATTACAGAATGGCAAAGCTTGATAGGCTTTAGAGAGCCTGTCTTGTCACATCACCCCAAAAACACATGAACTTTCTATTAAACAAATACAACGTGTGCATTTTCCCCCGCCCACCTCTACTAAAATTTGATGTCCTTCATGCTGCCGTGCTCAGCTCATTGCCTGTCAGACACTTTTTGCTCCGTTGGTCTGTCCATAAATAAACATGATATTATCTTAATCATGTTGTCATTTTGCTGATTACTGATGCAATACAGGTTAGAGTTAACACTGTGCATCAAAAGTTGCTGAACACATCATTAACAGGGCATTTAAGTACCATTAATAACAGTCATTAAAGAACCTAGAGAATAGATAATGCCAGCTCGTTCAACAAACTGGACTGACAAAAACCGGAAATCCACCCAACTTAACTCCAGTGTTGATGTGTGTTGCAGGTCACCTGATGGGTCCAGTGCTCTGCCACTCCTTCTGTAACTACATGGGTTTTCCCGCTATCAGCACAGCGATGGAGCACCCCCACCGCCTCACCGTCCTCTCCTCCTACCTGATGGGGGTCCTCCTCTTCCTCCTCTTCCTCTTCCCCTTCACTGACCCCTCCTACTACGGTCTCCCTACACCGGTGTGCACCCTCACCTCCTCCCCCAGCTCCCTCTGCCTTTCCTGATCCCTGTCCCCACACACATCTCTGCTGCTGTCACGTCACCTTCCACTGATGAAGCAGTCAAGGGCGTATTTTTGCCAAGTTAGGGTTCAGGTAAGGTCCAGTTTGGACCTACAGCGTTAACAGCCATGTGGACTATGTTGCCATGGAGAGGTCGGGAAATCTGTAGCCATTTTCTATGGTCTATGGACCCTGGATATGTCAATGCATTACATGACATATTTCAGTTAATCAGCTGAAGTACAGCTGACTCAGTTTGGGCAGGTGGGGGGTTCGTAATGGGAATGAAGTATGACTGTCTGGTTGAAGGACAGTCTTTGTAATCTTTGGCCTTAGCTGCCATGCTGATACTGATTTTAGTGTAGTTACAACACTGAAGGACAGTTCCTCCTCAGACCCTCTCATGCTGACAGATCTCATCAATTTGTGATGAAGCATCATAATGTACCTTTTTGGTGTACTCATATTCCACTGCTGCCTCTTCTTTAAAGGATAATTCTGGTTAATACAACTTTGGTCTTATTTTAGTAATTTTGGCAGCCATTAATGTGAGTTATATGAGAAAGTTATTGGAAGGATTTGGAAACTAAGACATCACAAAAAAGTCCAGTCAGACAAGTGGAAATGAAATCCCAGGGCAACAGTAAAATTATTACAAAGTGTCTGTTTGCACTGTGGTGAGAATAGTCACACTGCAGCTATTCAGCTATTTAAACCCATTCCTCTGCCGCGTTATTATGGACCCCACTGTGTGCTGTGATAGACTAGTACTTGTGACCAGGGTTGGAATTTAACCTTTTTGTCCACCTGCCACTGAGGCTGGTGGATTCTAAATCTACCAGTCAGTCAATAGATGATCTTTTTTGGGCATATTCTACCAGCATTTGGGTGGTGGCTGGTGCTAATTTCCAACCCTGCAAGTGACACGTCGAGGTTGAAGGTGGTAAGGGTAAGAGCAAAGAGTTCATGGTAAGGCAAGTACTAGCCAATTTCGGGTATTCTCTGAGATTAAAGTAGTAAAAAACTGGTAAAGCACAGGACTTTCACACAGGAGACTGTTTGAGTCCCGAGTGAGTCATTGTGGGCTTATTATTTTTAGAATAAGTTGACATATTATTGTCAATTCTTAGGATGTATTAAGCTGCTACATGTACATTATGTACATAACCTTTAGCAGAATAGCTGAGTAGACCTGTTTTGCAAGGACACCCAGGAATATACACCTGGACATGAAGAGCTACAAAGGCTATTTACACACAGATGTTAACAGCTACATTGGCTATTTATCCCCAAATGCTATTAGCTACATATGTAGGTAAGTAGCTACAGCTAGTGTAACTACTTACACCCGAGTGTGAAAAGTTACATTGGCTGTTTACACCCTAGTGTCAATAGTAGTGATGGTCAGGACACCTGGGTGCAAATAGCATCTGCCAAATTATTACCCATTTGTGAAGATCAGCCCACTTCCTGGTTCAACTTTGAAAAACTGTACTTGTTGTAGTTGTATTGCATTAGCGCTGCAGCTGTTTAGTGTTTTCAAATTGTTATGGATTCCGTCACACTCGCTTTCAGCTTGACTTCCAATAACATGGTTAAGATAATCTTGATAAACTGTGTCGCCCCTCTTAACCAATAGAAATGATGGCCTCTGAAAATAAGACCTGAGTTCTGCTAAGCGACAGGTCTCATCCAAGTATAGAGTTTTCGGTCAAAAAATGAAAAAAAAAAGCTTTAGGTCTCAGGTCAGGTTCGGATTTTACATTTGGCTGAACTGGTTGGGTTCAGTGGAATCTAGCAGGTACTGTATAGGCCTGATTTGGGTCGTTGTTTTAGTAAACCAGAATTAGCCTTTAACACCTTTGAGCACCTCCTGAGTGACGCATGGGTTATGGAGGAACAGTCTTTCCAGTGAACACAGCGAGAGTCACAACCCTTACACAGAACTCAACATCTTTAATGGCTGCACTGCATTCTGGTCTATAGATGTTCATAGAGATGTTGGCATCTTTGCCTCTCCTGGTTGGGAGGTTTTCTTGATATGACTGTTCAATGACAAATGACCCTGCTGTAGCTGTACCAGAGTTAAGGACTGTTGGGTGACACCTTGGTGTGATGTAGGAATAGGAAATATACACCAGGAATTCAATCTGCATCACCTACAGTTGTTTTTAATGTTGTGGTTTCGTTTTTAAACAGTGACATTTCATCTGGATTTCTTCTATGTTTGAAATCAGACACGATGACTCTGCTGTTGCAGAGAAGCATTTTGCTGGAAGCGCTCAGTGTTTTGTACGATATATTAATGATTATTTATATACCTCTGCATGTTTCAGTGCTGGTAGTTGTTGTTTTGTTGGTGAAAGTGGGTGATGGGATAGGTTTGGGGGGGGGGGGTGTCTACTCTTCATAATGGCTGAAACATCCTCTGTGTAAGTGCACAAACACAAATGACAAACTGGTTGTACGTACTCATAGGAGAAAGGTCTAATGTCCTCAGGGAGGTGAAACGTGACTGGGTGATACTGGGACTTAGGCTGGGCTGCCATGATAATTGTGGAAAAAAATAGAACATTGCACATTTGGTTTGGTTTATTTAAAACGTTCACACCTGTTTGGTTTAAACAAACCCTGGTGTGTGTTAACCTGTTGAGTATGGTTTGTTTGAGCTGATGAGAAAGCTGTCAGTCAGACTGTGGTGTGGTTAAACAACCGGATTGAGACTGCTTGAAAAGAATATATTCTTTTCTCTAATTAATCACATAGTCAAAAGCAGTTAAAGGGTAACTTTTGGTATTTTTTAACCTGGATTCTATATCCCATGTTTTTGTGTGTAAATGACTAATGGGAACAACAACAACTTTTGATATTGGTCCAGCATTAAGCACTGCCAGCAGTGGCGAAACAGGCTGTAATATAATTCTTGGGGGCAACTAAGCACGAGTATTTGTTTTTGCCACTGACAGGCTCAGATTGTTATGCTGAGTGTCTGACAACATTATTGAAAAAGACCCCTACAGAGACAAACCTTTTGTTGAAGAGTAATATCTTTTTTGTGTAACCAGAAACAGCCCCGAAATTTGCCAACACCAAATCCACCAGATTCCATTTATATAAACAGTATTTTATCATTGTTAAACACACTTCAAAGTTGATAGAAACAAAATAAAACCCACAAAACCCGTCTTTCATCTACCCACTGTTCCAACAATCACCAACTCAAGTTCGGTTAAAATGAGTTCTTAATTCACTCAGTTAGATGTGAAAATATGCTGGCTCTATACACGCTGAAATGACTGTTTATTTAAATGGAGTCAAGTGGATTTGGTGAAGAGGATTTCAGGGCTGTCTCTGGTTAAACAAAAAGATCATACTCCTTAACAAAAAGGTCTGTTTCTATGGGGATCCTTTCAATAATGTTGTCAGACACTTAGAATAGCAATCTGAAGCTGCCAGTGATATAAACAAGCACTTTATATGGATGTAAATTGATGGTGCTCAGTTGCCTGCAGGGGTACATTGCAGCCTGTTTCACCACTGCTGGCTGCAGTACTCTCACTCAGTACTGGACTAATTTGAAAAGTTGTTGTTTCTATTAGTCACGTAGACACAAACACGTAAAAATAAGGTCCGGGTTGGAAAATACTAAATTTAGCCTTTGAATTTCAGTGAGTTGTGCTTGTATCATCCATGTACTTCAGTGGTTTATGAAGTCCATTACGAAGTGTGTGACAAGTGGTTTTTTTTGTTTGTTTGTTTTTTCTAGCCTGAAGCGTCCGCATTTGTGTCCTTACACAGAGTATGTTTTTGGTCTTAAAGCTGGAGATTATTATTAGTTGTCTTTTTTCCAAGGATCTTTACTTTGAGTTCCTAAAATGGCCTGTAAGCCTTTTTATCATATGCTGATTGCTAATTGTTTTTCCATTTTGAGCATCTTGCCCACAGGAGCTTACAGTCCATAAACTAGACACTATTCAGATTTGGTCCTTTGATTTTTTTAGGCTGTCTCTCACCCAGTATATCTGTAGATGCAATAGGTGTGATAATGCCTACTGCTCCCATTCTCTCTTGCTTTACTCATATATTGCCTTTAATTGAAGTGAGCCCAAGACTCTCACACTCAGGTGTCATTTAATAGAGGCAAGAATGCTCCAACCACTGCACTGCATGCTGCTACCACTATATTTATAATGCAGATCCAGAAAAGGTCAGTGTGCACATGACCTACCTTATCAAGGGAAACTTAATTATTTGTTTTAATAGTTTTGGCCATCATTCCCATCAGTTCTGGTGGCATTTAATCATTAACACAGGTATCTACAGAGTTCAAATGGAGTCGCAAATGGTTGTTACACAAGCAGTCAGAAAGGTTATAAGTAAATCAACTGTTTGTTTACCCCATTTTGCCTTAAAGGGACAATTTACCCCCAAATCAAAAATATATATTTTGTCCTCTAACCTGTAGAGCTATTTATTGGTCTAGATTGTTTTGTTGTGAGCTACCAAGTGTTGGAGATATCAGCTGTAGACATGTCTGCCTTCTCTCCAATATAATGAAACTAGATGGCACTCGGTTTGTGGTGCTTAAAGCACAAAAAATAATCCATTTGAAAAATTCATTAGTAATGTCTCTTTGCAGAAATCATGACCCAGTTACTCAAAATAATCCACGGACCTTGTTGTAAGCAGTTTAATGTAGGAACTATTAAGTGTCAAAATACACTTGGCAACTATATCACCATGCAGAAGGAAGTGTACATCTACTGCTAGCTTCCCTAGCACCATTGAGCTAGCTAATGTTTCAGCTCAGTTGAGGAGGACGCCATTAATGTTTACATCTCCTGATGTTATGAGCACAAGCCTCTCATCCATGAGTAGATACACACTTCCTTCTGCACTTCCTTGAGTAACCTGGTCATGATTTCTTGAAAGAGACATTGCTGTTGAGTTTTTAAATTTTTTTTTTTTTTTTTGTGCCGTAAGCACCCCAAGCCATCTTGGCCATCTAGTTCCATTATATTTCATTCAGAGCAGGCAGACATCTTTATGTCCCTTTAAGGGACACCTGGAATGTCTGATCTCTGATCTCAAACTGGATTTGAAGCCAGTTTGACAAAGCAACCAAACCGTATAATTACTACCTCTGGGTCAATCTTGAGATGCCATAGGGCCCAAAAGACTTTCCCATAGACTTACGTTTGGAAGGAAATGTCTGTAAATCAGTAGATACATTTTTTTTTGCTCCTGTGAAATGACTTGGTGCACTCTTGGGAGTCCATTCAGTTTTCTAACATTTCAAAAGTCGCAACAAGAGCCGCAACACTACATCATTTTATCCCCATTCACGTTAACAGAAGGCTAAACCGAAAGTAGCTGGCTTGATAGTTAAACTGAAAGAAGCTGGCTCGGCTGACAAAGTCTCTAGTGCATTTACTGTATGGTGCCTAATGATCAAACAATCAGCAGCAAAACAAAAGCAAACAGTCCAGGCCATCTGAGTAACTGGTGGCTCATGCTAACACCCCAATTTAGGAAATGTGTCACCAGTAAAACAGATGTTGGAGCATATACAAATCAAATGCTTGTGTTAGAGTCCAAATTAGCCCCCTGAATTAATAGCTAATGCAAATGAGCTAGTCCGTAGTGTCCGAGGTTAACTCAGACCAGGCCCTCAGGAAGTGCTCTGGGCTTTGAAGCCAATTTTCATAATTACCACACAGTGAAATTACAACTTCGGAGTCTGTCACTTGATGACACTGGAAAAATACTTTCCCCATACCTTTACACAGTAAAGGTCAGTGGATACAATTTTTTAAGCCTCACAACCCCCATGAAATGACTTGTCTTACTATCAGAATTTAATGCATTTGGTCCAATAACATTTGGAAAGTCTGGAGGAGCCACATGATGAAATCATTTTATCCCATTTCAAGTTAGTGGAGCACTAAACTCGAAGTAGCATGCTCAGCCAGTAGTCTCTAGTGCACTTGACACGGTAATTTTGGTAAAGTTGAACTTTCTTGGCTACATGCTCCACTAAGCAACTTTCATAGGAATGTACAAGGCCCCGCCTCCAATGCTTTGTCCAGTTCTCTTGACACATCCATGGTGCACATGTATTGCAGAGGGGATTCACATTGGGTCCAAGCTATTCCACTGATTGACAGTTGGTTGCAGTGAGAAACACAGCAATACACCAACAAAGGCAGGGAGGAAGAAGATTGCTAGCTTGTGAACACGGACAGAGACAATACATGAGGTAAAACATAAAACAGAAATGCATCCAACACTTTGTTAGGCCCCACGAATACACACAGTGTGTTTTGTAGAGGACTGAATGTAAATCTGATATTTGTGTGTTTACAGGGAAACTCCAGGGCACCTTTAAGTGTAGAGCAACAATTGCCTAGTGTCCTGATTTTTAAGTGGTTGCTCTCACCAGACCTTAGGAATAGTTTGTCTTAAATGCCATCAGACACTGTTAGAAATAATGGCCAAAACTTTATGAAGTCAGAGTTGTGTGTACTAGACTTCTTTGCAATCTTGTCATATTCTGGTTCTCCAGAGGCGACATCAGCACGCATCACTGGCTTTATTTCTTTAAAAATGTTATTTAATTTGACCTCATAGAGTGATTGGTACAACCAGCCAGTGTCCTTGCTGTAATAACAGCCAATGTGTAAAACTAGAAGATGACTCGTTAACCTCTCACTGCCAGGGGCGTAGCAGCAAATTCTGGGCCTTACGCTTAAGCAGTCATGGTGGACCCATCTCTCTCACGCACATTTTGAAATTTTTTTTCAAAGTCAGTTTGTATTCTTTCCCTTTCCTTTCCTTTATGGGGATTTTCTGTGCTTGGGGAAATATATGAGCAGCATATCAATCACCTACTCAGCAGTAGCTCAGTTTAGAGACGAATCCTAGTGCAGGGCCGGACTAAACCACTTGGCTGAATAAATCAGTCCTTCAACTGATTTATTCAGCCAATTTAATCTAGTTATGTCACTAATTATTTTGAAAATTGCAAACAAAACCAGACTTTTCATTCCAGGCCCTCCTTCCTTTGGGGCCCTGGGTGATCAGTTCCACTTTTCCCCCCACAACAATGCCCCTGCTCACTCCACTGTTTGAGGTGATTTGTAACTCACAGGTGGTGATATCTGAGGTGCTTCTGAGAGTGACTGAACTCAAAATGGCAAAAACACTCTAAGCTATATTTATACTGTGAAGAAGAAGAGGTGGGCTGTTTGGGTCTTCAGCAATAAATCCTGTATGTGGGAACGTTTTTGGATCCATTTTATGTGATAGAGCATGTGAAGCAGAAGATGAAACATGTCTGTTTATGTATGCTAACCACTGGTGGTAGTGGAGTTGGTAGGTTGTAGCTCACCTACACGAAGCTGCCAGCAGAGGGAGTCAGAGCACTTTGTCAGAGGCAGAGTTACTGTGAACTCACTGAGGGCGACTCTCCATTCTGTTTATCAGCCTGTCTGACAGCCGTCATCCGTCACTGGAAAACCAATTCGCTCTAACTTATTTTAACTTTAGCTTCAACACAATTACGTCCCAATAGAGGAGACTGATGCAGAGAAGAGGGACCCTGTGGTGAGACTTTCACTGATGCTGGATCCCTGTTAGAAAGTTTGTTCTGCCACATTTTGTGTTTCATACCAATAGATTTGTTGTCGTATACCACATCCATACTCTACAAATAAGCTGTACAATAGTCAGTAACATTTTGCCCCAAGGTTGAATTGTATTCACATATTAATGGATCATCTATAAGAGCTGGAGGTCCAGTCTGGGTTTCACTGGAGTTTTGTGACTCAGTCTTTACAGTAATTCCCAGGACCTCAGTGAGTGTCTACAAATCCTGTAAATGTGGCTATAGTAAAGTTTTCAAATATAGGGTCAGGGTTAAGGTGAAAATTAAATTTGATTATATAGACAAGATAATATGCCTCAAACCTATATAAAGCCACTATGTGTAGATTTTGCAATACATGTAATTACAGCATCTTTTAAATGATTTTTCTGTCAGGTTGTTTTTTTTGTAGAAAAAAGAGTCGTTTCCAGTGAAAATTGGTTTCAGACTTTGGCCTCTAGTTTACTGTTGGTGAACTGGCACTGTTGCTGTGCTGTGTTGATCTGTAAACAAACTGAATCAAACAGGGGCTGTTTGTTGCTTTTAGCCTTTGATTCTCAGTGTCCAGGGGATGGGTGTTTCCATAGTTACTTTGAGGGTGTAGCCAGGGCAGTCCATAAGAGGAGAAAAGGGGGGCCCAGTCGCTAGGGGGAGCCCATGGAAGCCAGCAATAATAACCAAATTTTATTTTGAACTTAAATATGCACCAAGGATTTTTTTTTTTTGGTTTTTAGTAAAATGTGTCCTGTTTCATAACAAAACCCCCTCTCATTAAAAAGTGAGTCTCTTTTTTTCTGCACTATTGCTAAAAAGAAAACACGGGTGGTGGGCTGCATGGTCTGAGAAATTTACTGATCTAAACTAACCATTAACTAATGTTTGAATGAATTTCCCTACTATGCTGGGAACTACAAAAGAGGAAGCAGGAGAGGGCCTTAAACTCAAATAATAATATAATGAACTTTTTTCAGTCAGCTCAGAAAGCTGCTCTGACCCAGATTCAAATGGCGAATGATAGCTAGGAGGTTAATGTTACAATGACGTAGCTAGCATGAGTGAAGGAGTCACTAGACATTTCTGTGGGCAGTGTATCAATGTACATCACTGTTAGCCACAATGTCTTTTGATGTTACCACTGGTGGGCGCCACAATTTAAAAAAAAAATGCTGCACATAGTGGCTTTCATTTATTAAAATCAACATCAATCAAATAATCATCAAAGCTCAACTTTAGAAGTCTCCTACAACCTCATTGCCTGTTAAGAGTGTGCCATACCATTGTTCCGACAGCCCAAAAATTCCGAAGCCCCATTAGTCCAAAAAATGTCCCACTGGACTGAAAGTCCATTTCTCCGATAGCCTGTTATCCAAAATGGAAACACCTATCACTCCTCAGTCCAGTTTCTCTGAAAATACAAACTCTTTGCATTTACTTTCCCAGTGGTGTTTGAGCCACTGACCCCAGGTGTTTGTACAGACCCTTTGTGGCGTTCGACCACCAATGCTGAGCATTTTTACTGACCATTCGTAGTGTTTCACAGCAGCATTTGAGCCAGGATTCGAGGCATTTTCTTGCGGGGTTGGTGCCACTGATCCCATGTTGTTTTACTGACCCTTTTGCAGCATTTCCAGCAGTGTTTGAGCCACGGTGCCCGGGTTCTTTTACCACCCCCTTTGCAGCGTTTCTCAGTGGCGTTGGAGCCACCAATCCCAGGTTGTTTTACCAACCCCTTCACGGCATTTCCCAGCGGTGTTTTAGCCACTGAATGCAGGGGTTTTTCCCTGTTCCACCCCTGCCTTTCCACTGACTTCTGTGCCAACAAATGAGGGTGTTTTAAGCCAAAACATGATCTTTTCCTAATCATAACCAAGTGATTTTTGTGCCTAAACCCACCCACACTTCACCAAAGTATTTTTGACAAATGAAACCTTGTGTTTTACAGAAATGAACACTGGCATAATTTTTGGTTTTGGTTTGTGTAACTGCAGGGAGTGTGCATTTTCAGAGAAATAGGACTTTGGAGCAATGGCTGTTTGTTTTTGGGATAACCAGCTGTTGGTGAAATGGGCTTTCAGTCCAGTGAGACATTTTTCAGACCAACAGGGCTCAGAAATTTTGGTACGTCAAACAATGGGCAGTCCCCATTAAGAGACCCAGCGCAGAACCAAAGGTTCACAAACTAATATATATGTGCTGTTATATCTCTTTGAAGCACTGTTTTCTAAAGGGAAGCAATCACTTTCTGCAGAAAAAAATATTCCTTCCAATCCTGACATGAAATGACATTCTAGATCAAGTCACACTTTGCCAGCTGTTCTGTGTCAAGCTTCATATTAGCACTTTCTATTTTCCATCCTCTCCATTAGAAAAGGCACACAACAGGGTCAGCCTATGTCCCTTTTACTTATTGTTCTATCCATTGAGCCCTTTGCTAAGGCTGTCCCCCAATCAGCTAATCCAAATATCTTATTGAGTTTCTGCGAAAGAGGAACAGCTCAAGGGTGCTCCCTTTATTTTCCTCACAGCAAGCTCAGCAGTGATGAGTGATTATGCATTGTTCCTTCACTCACAGCCCAGACATTACTCACAAACAGGCTGTCACTCAGAATACTTAAACTTATGTCTCTGTATGATGTTGAGCTTTTCAGTTTCCTGTCAGCGGCTTAACCTCACACACCACCGGGGTGAAATACTAGTTTTTTTTATCACTGCTGTAAAAACAGAAACACTTCATGTTTCTTTCTCAAACAGCATCCTCAGCCAACAACAACACGTCAGTATTTGCTGTTGAAAATGGTGAAGCTGTATTAATATGCAGAGAGCAGCATTGACAGAGACTGCAGAGTCTATTTTTGCTAAGCTTTAGCAGCTCCGTTATTTTAATACACAACACCCAGAGGAAGAATAATTTCAAATGTGCATTTTCAGAACTTGTGAAAAAAATGAATCGTGAGTCAGCTGGTGAGACAGAACTCCACAGATGTTTATATTGAGCACTATCTTTTGTAATCAGATCTATTTTGGTGACAGGAACAGAGTGTACAGATATGTGCATGTATTTTATGCTCACTGTGTCACACTTGTTGTACAATTCAAGTTAGAGACGACAGAACCGTGTTTTAGTATGACAATCTTTTACAGAAACTTTGGAATCACTCTGCAAAATATCTATTTGTAAATAAATAATGTTCTTTTATATATCGCTTAGTGTCTGTGCTGTTATTGATGCCTCAGTTCATTTTCTCTCTGTGGTCTTTGTGAACCATTTATGCTGTTTTTTTACTGTATTATAATGAGCTTTAGGATCCACCACATAATGTTGATACAGATACGATTAGGGTGATGTATTCTGAAGAAATCTGTCGTGTCCTAAAAGTGAAAAACATTCACATAAAGCAACAGTTGTGTGTTAAATAAATATTCATCTTTTTTATGTGAATAATCCAACATGATCTCACAGAAATACTTGAAATGACCCATCCACCACCCTGACTTCCCAATATGGACTTTCTCACTGCTCATACTCCCCATGGGGGCATTGTATTAACCACCACCCAATGCGTGATGTCGTGTAACCAGGAAATTCTTCTGTCCACCACGACAAAGGATCCTAATAGATTTTCCACTGGCCAAGTTTCTGGCAGTTTACTGGTGCTGGCATGTTATTTTAACTAGGGCTGTACCTGACTCAGAATATTTCAGTCCAATCAGATTTGGCTGTTTAATGTGAATATACATCAATTTGTCCTTCTCCATACAAAGTTTTAAAGTTTGAATGGGGCTCAGCGGGATGTTCAGTGTGAAAGTGGCATTCACGTTATATAGTAAACAAGCTAACAACGCTAACGATGCACAACATTTTTTGCCAACACTAGATATCAAACAAAAGCCAGAGACTGTGGCATATTAAGTTACTGTGAGCTGTAAATTTACCAATTCCAAGCAGAAGAGAGAAGATAATGTTATCTTGTAGCCTTATGGTGGAAAGTTTCTCCTCCTCTGTGCTGCTGCATCACGCCCCCTATACAAAAAAGTGGCATCAAAGTCAACAGTGCTCACTCTGCAGCAAAATCGTAGGACCAAAACATCCTGCACAGCACACTGACTAGCAAAAACAAAAAAAAAAGAAAGAAAAACGACTACTTTACTTGAAGCTTTTGTAGCCAACTGTCTCATTCTCCGACTGACAATGTGAATCTCCGACTTTCAAGGAGCAGCCCTATTTTAATACAACATATGCAAACCATGTACGGCAGCGTTTAGAGGTTGTGGTCAATTTACGTATATCTGTGGCACCAGGTTGGAATAATCACACCACTATAGTATCTTACTATATAATGACAAAAACTCTGTGTGTCTGTTCCACGTTTTTCTTCTCACTGACTTGGTCAATCCATGTGAAATTTGGCACAGTGGTAGAGGGTCATGGGAGGATGCCAATGAAGCAATATTACATCAATTGGCCAAAGGGGGGCGCTATAGCAACCGATTGAAATTGCAAGTGAGACATGAAACTTTGCACAGAGATGCCTCTCTTCATGAGGAACAAATTTGCCTCAAGAACCCATAACTTCTGGTTATATAGATTTTCCGCCATTTTGAATTTTTTTTAAAACACTTAAAATCGATGTCTTCCTAGGAAGTTTGACCGATCTGCATGAAACTCGGTGAACATAATCTAGGGACCAATATCTAAAGTTCCCTCTTGGCAAAAGTTGGAAAACTTACTAAAACTGAGCTTCTATAAGGCAATGAATATTGCGGAGGGCGTGGCTCATCACATAAAGGTGTATAACATCTCAAGGGTTTCACCGATCACCACGCAACTTTGTAGGCATATGACCACACATAATCTGAGGGGACCCCTCCATTATTGACCCGATCAAACAAAATGGGGGCGCTAGAGAGCTAATTTTCTAATTTATTTAGGCCTAACCGCCATATGGATTTTTACTAAACTTGGTAGATATGTAGAACAGGACGCCTCAAGGTGACTGGAGAAATTAATTGGCAACTGGGTGGTGCTATAACAACAGAAAAATGCTTAAAAATGGCTAAAATGTGACCGATCGCTGTGGCTCCCCCTGTGGCCAAATGTTTTGGCCACACGGAAACTGTCAGTCATTCATTCTGTCTGTCCCATGTTTTTCTACTCACTGACATGGTCAATCTATGTGAAACTGCACATAGGAATTGAGGATTGGCATAGGTAGAAGGTGACAAAGCTACTTTTTCCAAAAATTACACTATTAGTATTCTTTTACAAAGTCGCTTTTAATTGAATTGTATGCATTCACCCCACAAGTTACTGCGCACGCGCGTTGATATATGTATCCACCTCAAACAGACATCAGCTATAGCCGAACAATGGTACTATCAAATTCACAAAAACTCTGAATACATTGCTCTTCTTAATGGGTTCAGTTGACTATTTAATCTGCAATTTCCTATGACCTGTATCCCAAACACACACCATGTGAAACTGTACATGGGCAACTGTGCACTCAATGGGTATGGACTATTTATAGATTATTTGTCTAAGTAGAACATTAACATTAACCATATTCCACGGTCCAGTGTTAAAACACTTAATTTTATCTTCAAATTTCATCAGTATTACTTGTGTGGCTGACAGGAAAGCCAATGTACGGAACACATAAAAGCTTTTAAATACATCAGCCAAAACTCTCTTTATCAGTGGATTAAACCTCAAGTACATCAGTGTACCAGCTGTATTTGATACTATACAATGACTTCTATTCGATGGTGTAATGTTAAGCTGTGTGCATTATCTCCATCTGTCAAACTTTACTGCAAGCTGTAATGTTAGTAGTATGTGGATGATTTGTATGAAATACAATTTAACAGTTTACTCTTACTGTTGTTATTATTTTAGTAGTACTACTATTTATTTAGTATTATTACATTTTCCAGTTTTTTTCCATTGCCTTTGATGCCTAAAAAGCAATTGGAAACATGGGAATGACTCACTAAAACACTAACAGTTTTGTTGTTTGTTGGTGTTGAATAGAGGTCTGCAGCTTGCCTGCTAAGACATAGTCAGCTCATATACTATGTCATTTTAGAAGCGTTGATATGATACGTATGAAATTATCAAATGTATCGTATTCATAGTTTGCAGAAACGTACAATGCCAAAATTTTCTTCTGGTGACTGGGCTGCCACAGGTGACATTACTAGTGACTAGTGGATGTCTTTATGGAAACCATTCCTGACAGAAACCAGATGGGAACATGTGTTATTGATAGATAGCTTCATTAACATAACAAAAACACTTTGGTGGCTTCTCTGTGGTAACCACACATCTTTTGAGAGGTGAATTTGTACTTTACAGGGTTGGCCCAAGGCATAGGTGCCTAGGGCACCAAATGTGCTAGGGCCACCACTGGTTCTTTAGTTTCAGAAAACATACTCTTGTAGCATTCTCTGGAAGCTTCAGTGTTCATTGCATCCAACAACACTTGGCACTTGGGATAGAACAACTCCTAAAGTGATATGACATTATTATATATTGTCACTTTTGAATGCTTGTATGGTTTAAGTTTTGGCAAACAGTGTATTTACAAATCCAGGACTTATGGAGCAACATTAACATTCATTTGGAGTCATGTTTGTGGCATCTGGTGAATGGAATACTGCTTCATTTCAACATTCTTTTGAGTAAATTAAAGGCATCATCAAACAGCTCCTGATGAGGTGCTTTATTGTTGCTCTCTGTTATTTAAATGTTTATCTGCGATGCTAAAATGTAGTGCGACAAGTAGAGAAAAGTTAGAAAATAAAAGTAGAGAAAGTCATAAAGTCAGTGCTGTCAGCTGTAGCCTGGCTTCTAACATATTGCTGGTTTGGTCATGTGGCTTCAATTTCACAGCCCTTGTCATATCTCAGCTTCCAGATGTACAAGTTTGTCTTCCCTAGTCCTGTTGGATTTTTAAAGGCTTACACTTGAGAAATGAAACTTGTGATTGACAGTTGAGAGAGGGAGGATGCAGGGTAATCTCCTTGTGTTCATTTCACTGCATTAAAATTCAGATGGATCTCCCAACGGTGGAGGAAATTAAAAGGAGGGAAATGTACATATGTTCTGTCAGTAAGACATGCTGTTCTCTGTCTGCTGCTTAAAACTAGAAAAAAATAACTGTATTTTTCAACCTGGGTCCTGTGCTCATAATTCTAGCCTTCTGACTCTGTGCACACATTTAATGTAGAGAATGGAAAATGTAAACTCTAAAGTTTTGAAATTTTCCAAATTTGAAAAATCACTTAAAATCAAAACATTTATTCAACTGAAAAATAAAAAAATAAAAATTAGACATTGAGGCTATGCAAAGAGGTCTGCTATAGGGTTTGGGAAACATGGACTCCGATAAAACATCAGGGCAAGCAGCAAACTTTCCAAATAAACTCCAGAGTCCAACAGAAATGTAGCTCCCTGGATTAGCAATTGTAGCTAACTAGCTAACTGCCGTTACATCTATAGCCTCACTTCTGCTAGCTTCTGTAAGCTAATGCAAATTCTGATTAAGTATATTTTTCGTGGTCTCCTCAAGAACATTGAGTTCCTGCAGTTTACTTTCCATACTCTATGACAAATCAGCATTCACTCCAGCATTTGCTAAAAGAATATGGTGACCATACGTCCTGGGTTGTCTGGGATTTTACCAGTTTTCAACATCCATCGATCCATTTTCAAGCATGTAAACAAGGCCAGGTTGTGGGGGCAGCAGGCCAAGCAAATTACTCCGGACATACCTTCCCCAGCAATGCTTTCCAGCTCCTCCTGGGGGATCCTGAGGCGTTCCAAGGCCAGATGAGCTATATAATCCCCCCTGCATGTTCTGGGTCTACCCTGGGGCCTCCCACCAGTTGGACGTGCCCGTTACACCTCTAACGGGAGGCGCACAGGAAGCATCCGGATCAGATGCCCAAACCACAACTGGCTCCTTAAGATGTGAAGGAGCAGTGGCTCTACTTCGAGCTCCCTCCAGATGTCCAAACTTCTCACTCTATCTCTAAAGCTGAGCCCAGCCACCATTCGGAGGAAACTCATTTTTGCCGTTTTCCATCTGCAGTCTCATTCTTTTGGTCATCACCCAAAGCTTATGACTGTAAGTGAGGGTTGGGACATAGATGGATCAATAAATCGAAAGCTTCGCCTTCCAGCTCAGCTCCCTCTTCACCACAACAGTCCGGCACAGCGCCCACATCACTACAGATGCTGCACCAAACCGCCGATCCATTTCACACTCCTTTCTACCCTCACAAGACCCTGAGGTACTTGAACTTATTCACTTGGGATAGTAACTCTCTCCCAACCAAGAGAGGCAATCAACTATTTTCCAGCAGAGAACCATGGCCTCAGACTTGGAGGTGATGGCTGTTTTTCAATATTCACTACCAATTTGTCCTGTTTCTTTCTACAATTAAAATAAAAGCAAGATTATCCTTGTTTGCAACGCTTACATAGACATTTATCATGCGCTGTCTCACTCATTATTACCTAACCCAGCATAAAAAAAACAAACAATGCACTGCGCATCTGAATTCAACACTGATTTGTCTGTAGCTATGTGTCTCAGTAAGTGTGTGGTTGTCAAGGCTGTTAATGACTCTTGCGGCTCTTACTGACTGAACCTGTCAGTATGCTAATAGTTAGCTGTCATGCCAGAGATACACTCTGTGTTTTCCAAAGAGCTTCAAGAGGCTTAGTCCTCCTTTTACCTCGCAACAAAAAATCCTGCACACACTGCAAGTACATTTTTGTTAACGCATGGTGAAAATGCTGATATAAAAGATCATATTAGAATGGCCAAATAAGAAGTGATGACTACAAGCAGGATAAACGCTGCTGACAGCCATCTCAAATGGGCAGCTCTAGGGACCTTTGCCGACCATCTGGTGAAACACAACCAGAGCTGTTGATCCATGGACTGTGAAGCTGGTCTTGTCTGTTATGGTGTTATTACAGTTTTCAGAATTTTTATTTTTTTTTGAAAGGTGTGTTAGGTAGGTGTGCTAAGCTCTTAAAGAACTGTCCTACATTCTCACAACTACGGTCTGGACATAGGCACATACACGTGTGTGTGCATGAAGGTACAGAACACTTCAAGGTCCTGGTCTGGGGGTTTAAAAATATGGTCACACTATAATAGAAGTTGAAACCTTTCTGAATTTAATATTGTAAGCACAAAAAAAAAATAGGGCTCCCATGAATATTTACCAATTGGTTGTGAGGGCATTGTAACTTGTTTATAGTTTCCTTGTCCATAATATCCACCAGTTTTTCAACTTTTTTGCTGATCTCTGCTGCTAAAGTTTAAACTGTACCATTCAGTCCTGCTATTACTGCAGATATGAATGAACTAACCACAGCCACTCCAGACTAGCCAGTTTGCATTTGCTTTGCATTAACTACTGATCCAGGGGGCAAATTTTTGTGTTTATGTTGGACTTAATCACAAGCATCTGAAATGTATGTAAAGTATATATAGAGAGCTTTTGGGGCATCAGGCCCTCATCACACAGAAAGCATTCTTCTGGTTGCAAAATGCGTGGCACACCAGAGTGTCTTTTTTGTTTTTAATTGAATGCCACTAGTAATAAAAAAAAAAAAAAAAGCTTGCTGTGCCTTTTTATTGTTGCCAGGCAACCATGCCATCACCTCCTTACCTTAACCTTCCCATATAATCAGTCTACCATTTCACAGGGAGTACCACTTGTTGGTCCAGGAGCTTCGCCTCCATGATGGCTGTTTCAAGTACTGCACTTAAATGCTTCCACGCCTGCTGTTCTATTGAGTAACTGCAGTTTGTAAAGTCGTATAGCTCTGGGTATCCAGCAACCACCATCACTAGTTGGTCCAGGAGCTTCACCTTCAGGATGGCCATTTCAAGGTATATTTTAGGATTATTCAGGGGCAGTTTGACAACCTGCAGTCTACACTGGGTCCTAGCATAACAAAAAATATTAACCACTGGGAGTTTGTTGGTCCTGCCAAGTGACTGAGCACTACCATTTTCTCCTCCATTGTTTACCAAATGTAAACTTGTTGTTGTGACCACCACAGAGGACCAGCCTCTCATATCATCCGATTGGACAATGGGGGAAAAAGTGGAGATGCTGTGGGGCGCTTTTCTGCCCTGAGTTGAAGTTTTTCCAGCTCAAGGAGTTCAGAGCGCTCCGGCAAAAATGGCAGACGCCTAGAGCGCAGAAACGCAAGGTGCGTCGCAACACGAAAACAGCGAGCAAAAAGCTTCATTCTCATTACAATCAATTACAAAAAGCCACCTCCAGCTGCTAAAACGCTTTCTGTGTGATCAGGGCCTTGTGCTGCTTGCCCTGATATCGGTTTTGCTGGAGACGCATTTCCCCAATGGCAAAGTTAACATGAGAGTTTGGGGACAAGAGTCATATGACTCGATTACACTCGAGTCACAAATTTTAGGACTTGAGACTTGCTTGACAAACATTGATTAAAGACTCAAGTTAAATTCAACTTGGTATTCATGACTTGAGTCTTGATTTAGACTTGAGAAAGACTGGGTGCCTTGTGGCTTGGTGGGTATAGCAGGTGTCCCACATACAAAGGCAATGTCCTATCCGCAGCGGCCACAGGCCCTTGCTGCATGTCATCCCTTCTCTCTCTCCCCCTTCACGTTTAGACTGTCTTATCTAATAAAGGCAAAAAGCCCCAAAAAATTATCTTAAAAAAAAAAACGAAAAAAAAAAAGATGAATCAAAAGGATCTGACTACCCTTAAAGTGCAACTTTAAAGTTAATTTTTAAAAAAAAATATATACATAACCTTGTCCGAAAATTACCATATGAGAAGTTAATTCAGAATTTATCATGGTTTATACAACATAAGGGCACAAATTCAGAGGAAAAAGTGGATCTTTTTAGCTCCTCTTCTAAAAACGCTTTTTTTTTTCAACATCGCCTGATACTACGTCATGAGAGGGACTCTGCGTCCTTGACCCTGCCTCTGTCCAATGAGCAGTAGTAGGTGGTAGTGAGTCTGAGCGGTAGAAAACTTGAGAGTTAGTATTTTTTCAGTTGTTAACAGTGCATTTCACCATTTGTGATTATGCTGAATTATTGTGTTTGTGCAGGTTGCACAAACTCGAGTCTGTCAGGACATCGGGACCACCGTTTTCCGGACAGCGCTCATTTTGGACAGGAGGATTATGTTCCTGGCAGAGCCCGCCTGCCCACGCACATACCCCCGAGGCTCGGGTATCCCTCTCCGCGGGACCCGAGGCTCGCGGCCCCGCATGGGGGTATGTGCGTGGTCGCTCAGGTCTCCCCGAGCCTCGGGGGTATGTGCGAGGGCGGGCGGGCTCCGCGGAGAGGGAGGCCTCCGTGTTTGAGACGGGAGCGGGCGGCAAGAGGGTTGATGGGCAGTGTGAGGCATGTTATGTCTGGTCTGGGGGTCAGACTCTCCACCAGAGCCCAGAAGGCATCCACCTCCCTGCAGCACATAGTCTCCACAGCTGAGGACATGGGCTGGCAGTTCCCACACAAGCACCTATCATACAAAAAATTATCAGGAAATCTTCGTATCTCTCTCTCTCTCCCTCTCTCCCCTGCAGACATCAATACACTGTAATGCGGAGTTATAACACGCATAGCAAGTTGATATTTGCGCATTAGTTTCTGTTATGGGTAAGTAGCATGATATTTGCGCATTAGTTTCTGTTATGGGTAAGTAGCATTAGTTATCTAATACTGGCAGAACTAATGGTAGCTTTGTTATAACCTAATACGTGAAACTTAATGTTGTGATGTGAACACAGCGTCAGACATCGTTAGCTGTCGTTAGCTAACGCTGGTCGCTCACCAAGACACCTGCCCAGTTATCCACTGGTTCTCCTCACACCACAGCTCTATTTCTCTCCTGTGGCCGTTATTTCTCCTAACCCTGATCTGTTCCTGGTCTCTTGGACGCCTAGCAGACTCATAATTATAAGCCTGTGGGCCGTCATATGCATATGAATGTACATTTTCAACCTCTTCAGTTTCAAAACTAGTACTGGGATCCATGTTTATTAATGTTACACTCAATCGAACTCGGCCGGACTCCCTTACGCTCCGTCACTTCCGGTTAGTGGGTTTTTAGATGTGGAAGCATAATTCTCTCACAAAAATGACCCCAAAAGTCACTGTAGTGTGTTTATGTTTTTGTTTTTTGTTTTCATCGAGTTTCTACATCATTTTCCTACACATTTATTCACCATGGTCTCCAACCTGCAAGTTGGGCTTTAAGGGATCCTTTTGTGCCATTCAGTTTTTTATTTTCAAGCCATTTTGGCTGTGTTGAATGAATATAGCTCAAATTTGCCGGAGGATATTCATTTTCAGACATTTTTAGAACTGTCATCTCAATTCCTTAAATTAGCCTAAAATGGCTAAGCTACACAAAAAACGACAAATTGTTCCTAATGACAAAAAATGCCCAATTGAAAATGCCATTTTTGATCCCACATTTATCTTAACATAAACTAATGCATTCCTTTGTGTTAGGATTTCATTTTGGACTACTAGCTTTCAAATTTTAATTTACATATTTGTCCACAAGAAGGCACTACTTTTTCCCCCTTCAAAGCATGCAGCAAAATTTCACACTTTTTACTGTTTACTGCAAGGGTGCCTTGCTACTGAAATTGTGTACGTCGCTGTTGATGTTGGATAATAGTGTGTGTGTAAAATAAAAATGGCAAGACATTACAGCATACAGGAGGCTCTGGAAATGACCATGCGTGAGGATGGCTCCTCATCCTCCTCCTCCTCTGAGGCCTCCTCTGTGTCAGCCTCAGAGGTAGAAACAAACCAGCTGGAATCCAACTCTGACTCATCTGAAGACTCATCTGAAGAGGAGAGCAGAGGGGGGATGGATGAAGCAGCGGTGGGATGGACTTCAAAAAATGGAAAAATATTTTGTTCTCCCACCAACACTGCAATGCTCTGCTATGTCCCAGCAGCCAGAAGTTTGATCCTGGGACCTACACACTATGCCACCGCCCAAATCAGTGACCCAGTTTTCAGCTTTGCGCTGCTGCTGACGGATGAAATCCTGTAGCATATTGTGGCCATGAGAAAAGGCCCGTTTCCACCGCAGGAACTTCGGGGTAATTTTATGGGGCCGGGGCCGTTGGTGCGTGTCTCCACCGCAGAAGCCACCCCCGAAGGACAGAGTTCCGGAACTTTTACAGGGGCTAAACAAGTCCCTGCCTCAGAGTACGTACTCAGAACGGCCCCGAAAAACTCCTGGGTGGGCTTGGGGTTTACTCGGTGCTGATTGGATATACTCAAGGCGGGATGTGACATTTTGTAATTAATAACATGGTTATTGTAGATTAGCTGGGCTAACCGTTAGCTGTTAGCGGTGTCTGTAATAACTCAATAAATGGTCCGTGAAAAAAAAAAATATATATATATAATAATCTTAGTTACAACATGATTGAACTAGCAAAGCAGTTTTGTGCTGCTATGTGTGGTATTTATTCAGTTTTGGGAAATCACGATGTCTAGAAAGCATCAGCTGACAGGGACAGCTAACAGCAGCAAAGCTAACGTCAGGACGTCATCTATTAAAAGCCTCCCGTTGTCGGATACAACATGAAACTACTCCAGTTAGCTCAATCATGTTGTATCTAAGACATCCGCTGGAAAAAATACTTTTTTCACAGACCGTGACCGGAGTTATTACAGACACCGCTAACGGCTAACGGCTAACGGCTAACAGCGTCCCTGCGTCCCCTATGTCGCCCCAGTCAAAAAAAAGGTCGCGCAACGATTACGTCACATACAGAGCCCGATAACTTTACAGGAACCTTCCTCCTACTCCGCTCTCTCAGTGGAGACATGGCGGTTGAGAGGGCCAAGCGAGAGGACGTTCCTGTAGTAGTTCCTGCCCCCCAGATAGTACCAGGAACTTCTTCGGTGGAAACGGGCCTAAACCTGCATGGGAGATGCTCAATCGCAGACTGGTGAGATGTGGACACAGAGGAGCTGCAGGCTCATTTTGGCCGGTGTTTACAGGTCAAGAAATGAATCAACCCTCAGCCTGTGGAGTGAGAAGTCAGGACGGAGCATTTTCAGGGCTAGGATGTAAACATACTGGCCTTTAAAGGGTTAAAATCCCCAAAATATAATTAATATTTGATATGTATATTTCAGGCTGAAGTAGTTTTAAAAGATTGACTTTTAGCAGGAACTTGACGTGACTTGCTTGATTCTCACCAAAGTGTCTTGGGTATTGTTTAATACTTGATGATAAGGACTTTTAACTTGCACATGTGACCTACGGTCTTTGCATATTGAGTCAGTTTTTTCCATCTAAAATTGTCGCACGTCAAAATATAAATACAACCTTGCATTGTGTCAATGACGTCTATACATTGACTCTGCAACTTTTGTCCGTCATCACAGTTTCAAGAGCTGTTTGACCAAGAAGCAGCGAAGAAAATGAGGCGATGAGACACATCCACAACAAGAGAGAGGAATGGGTGGCATGGTATCCTGTCAAAACTCAATTAGCCTGCTTTCAACAGCTCAGATGGTAATGAGGTTGATGAGGAGGAAGAAGATGTTGATTGCACGGAGACAGAGAAAGAATTACAGTGTGGAGACAGAAGGGAAGGACAGCTCAGTCCCTTAAGGTAACCATGGTGCCAAATGAAAGACGCCAGCAGAGTGGTGACAGACTGGAAGGTAACTTTAGCAGAGAAGCAAGTCAGCAAATGTGTCTTTACATTGTATTTAGAACTGAGAATTTTCACAACAAATAGAACAATAAAGCGCGTCAGAGTCATTGTGCAAGTATTCTGTGCATAACAATCTTTTTCAGATGACGGATTAAAAAAACAAAATGAACTAAAAGGACTTACAGTAGTGTATAAAGACTGTTACTTCTACTTGCCACAGTCAGAATGCACACTATTATGAGAATAAGATCCAGGTTGAAAAATACTATTAATTTATTCTATAGATACAATAAACTACATCCCGCCAGCCCCAATCTTAAATTCTCCAACCTCCCTTGACTTCCTGCTGTCCCCTTCATCCTCTTACCTGCTGCTTCCTTCTATCGTCTCCTTTAACTCTCCCTTACTTTATTTATGTAACAGGGTCATTTATACAGCAGCACTATGTGTAACAGAGCTCAATGTACATTTATAATAAGTAAGTATTATACAAAATTTGTTTCACACTTAGGCCTCCATACTCAATATGTGAAATATTTGATTACCAGTTTTTGTACCCCAACGTTCACCTTTAGGGGTACCCCACCTATAAAGGACTGTCTCCCTCCTTGCCTCTCCCCTTTTGCTGTTGTGCATGGGAGCATCATTGCTCTTACGGTAATTTCCGTGTTTTGGTGTTGTTAGCTGTTTATAAATTCATTTCATGCTAACATTATCTTGTGTCGCGTAATTTGTGGGGCTGGAGTTTGTATGGTTGTGTGTGACGGAGGATTTTGTTTTTACCACCTGGTGTCAGGTATGTTTTCTATTTCATTGTGCTTAAGTGAATGTAAAATAGTGGCCCCTTTTGCTGTTGTGCTCTGTGGGAGAGGGGCTGAGGTTTGTATGGTTGTGTATGACAGTGGATTTTGTTTTTACCACCTGTTGTCAGGAATAAACAGAGATTGCCTCCAAAGATACACGGTCTGGGCCTTTTTTTTTTATCTGCACAACGCAGTCATCATTAAAGTCCACAGGTTACACTTATTCCTCATCCGTTTGCTCTCCTCAATCTTTTACTCCCCCCATCTTCACCTCTGTCCTCTATCTTGATGTCACAATCACTCAGCTTCAGTTGAAAACAATCAAATGTAAATTTAAAATGGAGGGGATTAAAAAGGCCTCAAGAGAACCTCAGCAGCCCCAACAGAGGAGAGTTAAACTCGGAAAAGAATGATTACCAATTTCATCTCATTACAGTGACAGGAAAGGGCAAATGTTCACCTTGTGGTACATTGATATTCTCTCAAGGTAAGCAGTTTTATTTGCAAGACAGGATAAAGTAAGCAGGGGGCTACACACTGGGTCAAAGCCTGGGGTGGAAACTGTGGAGCATGTGTTGAGCACCTTGGCCAGTTTTGGTTCAACTGACTGTATACATGCAGGAGTAATACGACTCCCAATCACATTACACGTCGCAGCAACACAGATCTCCTGTCTATTTTTGTAAGCTGAAACCATTTCCCTCAGTGGAGCTTTTATTTACTTTAATTTCACAGATAAGAAACAATTGTAAAGACAATGACGGCCCCACAAAAATAGCATTTTAAGTCTAAGTGTAATTTATCCGGGCTTCATATGACTAGAGGAAATCTCTGCTAGTTGCTAGGCTAATTTATACAATGTATAATGCCATAGGCTTGTGCTAATATCATTAGCATGTTGATTTTTGTTTGGAAAACGTGTTCAGTATAAGACAGTTGATTTGTCAGTTAACCTTGTGAGTTGTAATGGAGCCGAATTTTGTAACATTACCTTGTTTAAATGTTGCTGTTGTTCCTGGCTTCATATGGGTAGAGGAAATCTCCACTAGCTGCTAAGATAATTTATACGATGTAAAATGCCATAGGCTCGTGCTAATAACATTAGCATGTTGTATTTGTGGGTAAAGCGTGCCCAGCAAATGTCAAGTGCTTTTTCTGTGAGTCCTGTGAGTTATAATGAAGCTGCTTTGTGTACTTGTAATTGAAACTATCGCTATTGTTGAATTATTGTAAGCCATGTGTGTTTTGGGTGTGTTTGGTGTTTTGAATCAGCTCAACTTTACAACACTCAACAGAAACCTCACTGCTGACAAGTGTTTTGTAGGTGTGCAGAGTGACACAGACACACCACCATGCAAATATAAATGCTCACGGCCACGTGCATAGGCTACAGTGTGGGTTTTGCATAGAGCTGACGCACAAGTATAAATTCGCCTTTAGTCTGACTTTGAGAAATTCGATTTAGTATGATTTCACTCGGACGAAATGTATTTTAATAGTCAGGTTTTAGTCGGACTAACACAATAAATCGATTATCTCTAATGTCATGTAAACATACTGACTCTAACGATGAGTCTGTCCTGTCATGATTGCATACTATGGGTGGTGTAAATCTTCCCCAAACACTGACAGAGGTGTTGTGTCTGCATGGCTTCTTTGTCCCACTGGGTATTCTCTTTAATGAAACACTCCAGCTGTCCTCTCCTCATGTTATCAGTTCTCTACTGCACACAACATATGTGGCTCAGCGGTATGGCATCATTCCCCTCTCCAGGTTCAGTCAATAAACTGAGCCCAGCCGCAGCTACAGCAGCCACTTTGCTGGTTAAGGACACTGTTTGGTTAACCCATTCCCCTCTGTGTGGCACCTCTCTCTCACTGTCTCAGTATGTATAGACACAAATATACACACAGGCTCTATCTTACATGTGAGTATGGCACTCTCTCTTTGTGATTACATACCAGTGCGATCTCATGGCAAGCCAGGCTCAAGGTTGTTATTCTATCTGCTGTGAAGGCTGATAATTCCTGTGTTCAGGCCATACTGCGGGCCACACTCTGAGGTGTTAAGAGTGTGTGTGGAGAGTGGAGGGGACAGGAGGAATGTGCATGTGTGTGTCAAAGGGAAAAGTGTGGTTGCATTCATCTTCCAGGTCACAGTTTCATTAGACAGGGGCAGAAGGTACACAGCATTCACACGACCCTTGTTTGTGTGTGTATAACCATGACTCCTCTCTACAGGATGACAAATATGCTAAAGGAATTCCTGCCTGCTTGGGTTAGTCTCCTCATTCCTCTTCTGTGTTCATGGTTAAGAGCTATGGGTGGGGGAAAGAAAGCAAGAGGGCAGACACGGAATGTGGATCTGATTTATCTTTTATAGTAACTATCCCATAGTTTGGGAGCTCCAAGTTTGTTTACTTTCTGATGTCAGATTAAACAATCCATGTTGGTTTGATTTCTGGGCGCCGAGCACCACACTAGAAAACAAAAATTGAAAACAGTGGGAATCTGCTAGACTCGTTCTTCCAAACAACTTCACACAGCTTTGTCTCTTAATAACCAACAATACACCAAAGTGTCATCTGGGTTGTGTTAGAACAAGTTCATGCAACTTTGTGCGCTGGGGTGGGGTCTAGTCATATGCCATGTCATACATAAAATGCCAACATTTTCACATCTTTCTACAGTATCTGTGTGCAGCAACCAGAATATGGTTAAGGTTGGGTAAAGTTCATCATTACAGTAAAACGCATTCTGTAAAATTCACCTGAAATGCCCATCCAAGGCATAATCAAAGTAAATTAAAAGCTGTTTTTGTTCAGATTTTAGTACATGTCAGTGAGACTTCCGGTCGGCGTGTAGAGAAGATGGCAGACTAACTGAATGCTCTCCCTTCCACTCGGATTATTTCCCCAGATTCAAGTGATTTAACGCAATAGTACAGCTGTGGTAACATGGAAGGGGAAAAACCCAGTAAAGCTAAAAGTAAAGTGACCACAAGATCTGGAAAAAACGATAAAGTAGTCATGGAGTGTGACGACGACGCTCATGCTAACTCGCCTAGCCATGCTGGACTTGAACCTACTGAAGCTAGCCTGTTAGCTAGCATTCACGCCGAGAT
This sequence comes from Epinephelus moara, assembly GCF_006386435.1. Lineage (NCBI taxonomy): Eukaryota > Metazoa > Chordata > Actinopteri > Perciformes > Serranidae > Epinephelus > Epinephelus moara. The sequence continues at coordinate 5,036,354 of NC_065522.1, read as the reverse complement.
AAAGGCGATCCGAGCCGATGTAAAATGTGAGCTGACTTCATTCCGGTCTACACTGAGAGAGGACGTTAAGAAGGAGCTAACTGAACTTAGAGATGAGATTAACCAGGCCCTGGGAGATATCAGAGGGGACTTGAAAAGCACCACAACGCGAGTCGAGGAAGCCGAACAGCGTGTGGCCGAACTGGAGGAGTGCAACCTCGACCTCGAAGACTCACTCCGTGAAATTAAGCAGAAACAAGAAACCATGCAAGCAAAAGTGACGGATTTGGAGGCCCGGTCACGGCGAAATAATATCCGCATTTATGGAGTTCCTGAAGGTGAGGAGGGAAATAACATGATGGACTTTGTGGCCACATTTCTGAAGTCAGAGCTGACTACCCCGGACGAGTCTGACCTGAAAATACAACGCTGCCACAGACCCCTGGGTGCGCGACCGCCTCGGGAAGCTCCGCCGAGATCCATCGTGATTAACTTTCAGGAATATAAAACCAAGGAACAGATCCTGTCGTCTGCTTGGAAAAAGAAGGAGGTTTTTTACAAAGGCAAAAGAGTCTACTTTGACCACGATTACCCGACAGAGATAGTTAAGAAAAGAAGAGAGTACGCAGGAATAAGAAGAGTACTTAAGGAGAAAGGAGTGCGGTTTCAAACCCCCCCGCCTGCCAAGCTCAAGGTGTTTCTGGACAGCGGACCCAGGATCTACAACGACGCAAGAGAAGCCACGGATGACCTGCGTAAAAGGGGGTTCCCCGTTGCCCATGATGAACCCGGCCGGACCCCGGGACCCTGCACCGTAGAGTGGGAGAGAGCCGGAGACAAGCGCGCTCAGCGAGCATCCCACCCGGAGCAGATACGAGAGAAACTGCGCGCCTTCCGCCACAACTCCCAGGATACCTGAACTGGACGTCAAAGACTGATTGTGGCTGATCTTCTTAGCCCCATCAGGTGATCTGATAATTGACAATTTACAAGTGAATTGAAATAGCTTTTATTATTTCCTTCCTCTTATTTTGCACTGACTTAAAGATTACTTTTTGGCTTGAGATAAGCAGGTTTAATTCAAATGGGAGAGTGGGCATGTGAAAAACTGCCAATGTAGAGCATTATGTTAATTGTTTTAATTTTAGGAGCAATTGTAACTGCTTCAAAGAGGGGCCCTTTTGTTAAATCAGGCTATCCCCTCAGTTTAAAGGAGCATATATATTCTCCAGTTGTGGAAGTCAGTTTGTTTTATGTTCACAGTGTTCTGTATTGTTCACATTTCTGTTGTTGTTTTCACCCAACTTCAAAGGTAATATGTTCCAGGTTGCAATGGGCCATTAATGACAGTAAAAAACAAAATGAATGCATTATCAGGATTATAAAATAATAACACTCAATGTGAATGGGTTACATAATCCAGTGAAAAGAAGTAAAGTTATTGCTAAAATAAAAAGGGAAAATATACAAGTAGCTTTTTGGCAAGAGACACATTTCTCCAATTCAGAACATGAAAAATTAAAAAAGATGGGGTTTATGAACACATTTTACTCCTCCCATAAATCTGGGCGTAAGAGGGGAGTGGCTATATTACTCTCAAACAAATTACAGTTTCAACTAACTGCACAAATTAAAGATAAGGAAGGTCGTTATATTCTAGCTAAAGGCAAGATAGATCACAAAGAAGTCACCCTGTTAAATGTATATATGCCTCCAGGACATGACAGATCATTTATTAAAAAAATATTTGACTTGCTAATCCAAGAGTCATCAGGAACTTTACTCTGTGGGGGAGATTGGAATATCCAAATACAACCCAAATTTGATTCTACAAATCTTCACAAGGGGAGGAATCCTAATTCAATATTCATGCAGAAAATGCTAAAGAACTTTGGTTTGATAGATATATGGAGGGACTTACACCCCACAGAAAAGCAATTCACCTACTACTCCCCTCGCCATACAGAGTACTCCAGATTGGATTATTTCTTTATCTCAACCAGAGATAGACATAGGATAAGTGATTGCAAAATTGGCATTAGAGATGTCTCAGACCATTCAGGAGTATATCTTACTCTACACTTAGATAACAAAAGGAAGAATACGCTATGGAGACTCAATACTAGTACACTGAATGATAGAATATGTAAGGAATTTATAAAAGACGAATTGAAAGAGTATTTGCTAAATAATGATAATGGAACAGTATCACCAAATGTGTTGTGGGATGCCTGGAAGGCAGTACTCAGGGGTAAACTTAAAGCTTATACTGCCCACAGGAAAAAGGAGAAATATAGACACTTAAAGGAACTGCAATCAAAATTGAAGAACCTAGAAACTCAACACTCAACTCAAAGAGACCCACAAATATTGGCCCAACTAAAATGTACACAACAGGAAATTAATCAGATTTATGATGAAGAAAATGAGAGAAAAATTAGGTTTACTAAACAAAAATATTATGAAACTGGTACCAAGGCTATGAAGCTTCTGTCATGGAGATTACGTAAGCAACAAGCAGAAAGAACTGTTTACAAAGTAAGAAATCCAAAAAGTAATAAAATGTGCCATAAACTAGAAGAAATTCAGCAATCTTTTGAAGCCTACTATAAGGACTTATATACCCAGCCAGATAAAGCTGACAACTCAACAGTTGTTCAATTTTTAAAGTCTCTGGATCTTCCCTCAATAGGAGAACACCAGAACAGCGTGCTGACTGCAGAGATAACTCCCACTGAACTGGGTGACGCCATTTCTCGATTGAAGACCAACAAAACACAGGGGTCAGATGGGTTTCTTAGTGAATGGTACAAAACATTCAAGCTTGAGTTGATCCCAATGCTCCTCAGGTGCTTTAACCACACCCTTAAGGAAGGCAAGATGCCCCAATCTTGGACTGAGGCTGTAATATCAATAATCCCTAAGGAAGGCAAGGATAAGGGAGAATGTAGTTCATACAGGCCAATATCTATTTTGAATACCGACTATAAGCTATTCGCCTCAATTATCGCCAAAAGGATTGAACACATTGTCTCTGAACTGATAGATCCAGACCAAACGGGGTTTGTCCGAGAAAGACAAACACAGGACAATATTAGGCGAACCCTTCATGTGGTTGACTATGTGGTTAAAGAAAAAATTAGTGCAACGCTGATCAGTTTAGATGCTGAGAAGGCGTTCGATTCGGTTGGGTGGGGCTACCTTTACCAAGTATTGGAACGATTTGGCTTTAATGAAAAATCAGTACAATGTATTAGATCACTTTATTCAAACCCCACCGCTAGAATAAGAATCAACGGACACCTAACACAATCCATCAAGCTAGAGAGAGGCTGTCGCCAAGGTTGCCCCCTTAGCCCCGCCCTCTTTGCACTTTTTATTGAGCCCCTAGCCCAGGCAATAAGGGAGGATCCAGAGATTAAAGGGATTGTAATGGGAGATAACGAATACAAGATAAGTTTATTCGCAGATGACATTTTGCTCACCTTGACAAACTCAGAGAGAAGTGTACCTAAATTGATGTCCCTTTTGAGACTGTTTAGCTCATATTCAGGATATAAATTGAATACACACAAGTCCCAAATACTCACTTATAACTTCATACCGGATGCTGACTTGCGAAGCAGATTTGACTTCAAATGGGACACCCCTGCTATCAAATATCTGGGGGTTTGGATCCCAAAAGACATTTCCAATATATATAAAAGTAATTATGGACCAGTTATTAAGACAATCAAAGCAGACCTTGACAGATGGACCATACTGCCTCTAGACATGTCTAATCGGATTGAGACAATAAAAATGAATGTCCTCCCCCGGTTGATGTACCTGTTCCAGTCACTCCCTGTTGAAGTCCCCCCTAAAGATTTTAGTGAATGGAATAGAATGATTTCAAGATTTGTGTGGAACAGTAGGAGGCCCCGAATTAAATATAAGACTCTACAATTATCCAAAGATAAGGGCGGACTTTCTCTCCCATGTGTGGAGGATTATTTCATTGCCGCCCAGCTGAGACCACTGGTATGCTGGTGTAATCCAAACTATTCAGCCAAATGGAAAGATTTGGAATTAATACAATTTGAATCACCAGCACAGTCAATATTAGGTAATTGTCAACATCATTACCCTTACTTGGACAAGTTAAACCAATGGACCAGAGTCGCCCTTAAGGTGTGGTTTAAAACCTGTAAAAGGCTCCACCTTGAGAAACATGCAAGAATACTGAAGTGGGTGGCATATGATTTAGAGTTTATACCATCGGGTTTAGATATGCGATTTAGGCAGTGGGCACATAATGGTATAACAGCGTACTGCACTATAGCAGGTGAGAATGGCTTAGAGTCTTTTACCTACATCTCAAATAAATACAGACTGGGAAGAGAAGATATGTTCAGATATTTCCAGGTCAGAGACTATTTCAATAAAGAAATCAAACAATTAGACAATATTGAATCCAATTTGATTAATATATTTACTGATGCATATAAGGCTAAAGACAGCAAACACTTAATATCACAAATTTATAAAAGACTACAAAACTCCAAAAGCCATTCCACTTTCCAGGTTAAGCAGAAATGGGAGAGGGAGTCTGGTCTGGAGATATCTGAGGATGACTGGAGGGATATTTGGGAAGGTCAGGCCAGGACCACCAATTCCAGAGCCTGGCGAGAATTCTGCTGGAAGAACATAATAAGATTTTTTATCACTCCAAAACTGAAATTTAAACAGCAGGGTTTCCGGGGTCAGGATATATGCTGGAGGCAGTGTGGAAAGTCAATGGCAGACCACTATCATGTATTCTGGGCCTGCCCCCTTATTCAACCATATTGGCAAGAGATTGCTGAAGAAATACAGACAATTTTCGGACTAGAACTAGAGTTTTCCTTTATTGCAATGTATCTGGGTAAAATCCCAGATGGACTTATGGCCCAGGATAACTATCTTTATAAAGTACTCTTGGCTGCGAGCAAGAAGGCCATTACACGGAAATGGCTGCAAACAAAGCTGCCATCAAGGGATGACTAGACCACAATTGTTGATGATATACATCGTATGGAAAAACTAACCTTCACCTTAAGATTACAGGCTGAGCAGTATACAAAGTACTGGGAAAGGTGGACTTCATATTCTGTGGAATGTAACTCACTGACTGTGTGAATATAAAATCCTGTCTTGTACTAATGCATACCCTAAGTCAACCTGTTTGTTCTGTTCTGTTTTTTTTTTTAATTTTTATTTTTATTTCTTTTTTGTTGTTGGAAAAACCTGAAATCACCAATAAAAAGAAAGTTACAAAAAAAAAAAAAGGATTTTAGTACATGTACATGCATGGTATCATTTACAGGGTAACTCTTTACTCTCTTTTTTCCCCAACAGTTACAATCACTGTAAATGCTTCTGTCATTGAGTTGTATAAGTTTCAACACACTGAAATGAGAGGTTTTTCTTCATCTTCACCTGAATATAAAGATTAATAGTTGTGTACTTTACATTTCTGGGTCCACTTTGTTGCTTAAGGCTTAAATTAAATATTTTCAGTGGAATTGCCAAGATGGGTCGAAACTTTCAATTCAGTTCAATTCAATTTCATTTATGAAGCCCAAAATCCAAATCACAGTGTGCCTCAGAGGGCTTTACAGCATACAGCATCCCTCTGTCCTTAGGACCCTCACAGCGGATAAGGAAATACTCCCCAAAAAAACCCTTTTACGGGGAAAGAAATGGTAGAAACCTCAGGAAGAGCAACTGAAGAGGGATCCCTCCTCCAGGATGGACAGACGTGCAATAGATGTCGTACAGAACAGATCAACATAATAAATTTACAGTATTCCATATGACAAAATAATACATAAAGAGAGACAGAGACAGATGCAGGACAGAGAGTAATGACAGTAGCGTACAACATTAATTTAAGTAATAATGTAATGATAATTACAGCTATTGTGGTACAATATGTTGTAAGTATATGTTAATGTATTATAGTATATGTATGTGACAATAATAATCATATGTGTATAACAACAGTAGACATATGACTAATAACAGCAGCAGTAGAGGCATCAGGCAGGACCACGGCAGCAGCACAACCACGTCACACGATCCAGGCACAGCTGCGATATGGGGTAACCTGCCAGACAGTGGAGCACAAAGGCTTCGGAGAAGAAGCCGAGTTAGTGACATGCAGTACAGCCGAGTTAGCAAGATGCAGTAACAGGACATGAATGTTAGCAAAGGAAAGAGAGAGAAGGAGAGAAGGTACTCAGTGTACTATAGGAGGTCCCTTGGCAGACTAGGCCTATGTCAGCCTAACTAGGGGCTGGTCCAAGACAAGCCTGAGCCAGCCCTAACTATAAGATTTATTAAAAAGGAAAGTTTTAAATGTGGAGACGGTGTCTGCCTCCTGGACCGAAACTGGAAGATGATTCCACAGAAGAGGTGCCTGATAGCTGAAGGCTCTGGCTCCTGTTCTACTTTAGTAACCCTGCATTCTCAGAGCGCAGTGTTCTGGTGGGATATTATGGCACTATGAGCTCTCTGAGATATGACGGAGCCTGACCATTTAGAGCTTTGTTAGTTAGGAGTAGGATTTTAAATTCAATTCTAGATTTTACAGGGAGCCAGTGCAGAGAAGCTAAAACAGGAGAAATGTGATCTAATTTCTTAGTTCCTGTCAGCACATGCTGCTACATTCTGAATTAGCTGGAGAGTTTTTAAAGACTTATTAGAGCTACCTGATAATAGGGAATTACAGTAATCCAACCTAGAGGTAACAAAAGCGTGGACCAATTTTTCTGCATCTTTTTGGGTCAGGATAGGCCTAATTTTTGAAATGTTATGCAGATGAAAAAACACAGTCCGTGAGGTTTGTTTTAAATGAGAATTAAAAGACAAATCTTGATCAAATATTACTCCGAGGTTTCTTACGGTAGTGCTAGAGGCCAGAGCAATGCCATCCAGAGAAACTATATCATCAGATAAAGAGTTTCTGAGTTGTTTGGGGCCAAGAACAATAACATCAGTTTTGTCTGAATTTAACATCAGGAAATTGGAGCTCATCCAGGATTTTAGGTCTTTAAGGCATTTTTGAAGTTTAAATAATTGATCATTTTCTTCTGGCTTTATCGATAATACAATTGTGTATCATCCGCATAACAATGGAAATTTACAGAGTGATTTCTAATGATGTTATTGAGGGGGAGCATATATAAAGTGAATAGAATTGGTCCGAGCACAGAACCTTGTGGAACTTCAAAACAAACTTAAGTATGTAAAGATGATTCATCGTGAACGTGAACGAACTGAAATCGATAAAGAAGATTTAAGCCAGCGTAGTGCAGAACCTTTAAGGCCAATTAAATCTAGAGATAGAGTAATAATAATAATCTAGAGTTATGCACAAGAATGGGAATTTTGCCGACGTTGCTCTGCAGTTGTAGGAGATGTGAATGGAAACACATTGAACATACACTAACATCACCCATACATGTTAATCGCCGGGATGAAGAAACAGCAAGCCTCAGGCCAGCTTCTTATCCCCACTACTTTCAGGCAGCCTTAGGACGCAAAAGCAGAACGGGATATGCTGGATGTCATTATATTAATGGAAACACACTGAACATGATAATGCACAGTACGGCATCACCCAGATGTGCCGATCACTGGCACCCCTCTATGATGTAGTCTGAACTAACATAGTCTCGCTCACCAGACCTTTCTCAACAAAAGAAAGGTCTGGCTGGGTCGACTCTCACTTTAAGATTGGAGAAAAAAACGCCCTGGCTGCTTGTATTTCTTTCAACCAATCACAATCGTTCTGGGCGGTGAACAGCAAAGGTGCGCTTGCAAAAATATTCCCAGGGGGGAACAGGTTTTGGTGTAACACGCCCACAAAAATATTGCCTACAGGACGCGAACCATGGCAGAAAAATGGCTACATCCCCACAAGATTAAACACCGCAAAAGTTAGTAAAGGACGTGTTGATAACTGCAACCGGAGGTGGTAGGGCGGGACTTCAGCGGGTGGCTCGTTCCGCCCAATGAGAGGCTGATCTTTGCAGCGAACTTCCACCCACTCAGACTAGTACTAACATGACACAACAAGACTTTGGGGGTTGTTTTTTCTAGAGGCGCACTGGTGGAAGTGGCGCAATGTGGATGAATGAAAATGGAAAACAATAAACAATTAATTTCAGGTGGTAACGCATTACGAAACACTGTAAATGTAATAATATTACCCGAAATTTTGTTAGTAATGTGTTATATTACTTTGTTACTGCTTGTATATGCTTTTACTTTTACTTTTGTAACGTATTACCGCCAACACTGCTAATTAACATGTTGTATCACATGTAATGAGCCCTACATGAACTGAAATGTAAAAATGACTATTCTTGGTTTTAGGCTGGAGTTAAGTGCTGGAACTCTTTCTTGTTGTACAACAGTCAGGTGCAATGACTGTGTGCAGCTTCCTAAAGTCTTGTCATCACAGTGAGGTTTGCAGGTTTGGTACTATTTTGCCTGTTCAGAGTATCTGGCAAACTAAGGTGTAGCCTGATGCTTCACACTGTACTGGACAAATGGATTAACTGTTGTTCATCAAGAAATTGTCCCATCACACAACTGCCCCTAAAACCACACATTTTTAACTTTTCTGTTTACAGTATAGAGGAAGAGTAGCCTTAGTGGACTACAATGCCGTAGAGTTTTTTTTTTTTTTTTTTTAGTCAGTTCACACCTGCATGCATAACAGTGACTTCTTTGAGTCATTCATCCTGGGAGAAGTACTGTAGAGGTGGACATGAAGGTCAACTAACAAAGTTAATCTTGATTACATAAATAACACCTGAAATGCACCAAGTATTGGGGCCTGATGATAAATGACACTTCCGATACTTTAGCGTGGAAGCATATGTCATATTCATAGACTGAGGTCTCACGTTGCATTAGCAAAGCAAACAGCTCTGGGGGTGCTGCTGGAATAACATCATCGAGTGGTATGAAAAGTGTGATCTGACCTGTCCCCCCCGTCACCGCAGCAGCAAGGCCTCCCTCTGACCTGGGGCCATACGGACCTGCATTCATGCTAATTTAATTTGGAGAGAAGCTGTACTCTGGTATGCGGTGAAGATGACCTCGACCCCTTTCTCTGGGGTCGATTCCTCTTCTTAACAGGAAGTGCCTCTGCTGGATTCCTGCAGCTCAGATTGTTGTGGCTGCTAACTTGTGATATAAGGTAGGTCAAACAGTTGGCGAACTATCCAAAATGTGTAATTCCAATGATCTCAGGAGGCACTGAGCACATAAACGCAGAAGATTAGGCCTTCCTCAGCAACCTCACAGAGTGGTAACTTAATCCACCCGGCTGAAATCTCCCAAATCACTGTGGAAGACGGTGAAAGCTTTAATAGAGACCCAACCAGCACTGCATTACTGTTGTAGTAGCAACACAATATCAGCTTTCTGCACAGTGCTGGAGGTCCGCTCTAAGTACATGCAGTATACCCCAGCGAAACACTAGTGGAAAGGGTCAAGGTCCCCTGATTGATACATCCATTGTCAGCTCGTGTAAATAACCGGATCAACAAATGGACACATACGTCACTCTAATTAACTGTTTATTTCCTCATTTAGGCAAATATTAATAGATTTTTTAAAGTTATTAGTGAACAATTTTTGTCCAGACATGCATTGCAGGAATGTGACTAGTGTTGGGCCCCATCCCAAGCTCCACACTCACGGACTACCACACTTTGAGGTGTGTTTCCACAAAGTGTGCGAGGGCTTTCCACTGTCAAATCATCAAGGCATAAGGGCTCTCCCGCTATGGAATGCAGAAGGGCTCTACGTGTATTTTGACATTTGTATTAATAAGTGAAATTTGTTCATTTTAATTATTTCACATCATATAAAATGAATGCCATACCTCCCCAATTTCTGATTAGATGCACATGATAACCCTTAATACACATAGCATTATTCATCCCTACAACCAGAGTTGGGTATAACGCGTTACAAAGTACTTTGATTACTTTTTGCAGTAACGAGTAACCTAACGCGTTAGTTTGGTGTTTGAGTAATCAAATACTTAAGTACATTTTCAAACAAGACATCAGTTACTTCCATTACTTTTAGAACGCTGGTCCTTCATCTCCGAAACAGCAACGGCTGTCGTTTGGTCCTAATAATGGAGATAACGTTAAACCTATCAGGCTGAAAGAAGCCACGGAGCTTGTGGCTTGCTACGTGGTCGGAGAAATGGGGTCCATGTCACTGGTCCGACAGCCCATTGGTCCGACATCCCATTAGTCCGACCGTCCGCGGTGCTGAACTTCTCCTGGCGGGCGTATTTCTGCCTTGATGGTGCGCCGCGACCGGCTCTGGGTCAGCTGGGAAAGGCTTGAGGCGAAGCAGGCTCACAGCTTATGTGTTTGCCACTTTCTTTTTCATTTTAACCCACACCATGATCTTTTCCTGACCCTAACCAAGTGGTTTTTGTGCCTAAACCTAACCAGACCTTAACCACAGGGCATCATGATGATTTCGGAACAACGGGACTTCGGAACAATGGGTTTAATAAGGTCGGAACAATGGGATGTCGGACCAATGGGTTGTCAGACCAGTGGGCAGTTCCCGGAGAAATGCTGCCGTTGTCTATGGTGGAGTCTAAATAGGTGGAGTAGGACTCGCTGACAGACATATTTCAGACTCAGGACTTGCATTATGCCTGGTACACGCTACACGCTGGTACTCACCAATTATCGCCGGTCGTCTTTCACGGCGTTCACGGCCTATTTTTATTACTTTCACTATTATTTGAGTCACTGCCAGAACTGTGTCTGTTCATGTGCCAGCCGACATGTTGTGGTCACCTAAAAGCATCAGCAGATGGCAGGAGCTACATTTGAAGCGCCATACGTAAACTGTCAAGCTTTTGTATCTTCCACAGGAAGTTCTGACAAATGTTTCAGAATAAAAGCCTATTTAGAAAATGGAGGGATTCTCTCAGCCGAGGTTATAAGGGGCTTTTAATTTGAAACAAGTGTTGAGTTTGAAATGACGGTGCGATATGTTAAAGTAAATATATAAACACACAGAGGGATTAATAAATAACGGACCGTCTATAATGTAGTTTGTTTCAAATGAAGCTGGGAGCCTCTGCAGTTGTGGTGAGTAAACGCCCCGCCGCTATTTGTTAATGTTATTACTTTATGTCCGACCGTGAGGATGTACCATTGTTTGCTAGCTTGATGCTAATGACATTAACATTAACTCATCGGGTTGACAAAGTGCCTCTGCTGTTTCACACCTTATTTCCCCCTTTTACTCTGTGTGGCAACATCCCTAGAGGAAATATTAAAAAGCAGATCGTTCTGTGTTTCTACTGGTCAAAGTGACGGCTGTGATGGGAGAATTGGATCTCAGTGAAGGGCAAGTGATCCATAACTTTAATTTTGGAGACAAAAAAATGTAGGCTTAGCGCCCTGTGGTCCATTGCCCAATAGGAAATGTAGAATACTCAAAAATACTTTAAAAGTGCTTGAGTTACTTTTCTCAGGGAGTAACGTTGGAAGTATTTTTAAAGTAATTGAGTTACTTTACTCAGGGAGTAACACAGTAAAGTAACTGTAATTGAGTTACTTTACTCAGGGAGTAACACAGTAAAGTAACTGGTTACTTTTTTAAAAAGTAATGTAGTAACATACTTTGATTACTTTTAAAGTAACCCTTACCCAACACTGCCTACAACAATAAATACTTTTTCCCTAACCTGATATGAAGTGTGTGCTGTACATGTGAGCATTTTGATGATCACGTCCATCCAGTCCTTTCATCTTATCACATTTAACTGTAGTTGCATTAGTCTTTTTTTGACGGGCAATGGTAGCTGGTGTACTATAAAATTCAGTTTTGAGCCTTCTATTCTGGCACCCAGTAACACAACAAAGCAACATTTTAAGACTGCCTCCAGCTAACAATATGACATTGTCATTGTAACGTCGACCCTAAAAGTGTCTATTGCACTAAGCTAAAACTAAAAAAAAAAAAAGTCAACTCTTTAGCTGCTAAATGTAAAACTTCCAATAACTTAGACTTAACTTACACATCTATCCATTAACTGGCCCATCGAGGTCCGTAAGGTCATTAATGTTTTTGATTAATACGTCAGAAAGAAAATAGCATAGCGGAGCACAAAAATAAAAAGCACAGAAAAAGTAAATTTCCCCAAAACGGACTGCTTATTTTGAGGCTGCTGAATCTTCATCCAGTAGTGCTGCCACTAACCTAACATTGACATGGTTGAAACCAAAATGGGATTGTTAGCTGTAGCTGCAGTTAGCTTTAGCCATGGACCGGACACCAGCCTCGCTACCATTCTTTTCCACTATCTCGCTCAGAGGAGGAGGAAACAGTCCTCTGGGTCATATTCAGAGGTATGCACAAATGAAAAGAGTATAGAACAGAAGGACCAACACGTCACTCACCCGAAACACCAGTATGTTGCACCAGCACCCTGGGAATTAGCCATGTCCCAGCAATTCTCACCTGTTGATGCACCTGCGGAGAGGGCGCAAGAGGCAGCAAGTCTCGCTACCTATAACATAGGATCCTGCATGCTGGGACAAAATTGATGGACAACACTGAACAGCAGACACACAGAGGCACTGAAGAGGGAAGAACAAGCTGATAAATCCACTATACCTGACTGTGAGCGATCAGGCCGAGACAAGTTCAAAACAGCAGTGTTTATTGCTTAGATGGACTCGTCTTGGAGTTGGATCGGAGGTACTGGTCCTTCAAAGATGTTCAGCAGACAGAAAGAAATGTTCAGGTGTTCTGGAGGAAAATTTTGTGGATGAAATTGGACAATTCAGAGAGCTCATTAAAGATAATGAAGACACCTCAGCAAGGTCACTGCTGCAGCTTTAGTGTTTCCAGATGTTGAGATATGTTCATGACTTCACCTGCAAACAATGCGTTTTTTTCCAAATCTGGGACTGGTTAAAAATGAACTGAGATTCCCAATGGACCAAGACAGACTGGATCACCTGTCCCTGCTGTTCATTGAAACAGATATGTGCAAATTGGATTTTACCAAACTCATTAAAGGACTACTCTGTCAGAAAAACAAGGAAGAAAACGTTCTAAGGTGCTATGCATTTTAGATTTTGCTGCTGTTGTGTTGTTGCTGTTATAGTGCTGCTGTGTTTATCATACTCTTATGGCTCTCTTTTATGTGCACAGCAGTTTGATTTGTGTCTCTCAATGGGTGTTGGGATTTTGCCTCAGGAAAACAGGTTGTTCTGTACTGCTGCAGATGTTGTACCTGTTGGTTTAGAGAGCTAAAAGGTGTTAGCAGTTTGCAGATGCAGTATGATTGCCTTTTTATCTGTAGCATTGCTGTTTACAGTAAAGGCAATATGTGAGGGTGTGGGCCATGTAGTATTCCCAGCATGCATGCCTAGCACACTAAATTACTTTTTTCTGCTGGCATGTTAAGTAAGTGAGGGCCGCACACACAGAGTAGTCTACGGGCCCATGACCACCTTAATCCGACACTTATTACAGCTGTCAAATGATATTTTTCTTTAATGACAATTATTTGCTGAATTGCAATAGTTGATCGTGATTGATTGCATTTTTTAAATTCCATAATGTTGCATTTTGAAACAGTTTTGAAGTCTATATTAACAAGGAGAAGCAGTGTCTTTAATATAAAATATCATAAAAGATATCATTATCATAAAATCATGAGATCATAAAATGTATTTCAAGATTTTGACTTTTAGATTTATTTATTTCAAATCAGTAATGCAATCAATCTGCAATTAAACCTCCAAAACACTAATTGGCGGTGGGGTTCTGTGATGTGCTGTAAAGTTTGACTGACTCAAAACACACTTAAGACACATCAAGCATGGCTCAATGGCATCTTTCAAACACAAGTACACAAATTGGCTTTACTATAACCCACAGGATTCACTGACAAAGCACTTGTCTTGGTAACACTTCATAAAACAGCCCGTGTTTTAGAGTGTACCTCCCGCCCACTTTCCCGGGAGTTAGAGCATAATTCGCAGCAGAGATATGTGCAAATTGAACGCAGCAGCCCGCCTCCTCACTGGAAAGCGTAAACACGATCACATCACGCCAATCTTGGCCTCGCTCCACTGGCTTCCAGTGCGTTTTAGAATTGATTTTAAGATTTTATTGATTGTTTTTAAAGCCCTAAATGGGCTGGCACCCCCTTATTTAACCGAACTCCTGCACTTTCATGCTCCCTCCAGAGCCTTGAGATCAGCCAGTCAGCTATTACTGGCTACTCCTAGGACTAGGCTGAAGACCAGAGGCGACAGAGCCTTTGGGGCGGCTGCCCCTAGGCTCTGGAATAGCCTGCCCCTGCACATTAGGTCTGCCCAGACCCTAGAGGTTTTTAAGTCTTTTCTTAAAACCCACTTCTTCTCTCAGGCTTTTAACTCAGGTTGAGCTGGACACCCAAACATTTTAGCTTATTTTGATCTTATTTTTAACTAATAATATTTTATTTTATTGTATTGTATTTTATGTATCTTATGGTTATTATTGTGGTGTACTATTAGGTACCTCATTGTATTTGCTTGTTTATTTCTATTGACCTGTTCAGCACTTTGGTCAACCTTGGTTGTTTTAAATGTGCTTTATAAATAAAGTTTGAGTTGAGTTGAGTTGAGTAATTCCTCCCGGTCACTTAACATATACTTTCCAGGGAGTTAGAGTATAACGACGCGGTCACTTAGCATATTCTTTCCCAGGAGTTAGAGCATAATTCCTCCAGGTCACTTACCACATACTTTCCCAGGAGTTAGAGTATAACGACGCGGTCACATGGCATATACTGTAGCGTCCGCCAGGACGTGTGGAAAGGATGACGCAGTTATTCTGTAAACCACCGTTTATATTATTATTTTAGTACAGGTTACTGTTGGCCGTAACCACGCCAAAACAACCAACAAACAAGAACTTAGCTGTAACTCCAACTGTGCACGCCTGGTCTCTCCTCCAGCTCGCTCCTACACACACCAGCACATGCACTCACACAGCCCTCATCCCCGTCACACTCGCACCCCGCCCCCCTACCTATAGCCTACTCATTCAATCCCAAACATGCCATTAACTCACAGAACATTGACATTATAACAGAACATTTACTGCAGGGTCGCTACAATACATATATATACATACATATATACACACACACACACACATATATATATATATATATGTGTATGTGTGTGTGTGTATATGTATACTGTGTCTTGTTTTTCGGCACTACCTTGTTCTCTATAGCTGATGTAAGGTGAATTACTCCTGTGTGGGATCAATAAAGTTCTTATCTTTGCCATCTGAGAAGATCAAATACATTGTTTTTGGTGCCTAACTGTTTCCCAAGTATATTAGTGCGTGTGTGAATGAATAAACGAGAGGCATTAACATAAATTTCTTTGTAGAAAGGCGCTTTATGAAATTAAGTCCATTTACTTGTATTAGTTTACAGCGCAGCCTTGCCACATCCAATATGGAGGCGACGTTGACGTACGGCTCAGCGCTCGATGCGGCGTCTACGTATATATGTCTATGGAATACAGTACCAGTACACATCAGAGAACTCAGTTCATACCATTTGTTCACAAAACAGTTGAAATCATGGCTCATCAATAATCAAACTTGTACACATTAATATTCAACTGCTGCCTCTGTCTGCTCTTTAACAACTGCCTGCCTGCCATATTCTTTTGCTTATGTCTGTCTTGCTGTTGTTTGTCGCAGTCTATGTTTGTTTTTTGTGAATTAGGCTGCTCTGTAATTGTTACTGTCTTGCTGTTGTTTGTCGCAGTCTGTGTTTGTTTCTGGTGAATTAGGCTGCTTTGTAATTGTTACTTGTAGAGTCTTGGCTTGCTCTGCTTTTATGTTTGTGTTGCTATGTTTACCTGTTACTATATTTTTGCTTAAACTGCATGCAATGATATTGTTTTAAACTTGTTCTAACTTTTTTATTACTTAGGCTGCCAACTCAGATCTGGCCAGGGACTGCGGATGAAAACTAGCCTTTTGGCTAATTCCGGCATATTTACATTTCACTGTTCATTAATATGCATTGTCCCTGATAAATAAACAAATAAATAAAATAAAAAAGCCGGAAGAACAGTGGTTAATGGGAAATGAAAAAGCACATGTAGAGCTGCTGTCAGCCTCTGAATGTCCTCAACCAACACTTGAATGCATTGCAGTGTGGGAGGACAGGTATCTTAGACTGAAATGAGGTTTGTAGTGCACTCTGAGCACTGACGTACGAAGCTTTGTGTTTGAAGTGTTTCAGTCTTGGTTTTCATCAGTGCGTCATGACAGCTGCAGGGCCAGAAGAAACCAGACAGGTTAGGAGTCTGATTGAGTCTTACTCTATGACCTGAAACATCTAGTCTTGTCAGTTTGATTGTGAGGGTTTTTTTTCTCAACAATTCAATTTAACAGTGTTATTACATTCATCTAATGCAATTATGTTCATTTCTAAATTGTCCTTTGTAAATGTTTGTTAGATATTGTCCTATTAAGATAACACTGTATTTATTTACACTGCATTTTATTTATGCGCAAAGATCCTTTGCAGCCCACTTGGGAGCAGTGCAAACATCTGACAAATTATCACCTTTTTTATGGATTTTTCCTTTACTGATAGAGAGTGGGAGTTGCAGTGAGCAGAAGGTTTGTGGTGGAGGTGTCTCTGCAAGATGTGTTTTTACTTAAAAAGTAGAAGATAACTGAGCCTTTTTAAAAACTTGTCTCGCTGTCACAATGGGCCCCTGGGCCTGATGTGGAAAAAGTACCCCCTATGCCCCCCACACAATTACAGCATGCTGTTGTTTCTCCCCCCAGAGCTGAAGTTCTGTAGATAAACTAAGGGGATAGAAACACTCTCTTAAAACATCTTTCTTGTGTTATTTTAGGGCAACATTGTCCGGTCCACACTGCCTGCATGAGCAATGTGTGTGGGTCGACGAACGTCTTGTAATTTATTTTCAGTGCCCATGTTAACAGATTCGAGCAGCCACACTGTCGGCATGAGCAGCACTACTCAGGTGCAGCTCCTCTGCTGCTCAGTGGTGGAACATCGGGAATATGGAGACTTGCCTTTTTTTCCACATGATGTATATGGTTTTCAGAAAAAGCAGACAGTGAAGATGGTCTTTTGATGATCATCATCTTTCAGTACAGTTTCAATGTCTATATATGTCACAGACATGAAAAAGTATAAATCATTCTTTTTAACTCAACTCCCATTTCAGTTTCGAAATTAAAGCTTTCTGACGAAGTTTCTGTAGACAGAATCCCTTTATTTGTTTACTAGGGAAGAACATTTTTTAGTTATTTTCGAAGGGGGGACCTTTTACTCATACTTCCTTTAACAAAATGGTTTCAAGTTGCAATTACAGTAATAAAATGTTAGTTTAACCAAAAATTACCCCTCCATCTTCTTTCCTTTAAGGGTCATTCTGACTGATAATACCTAGATACCGTGAAAGTGCGATATTTTCGATTATTGTACAATGAAAATCTTATAGCCTACTGTTGCAACCCTGTTGTTGCCACAAGGCTTTTAATTGTGAAATATTGTCATGACTGTGTTGTTGACAAGGCAGCATGGAGTATTAGCTTTTAATTGTGGAAATACAGTAGTTACAGTAGTTGCGCAGCAGCACTGCAGTAGTTAAGCAAAGTAGCGGTCTCGCGGGCAGACAGATGTCTTTCAGCACTGCAGCATCAGTCTCATCTTTTATGGTTTATCTTTCATCAGCTCCACAGCTGGCCTGTTGAGAACATGACAGCTCGTGATAAGATTCATGGGAGCCCATCTTTATGAAACACAATGTTCTCCACCTGTCAGCGCTGATATCCCAGCATGGCAGCTGGGAAACACTGAGTGTGTCTGAGTATGTGAGATTTTTTTGGCACTCTGCTTTGTCTTGTATTTCAGATTGATGTCTGCTGTTTACAAAATGGCATCTTAACAATGAAGGTCCTTAACAATAGGCTGTCTGCCTCTGTCTCTGTACTGTAGAAGTGTGTGACTGAGTGAGTAAAAGCTCCACTCAATTTCAGATGGTTGCAAAGACTTTTCACTATCCTCATGTCAGGACATTAAATCACACAACTATAAAATGCTGACTAAATGTGTGCGTACAGGTATAAAGTCCACCTTTATAGTATCAGCTTGATTTTCATACTGAAGTCTCTCATTGTCCTCATACTGTTTAACCACCACGATTCAGATAAGATAGAGGGTTAATAAAAATATTGATGCTTACCTGAGTTGCCCTCAGTTATTATATATAACTTCAAACTGAATGAATTAAATCAAATTATTACAATTAAATTACAAGTTATAACCAAAGTTATCAGAAAATACTAAAACACCAAAATGACAGAAAACATCTTTTGGAAAAAAATTATTTGACCCATTTTTTTGGCCCATGTCCCATCCACTAACATAAGGCCCGTTTCCACTGAAGAAGTTCCCGGTACTATTTGGGGGGCAGGAACTACTACAGGAACGTCCTCTTGCTCGGCTCTCTCAACCGCCGTGTCTCCACTGAGAGAGCGGAGTACGAGGAAGGTTCCTGTAAAGTTACGGGCTCTGGATGTGACGTAATCGTTGCGCGACCATTTTGACCGGGGCGACGTAGGGACGTTGTTAGCTGTTAGCCGATAGCGGTGTCTGTAATAACTCAGTAAATGGCCCGTGAAAAAAACATTTTTTCCAGCGGATGTCTTAGTTACAACATGATTGAGCTAACTGGAGTAGTTTCATGTCGTATCCGACAACGGGAGGCTTTTAACAGATGCTGTTGTGAGCTGTCCCTGTCAGCTGCAGCCACTACTGATGCTTTCCAGACATCGTGATTTCCCATAACTGAATAAATACCACACATAGCAACACAAAACTGCTTTGCTAGCTCAATCATGTTGTAACTAAGATATCCGCTGGAAAGAATATTTTTTTCACGGGCCATTTAGTGAGTTTTTTTTACATGGCGGCGGAAGCTATATGAACGAGCTAACCCTCGTCTGCTGAGTTTTAAAAATGCCGGCTATTTTGTAGCTTTCTGTTCACGTCACATCCCTCCTTGAGTATATCCAATCAGCACCAAGTAAACCCCAAGCCCCAGCCAGGAGTCTTTCGGGGCCGTTCTGAGTACCTACCCCGAGGCAGGGACTTGTTTAGCCCCTGTAAAAGTTCCGGAACTCTGTCCTTAGGGAGTGGTTCCTGCGGTGGAGACACGCACCAACGGCCCCGGCCCCGGCCCCGGCCCCGTAAAATTACCCCTGCGGTTAGTTCCTGCGGTGGAAACGGGCCTATAGAGGAGGCGGAGTTTATGACCTATACTGTAGCCAGCCACCAGGTGGTGATAGAAATGTTTTGGCTTCACTCATCCATACATGTTTTAAACATGTAGGTAATGTTATAAAAGGATCGCAGTTGCACCAAAATTACATGATTAGGTTTAGAAAAATATAATGTTTTAACTTAAAATAAGTTTGTTTGTTACTGAGTTAATTAAGCAATGTCACACAAAAGGAAGAACAAAAAGAACAAACGTTTATGATAGTAGACGGTTTGTTCACCAAGATAATCTCCACAACTGAACACTTGTTTCATTATTTTTTTCTGCTTAAATTCAATCATCAGAGGTAAAATGCTAACGTTACGCTATAAACGAACTACACTGCAGTTGCATCATTTAACGTTGCAGCCACAACAAGACTGTAAAGCCATGGTCGGCGTGATGACATTCTGTAGTCTTATTCATCCACTTGTCAGCAGCTGTCCTTTTTAAGACACATAAAACTTCAAAATTCACGAGCAGGGTATTTACTGACATAATGTATGTCATGGAACAAAGACACCACAGACTTCATTTCAGGCATCTACCCAAAAAAACCTACTGACTTCAAGACAAGGGGAACCAGGAGTGCTAAAATGCTGTCATTTCTGGGTGTAGAACTCATTCTTGGAGCACTCTATCAAGCCGTATGGAGAGGTGGAAAGCATTGGCTGAAATGCAACTTTGGAACCTATCAGCTATTGTTTGATGACAAGTTAGCTTTATATTAGCTTTTCTAAAATTTTATTTGCAATCATATGCAGATATCTTTTTATAGAGATTAGCCAAAATAACTAGTGCGTGGAGGAGGAAGTCTTGGCATGGATATCTGTTGGCCACACTGCATCAGCCTAAAATATTGTCCCTTGCCCTGACAGGCTTAACATCATAAGATAGATAGCTTATGGATCCTGAGACTGACTTCACATTGACTTTGGGTTTAGTTTATCTGACATAAACACCAGTCTCCAGGATAAAAGTTCAGTGCTTGTTTGACCTGTCCACCTCCCCTCCCTCCTACACTAAGTAGATTTTGTCCTTTGCTCCCATAAAAATAACTTTGGCCACTAGAGGTTGCTGCCGAACAAATAACATGGGTCATAATTTGTGCTTGTAAAAACGCCCAATGTGGTTGATGTTTGGGAGAGAAAGCCTTGCCAATTAACTTGTTCGATTGCTCCTAACTTGACCAAGAAATGGTTCTGGTCCACCATCAGGAAAACTTTAAAGGTAACGCTACCTAAATTAAGAATTCCAATATATTATTTCCATGGCTTAGGAGAATTCAATCAGTATTTGTGAACATGAGCTACTCTCTCTCTCAAAGCAAGAATTCAGAGAAGTTAGTCTCAAACTTATGATGTCATCAAGCATACAGTCTGGAGCCGCTCCATAAACAGTGAACGGGAGACTGATTTTGTGGACCCACAGAATGTTACTTTTCTTTTTTACACCCAAATGAGCTTCATTCTATTAGTAGTAACTTACTGTTATTTGGACAGTGTAAAATGCCAATACAAACTCCAAACCAACACAAGTCATAAAATCTGACTGACAGCTGATCCAGCTGTGCCGTCTCCCAAACTCTCTTTCATTCTTCACACTCTAGACGACCTTTCATCATCCCACTTGTAGCTAGGAACAAACAGAAAGGCTGTGGCACGCTCAAAGCACCACTTTTCACATGAAATGATGAAACAACAGCAGTGGTTTTGGAGGTATCTTGTGGACACAGGCGCTAACAGTGTGTACATGGCCTTTATTAGCCTACCTTTCAACTTTATCTGTGTGTTTCATCATGACTCTTCTCTTTTCTTGCTTTCATCTCAGCATCGCTCTAGTCTCTTATCACCCGTCTCCTCCCTCACAGCGGCAGGCTTCACTGGACCAGAGCATTGCATCAAGGGCTCTCCTGATATTAAATCCAGGACAGAAGCTGTATAAATTGACATTACAACTCAACACATCAAACCTCATACATGGAGCACCTTACATATAAAGAAGGTGTGATCCAAACAACATTTACATTAGAAGTGGTCCTTAAGAGCCCTCTGTTAGGCCTTTGTGTAGCTGATGTGTGATAGTGAAATGGTAGGGGTCAAAATCTGCTCTGTATTATGTTTTAGATAAAAGATAAAAGAACAGGCTCAGCCCCCACACTGTGATTTATATGCCTCCACCACCCTTGTTTTCTCAGGTCCTTTCAGACACACAATGGCACTGCAGCACAACATACACTTTCTTATTCAACCGTCCACTGTGTGGAAAAATAATATTTTTTTCCTTTCTTGAGTGTATCTTGCCTCAAAAGATGGATCAAACTGTGTTTGCATCTGACAAGAATGGTGAAAGTGGGCCATCATCTCTCAACAACTCAGTTCTTTCTGTTGTTGACAAACTGTCTCACCTTAGGGTCCATTTATTTTCTGTTCTGGAGCTTTCAGTCACATTACAGAATCTTAATCAGCAGCAGCTATCATAAAACTGGAGATGTTCAAAATACCTTTCTTTCTGAATACTGTGCTGGCTTAAAGGTTGAGGCTCAGAGTTCATTTATCGCTGTGGAAACAGCAGCTGACCAAAAATCACCTCCATCTGCCAATGAAGATCATGTGACAGGACTGAAAGCTCCAGAGCAGCTATTAACATGACCTTTTATTAAGTACTGTTTCAGAGGGCAAGAATGGACTTTGAACCTGAGACCCTGCTGCTTATGGCTTCACACACTACTTTAATTTTTTTTCCTATTTAAAATGATTAATATTAGGGATGAACGATATTGGATGTTTTCCAATATGCCAATATGTAATAACTCATTTGACCAATAACTGATACAGATATTGATATATCCACTTTTTTTCCCAACCTAATTTTAGTGCTCATAAAGTCTCCTCTGTAGTGAAATTGACATCATATTATGCATGCATACACTTATCGTGATGACCCACCAGCAGATGGAGACTTTTCAATGTATGTAATATTCATACATTGTGCACAATAAAAAAAATCATGTTGGCTGATTCCGATATTTCATTTTAAAGCCAATATCGGCAGGTACTGATGACGTGCTGATATTATTGTGCATCCCTAATGAATATGATTCTTGTTTGTTCTTACACTTGCTTCCACACTCTCTGATTTCTTGTGGTATTCTACATTTCAAGCGATTTCAAGGCCATTTAAACTCAGTGTTAATTTTGTTAATGAAACTATGACAATAAAATATTCGTCAACGATCTTTTTTTTCCCAAGACCACATGTTGAAAAGCTAAAAACTACAACAAATTTTATATTTCATTTACAAGACAGGATGAAAATATAAATGATGAAGTATCGGGCATTCAAAATGAGAAGAGAGAAGAACAGAACGACCATTATAAAGCATATTGGAAAGATATTTTAAACTAGAAAGTCAGCTGAACGGCTGTGCTTCTAAATATCTTCTAGTGCTGGAGCAATATGAGATCAAATGCCAACTGGCTGTAAATTCCAGTGTGGTTTATTTTCGTATCTGGCCATTTCAACACAGCCCACCCCTTATGAGCTTAAGACACATTTAAAGAAAAACATTATTCTAGTGCCATTAGCTGACACTAAACAAAATAAGTAACAGATTTAAAGTTCACAATTCAATGCAGACCACTGTCATAACAAAATAAATACCTATTACAAATGGAAAGTAAACATTTTAAATAGATGAATGTTGAGAATAAAGAGTGTTGGAGGACAGACAGGAGAGACAACAAGAGTGAGAAAGAAAGAAAGAAAGAAAGAAAGAAAGAAAGACTGATATAACTGAGTAAATGTGGCATAACCCATATATCTTAGAGTCTTAGTTTTCCCATCATACCTCTTAGAGCTCTACTTGCAGAATCTGCTAATACTGATGTCCCATGTAAAAATGACATGTTCGACAAGGAACAGGTCAAGGTACTCATCTGTGAATTCAAGATCGTTATGACCAAAACTTAACTGAAATTCATTTGTTTTCTTACCCGTTTTTCAACACTCTATAACCTCTGTCTTTTTGAGATTGATAGAAAGACACCACCTCTTGTACCACAAGAAATAGTCAATGTTTTGCTAGCTTGCAAAGCACTCACACTGGTGCCTTTGATATAATCCCCCACAACCTATACATCAGAATTAGGGATGCACCATAATATCAGCACGTCATCGGTAATGGCCAATATCAGCTTTAATCATCAGAATCAGCCAACATGCTTTTTCTTAATTTGCATAATGAATGAATATTACATACATTGAAAAGTATTGTATTTCATGTCTCCATCTGCTGGGCCATCAGGATGAGAGTATGCATGCATAACACGATGTTAATTCCTCTTCTGAGGAGACTCGCTGATCACTAACTTTGGGTGGGGAAAAAATGAGTATATTGACATTGGTTATTGATGAGTTGTTACAAATCGGCATATCTGATATCAGCAAAAAATCCAGTACTGTGCATCCGTAATCAAAATGAGGCTCAAAACCTGTAGTTTTTAGCTGTAGTCTGTGTTAATTTCTTTTCCTTTACAGTATGAGGATGAGCACACATATGTATATTTCATAATTAATTATATGCTAATATTAAATCAATTTGATGCTTTGTACATTTGTGGATTTAACGTGACTTCAAATATAAACCATGCCTACTTGTGGTATTCTGTCCAAATACAGACACAGAGACAAACAATTTTTTTGTTGGTTGGACAGATAATGATGTCTCTGTAGCTCTGCTGGCAGCTCTGTTAGGCTATACTGAGCTAACCACCCGTGTCAGCATGCTTACATGCTCATAACGACAGTGCTAACATGCTGATGTTCAAAAGGTAGCTATAATGTTTACCTTGTTAATTTAGCATGTTAGCATGCTAACATTTGCTAATAAGCACATAACAAAATGTGCAGCTGAGGCTGATGGGAATATGAAGAATTGGACTGATTGAAATTTTGACTTGATGGCGCCTGATGAAAAGAATCATCAAAGTTAACGCAATTCATCCTGAGGGAAGCATGAATATCTGAACCAAATGTCACAGCAACAATACAGTAACTATTGAAATATTTCTGTCTGGATTGCTATTATTATCCCCACATATATGTTAGTGCGGCTAAAAATAAAAGATAAGTTTTTGTTGCTAGGTGGCCAGGATGTCAGAGGAACCTGACCTACTCAGCACAAAAAACATTAAGGTATCAGGCCCGTGCACAGATAGACCCAGGTGGTGCTCAAGCACCTGCCCTTTTGCCCTCTGTCTAGATAAGTGCCCTTTTGCAAGACATGTTTTTTTCTATTTCTTTTAATATTTTTATNAGGTATCAGGCCCGTGCACAGATAGACCCCAGGTGGTGCTCAAGCACCTGCCCTTTTGCCCTCTGTCTAGATAAGTGCCCTTTTGCAAGACATGTTTTTTTCTATTTCTTTTAATATTTTTATATTTTAGTTTTTAAATTTGGCCCATGCAATCAATTCTTAGCTGAAAGTGTGCTGTCCCTCCCTTCTACAACTTCCTTGTGGCAGTCGCACTCAAACTGAGCACCCTGCGAAGCAGCATCATGTATCCCTGACCTGCCTTCATGGACAGACAGGTAAGGTGATAATGTTTGTCCTAAGCCTCAGCATTGTTTGTCACTGTTGTGAAATTAAACCACTATCAAAACATCTCAATACAGCCAGTCTAATTTAGGCAATAACCCACAATTAAGTTTAACAACAAGTCAACTAGTCTGCCATAAAGCCACACTGTCTCCCTCCAACTCTCGCAGATTTGGGTTCTCCAGATGCCGAATTGCTTTACCACTTCTGTGCATCTTTTTAAATCAAAACTCAGCCTGAAATTAAGTTTATGTCTCCCACATTGCACCTCTGATAATTAATGCACTGTGTAAAGAGCACAGAGGAGAAGATATTCAAACAATATTTAGAGTAACAATCTAGAAGATAATCGTAAGAATTAGTGTGTGACTGTTTCAAAAAGAAAGGAGGAAAAGAGGAGAGCAGAAGAACAAGTTAAGAAGAGGAGAGCAAAGGGAAGGATTGAAAAAAAAAAGTGAGGAGAGGAGAATGCACTTAGCCTGATTAATGCAGCTGAACACTGAACACTACTTTGTAGTTTAGAGGACAGATTGGTTGGTTTATTGCTTTATTAATCCAAAGAACAGCGTTTTTCAATTCTGTATGGAGATTTTTTGACTTTGATGGTTATTCACTATATAGACGTGTGTGCACAATGTCGCATTGTTGTCTTTGTTGTTGTCTTTTATAAATAAATGATAAATGTAGAAAGTGAATGTGTAGTAGCTGCTGGGTGTATAAAGTTTAGATATTTAGACATCTCATAAGTAAGCTAGACAGACATTTCCCCTGCTCATTACTGTGCACAAATGTACTGTATGTACTTAGGCCTCAAGCTCAAGAAACCCTCTGGTGCCGGCAGACAGAAACCTCTTGATATGGTCCACTTTGTGTGTGCACATTTTTTTTCATGCATGCAAAAAGAAGTTGTGAAAGGGATGTCCTTTTTTCAACTTTGGAACCTGCCCAGCAAAATGTCTGTGCACAGCACTTTAAGGTATAACGATCAGTATATCCAACATATTCACCTGGGTAATATACTTTTTCATTCTTTTTGTCATATAGCTTTGATTCCAAAAATCTGGCTTTTTGCAAGGTCTCTGAAACAGATGCCATTGTCACATAATACCAGAAAAATATGTCAGCAGTATAAAATGTATTTTTTATCTAGAATGGTCTGACATAAACCCGTTTCATCAAGATATTCTCCTGCCACAAGTACACACTTCAGGGATTTGTGGAATGTGACTGTGCATATCTCAAACTCTTAACCCATCCACCATGAACATTACTGTAGTACATGTTTGTCATCTGTATTAGATTATGCTACTACTTTACATATTCAAAATAAAATGGGGGAACAAGGGGGATTAAAATGATACATACATGTAATGTGCATTTCCATATAAAACAGAATGTAAGGCATGGTCAACAGGAGCAAACAAACAATAGAAGCAACCAGCATACAACCTGATCCTGAATTAGTAATCCCACTTGAAAACAAATGAGCGGCTAGATATGCTTTTAATGGTCCTTCCAGCTGTAAATGGCTGGAAGGAAACAGCTGGCTCTGACTCCTCGCTTCATTAAGATGGAAGCAACAAGACACATCTGCATTCATTAGCTGCTCTGTGAGATCTATCGGTGCCTTGGTTGGGTCTGTGTTCAAAAGGCCTCCTCTCAGTCATCCATCATTGCGATTATGCAAGCTGAGGCATTTAAGTCTTAATGAGTCACCCTAATGAAAGTAGATTGACCATTATGGTGAACAAAAAGGCAGTGATGGCTCCTGGGCCTGTTCCAAGGCTCTGTTAGGTAAAATCCTACAGATGCTGCCTTGGTTGTTGTGCTTTGTAGAACTTGTTTGGTATTTGAAATGTTGTTGTGAAGCAGACCTTTCCTGGAGTGGATAACACAATTAGGTTTTGTTTAAGCAGAATCTAAAAGGTGTTTGTTTCAGATTTGTTAAAAATCTACCATTTCGAATGTTATCACTCTATTAAATAGGCATTAGTATTGGTTATCGGTTCCAAGGCTCCTGCTACACCGTCTAGTATGTCTCGGAATGCAATTATCGCCTTATTAAAGTGGCGCTGGCAAAACTTTAGGTTTCTTTATGTGGTTAACATGTGGTTATGTTTGAGCACAAAAACCACTTGGTGTTAGTTAGAAAAAGATTATGTTTTGGCTTAAAACAAAACGCAGCTACAGGCCCCTAAATACACCCATGTTTGGGTTGCATAAACGCTGCTGGCAAGACCTCTGTGTCACTAAAAAACATTAACTTTTGGGGGCACAAACAGCACTCAAGTCTCAATCTTTCGCTAAAATACACCGTTTGGGGGCACAAATGCCTCAATTTATTGCTAAAAAACAACAACACAACAGCACAAACACTGCTCGGGAAACACATCCATGTGTCACTAAAAAACACTCCCTTTCAGGGGCACTAAGACTGTTTGAAAAGCCTCACTGTGTTGCTAAAAACAAACACTTTTTAGGTTACAAACAGCACTGAAAAGTAGTTGATGTGTTGCTAAAAACTATTTAATACTATTATTACAATACTATACTATATTACTATGTTTAATTAAACTTTAGGTAGCCTACTAGAATAATATAATCAATTGCTTTTTCCGTCCACTAGATTCGTTTTGTTAAACGAAAATGACTGAAGTGAGATGAACAGACTCAAAACTTTATCTTTTTGGATAAAACAGATATTGACAAAGTTTTCTTTGGGGACATAATTTACAGTTAAAAAAGGTAATAAATCGCAATGTAGCCTATCTCAAAATATTTTATCGCTAGGCACATTACAACATATTTAAAATCAGGATAATATCCTATTGTGACTTACGTATTGTGATACAAACAAACAAACAATATTGATATCATTAGAAATCTCCTCTTTCCAACAGTGTATAAAACCCCATATGTGTTTTAGGGTCAGTGTGACTGACAATTTTTTTTTTGAAACTATAAGGGCCTCACTAAAATGTCAGAATAATGTTAATAAAGTGGATTTGAACAAAGCTTGATCATATGCAACATGAATTTCCTAAGATGGATTGACTAGTGGGTTCCATCATTACTGTAGACATGTCCGCTACTCAGTCCAGCCTGTCAGTAGATGTGTTACTGATAACTTTTGCTATAAGAAGTATTAACACATGCACTTTCCCACACTCAACACATGAAGGTGTTGAAGGAGTGCAATCATATTTAACAGAGGCTGACAGAAACCGTCAGTCTATGTTGATCCTCAGAGAGAGGCTAAGAGTCCTGTTGATGGGATCTCCATGGGATTTCGTACTTCCCATTCTCCTCTCTGCCCCTCGGGGTGATGGGTACAGCTTGTTCCCACTCAGCCGGAGCATAAGCAGCTATTTATGGAGCTTCCAAAGGCCCAGACATGACTACTGGTGCTGCCGAGCGGAGGAGTTTTACCCTTAAGTGGCTTAGGGATCAAGTGAGGTCAGCTCCTTATGGGATGAAGAGGACACCCTTTTCCTCCCTCCCTTTGTCATCCTCTCCCACAAACAGATCCTCTCTTGCTCTCAGCCTTCCTCTGCCCCTCCATCCGGATGAGAAATACAGCTGAGAAACAGTGAAACCGCAGCCTGTCATCCTCTCCAGAGCTTAGCTTGCTCTTGTTTTTGTTTGTACTCCCTCCACTTCAGGCGTTTCATAAACATGAAATATCCAGCATATTTTCTCGGTGGTGACTTTGACTCCGGGTGTCCCATGTGCCCTGCGGTGGCTCTGAGGCGTAGAGAATGTGGCGGATAGCAGGGACTTTATCTTTAATCAAATGATTTTTTTTCCCTTCCATTTAAGGCTTAGGCGCAGTGACTGCTCCACAGCTCTAATACTGGATCCCTTTGGCTGGCAGCATAGACGTGGTGATCAATCATTTGATTTAGCTTTGAGACTATGTTTGGAAAGGCAAATATATAGCTGAGCTGATATCTTTTTTCTGTCATGGGATATTGATACATTTCACCATTATCTCAGGGTCTGTTGAGATTACATGTGTGCAGGCTTGAGTAAGCGACCATGATAAAGACAAATAATGTTTCCCCAGTATTGATTTGACTCAAACTCATAACTTATTCTCTTTGTTTATTCAGTTTGTCTGCCCCATTCTTTTGAATGCAATATCTCAAGAACACCTTGAGGGATTTATTTTTTAATTTGACACAAACACCCACTTTGACTCAACAATGAAGTTATTAGAATTTGGTGGTAAAAGGTCATAACACAGATACTGAATTGGTGACACTGATCAGGAAACGGCTGATTGTACAGACCTTCTGTTCTGCTGTAGGGAAGATGTTTGTGAAGCATACATGTTTTTACAGACATGGATGTAAACTTTCAGTGTAACTTGACTGGTTTGCAGTGGCATACAACCATGTAGTGGTGGTTGTAGTTAGTGATAGCAGTGACCCATGGAGGATAAACATTCTTAAACCAGGTATAACAACCATCAAATTTAGACTTTAAGTGTCATAGTAATTCAGGTGGTAGTTGACAAAAAGAATGAAAAAGTATATTACCCAGGTGAATATGTTGGATATCATTATACCTTACAGTGCTGTGCACAGACATTTCACTGGGCAGGTTCCAAAACTGAAAAAAGGATAATCTTCAATAGCTGTATTGCCACTGAATTGTCAAATGAATTTTAAGCGAACCTTGGAGTAAATAAGTTACACTCGACAAAGTGTAATGTAAGTTTGTTGAACCACATTTTGTATTCGGTATTCTTATTTTCAATGCAAATGTTACTGCACTGTTGTTTGTTCATCATGTGTTTCTACAAATAATGTTTTGCATTGGTCAGGGAATACTTGGCTTGGAAAAGAAGAAGGGTATACGATAATATCGGCGCATCACCGGTATCAGCCGATATCGTCTTTAAAATGATCTATCAGAATCAGCCAGCATGCTATTTCTTATTTGCACAATGAATGAATATTACATACATTTAAAAGTATTGTATTTCATGTCTCCATCTGCTGGTGGGCCATCACAATAAGAGTATGCATGCATAATATGATGTTAATTCCACTACAGAAGAGACCTGATGAGCACTAAAATTATTGGAATAAAAGTGGATATATCTATATTGGTTATCAGCCAAATAAGTTGTCATGCTGTATATTGGCGTATCGGATATGGGCAAAAAATGACTGAATAGTGTTAAAGTATTACATAAGCCATTCTAGGGATGGGTGTTTCAAAACAACTATCCGCTATTAACACTATGATACTTGCATCAAATGGCTGTTGTCAGTTTGTCTATGTATACTGTATATAACTGCATATCTGATGTATTTCCATCAGTTTGGCTTCAGCTTTCGGGATTGTCCATTCAACTGCAGACAGATACAGTTAAGGCTCTGTCAAAAGCAAGTTTTCTTCAACCCTCTAATCAAATGTGCATGCTTGAAAGCACACAGCATCTTGGGGTTTTATTATTAACACCTAGAGCGCTGACTCACTTTGGAATGCTGGCTTCACATGCTCTTCATCCTCTCTGTCCTCAAAACTGTCTGTCCACAGGTTTAGAGGTCATATCCTGTCTATGTGGGAGGCTGCAGCTTCAGATGGAACCTTTTAAAGAAGACTCTGACTTTTTGAAAACATGTAAAACTTCTTTCACAGAGCCATGGTGAGAAGATTAGTTTAATCTCTGTGTGTGTGGGACAGACAGACTATATGGCTCAGCATGTCGGCATATATGCTGTATTGCTTTCTTTCTCAGAGCAAGATAGGAAAATGGATTTAAGTCTCATGTCTGTGTTTTTAAGCACAGAAATGGAGCCAGGATGTGGTTAGCCTAGCCTTGCATGAAGTAGTTGATTAGGTGGGTGTGTTACTGGGTAGATAGGAAGGTTACCGAGGTGGATGTGGGTATATTCTCTGATATATTTCAATGGCTTTTGGGGTGATAGGTGGGTATACAGGTGGGACCCAGATAGAGCCCTCTGTGTGCACACTGTTTTCATTTCATCTGTATTTGTGCATGTTTTGTGAAAGCTTACGGATCCGGATGAAACAGAGCAGTGCCACTGGAGACTGTGAAGACAGTGAGTGTAACATTAGTTCAAGATATAATCGTAGGAGAAAATGAAGACATTTAAAAAATGACAAAATGGTTTAAATCAGTAATATTGTGAAAAGAATTCTGCATCCGTCCATCATATCACTTTGTATTTAATGGCTTCACAGACCACCACCATCTAAAATGCTGCCTCCGTGAAAATTATTACTATTATACATTATTGCGACCTCCTCCACTGTCACCTTGTTTCTTGTTGGATAAACTTTTGACTCTGCCCTCTGGTGTCATCTGGTGGATGTATCTATGCCAACATAAAGGACGCATGGAAGTTTGTGGGCAGTGAGGTTTACAATGTTTGAAAAGGATGCATCTATTTTGGTATGTAAAGGGAGTATGACTGATCCCTAAGCCTTTATGTTGACCATGTGATGTTCATTGACCAGCTGCAGTGACTGTGCACCTTCCTTCAGTCTTGTCACAGTGAGGCTGCAAGGTTTGTAGCTGTACACAGATTGATGCACTGTTGTTTACCAAGAAAAAGTTCCAGCATGTAACTCTCCCTTGAACCACGATTTGTCGATTTCTGTTTTTGTTCAGATTAAACAAAGGAGAGAGCCTTCAAAGTGTTAATAAGTGAACTTTAAAGACGTTGGTAGGCATTTTCTCAGCCATATTAGTGATGTTACTTTAGGGATGGCAATGCCAGACATTCATGGTCCTCAAATGATGAAGGCGTCTGACTTTTGCGATTGCAGAACTAAGTGAAATGTCTCAACAACTATTGAATAGAGTAAGCGGTACGCAACGGGCAACAGTTTTACCAGATGTATCTATAAGGACTTGGTTGTACTTTTGATGTCATGGCGGATAAAGAAGGAGCACCATCTAAAAGAAAAAGAACAGAAGAAGAGAAGAAGGCTAAACGGGACAGTGATAGGGCTCGAGCCCAAACGAGTGTAAACCTCGGTCAGGCATTCACCAAGTGGAGAGAGTTGAGAGATTTGAAAGGTTTTAAAACTGATCCTGAGTTGGCCCTTTTCCTAATCGACAGGTATGTAATTTTTGTTTTTATTTAGAGAATATACCGCAGTTTGTTAGACGTTGTTTCACTTCAATATATGACGACATGGAAGTTATAAGCAAGCTAAATGTAACGTTAGCTGATGTGAACCGCTTTTGTCTAGTAACAAAATTATTGCAAAATTATGTGACTGTGACCATGAACACAAATATACAGCAGGCAGTTGTCGTGTCATTGTGGCTGTTGGCTCATAAATATAAATACATAACATTTACAGAAAACACTGATAACTAGCTTGCTCGACACCGTCACGACAAACTGATTCATAAATTGAAGGCTTTACAGTTACATATAATGTTAGCCAACTAACGATATAAGAAAGTTTTCTGTCACAACATAGTCTAACGTTACATATTACACTAATAGGTGTACATACATACCTCATCGCTCTGCATCCTATAAAGTGCTGTTTTTGAAAAAGAAAAAAAGAAAATGCAGTTGGTTGAAGTGTGTAACCAAAGTGTAATGTTAGTAACGTTAATCCTCTCGCTCTCCAAAACAAATGCATGCGGTAATTGCCGGTTGCAGTCGAGATTTTACGAATGAAGCCGAATGCCGGCAGCAGTCGGAATTTTACGACACCAGGCTGTGGGTGTCATACCACTTCAACCAAAGGGGGCGCTATAATCAACGAAAACGTAAACGAAGCTGCTTTAACTTATGGACTCTAATAAGATTTTACTTCAGGGGCTTCCATCTGAAAAGATTTTGGTTGTTAGATATGATTAGGACCACAATTCTTTAGGTGTAAGAAAACTGTAGAATAGTCACTCTAATGGCTCTTACTTACATTGGGCTCACTTATATAGTGAATTAAGCAGTGAAAATAATCTATTTGCCATTTTCTGGGGACGTCCTGGAACTCCCTCAAGAATCTTTTGGGGGCCTGGACCCCCGTTTCAGAGCCACTGGGATAGATTTATATGAAATTTAGTTAAGACATTCATGTTCTCCTTAGGACAAAATTTGTCCATACTTTGTTTTATGACCAAATACCTGCTAAATTAATCACACTCCCAGCATCCTCAACTGAACTTTTTGCTTGATGTCAATTAGCAAATGTTAGCATGCAAACATGCTAAATTAAAATATTAAAAATGGTAAACATAGACTAACTGCTAAACATCAGCATATTAGCATTGTCACCCTGACGTTGGCGTTTCGCCCAGTACAGCCTCACAGAGCTGCTGACATGGCTAAAGACTTTAGACTTGAACTTTGGATCAGACGAAGCTAGCTATCAATGCATTCCATTTGCACTTTAAAGTCGCAGTTTCCCAGTTGGAATTTTCAGCTGAATGGCCCTCTAAGTCAAAGTAACCTCACCATCCCCGACCTAAAAATCCAAGATGGCTGCTCCGCACATCAACATTAGTGAAAGCTGTCGTAATGTACTGTTTATTAGCACTCCACTCTACCCTCACTCGTCAACAAGACCCCAAGATACTTGAACTCCTTCGCTTGGGGAAGTAACTCACTCCCAACCCATTAAGAACTGGTATTGCTAACAGTGGCTAACCTGGCCAGAACTAGTATAGCTGGTACTGGTATTGGTATTCCGACTTCTTGTACTAGAATGTGGTCAACTCTGGTTTGATGTCATCCCCAGTTTTGTCTTCCGACTTCTGAGGTATATGAAATGCAGCATATGCTAACTTTCTCACTAAGTGCCTGAACGTTCATTAGACTTGCCACTTTCTTCTTCTTTCTTCTACTTTTTTTTTTTAACAGAAAGTGCCCCTGTGCATACATGCAACACAAAATGCTGAATTGCCTACAAAATGCCCACACAGGATTTTAACTGAGGCGAGACTGTGTATAAGATTGCAAATAAGAATATTTCCCCAAAATTGGACTCCTTTAACCTGGTTTATAAGTAATTTATCACACTGTGTTTGTTTAATAACAGTGGCATTTTTACAGTTTAAACAGCTGAGTTAAGGGTACAGTGTGGTGCCCTGAGGCCCGCCAGCTGCCAGGTATGTTTCTCCACCCCGAGTTTTTTCTTTTACAAGAACAGATTGGTGTTGTTTTTATTGGCCAGTTTGTACTAGTGAAGACAAAAATGTCCAAG
Source organism: Epinephelus moara (assembly GCF_006386435.1). NCBI lineage: Eukaryota > Metazoa > Chordata > Actinopteri > Perciformes > Serranidae > Epinephelus > Epinephelus moara. The sequence continues at coordinate 5,002,154 of NC_065522.1, read as the reverse complement.
AGGTTCAAGGCTAAAGTTTCATTGTGGTGTTATTGTTATTGGTATTTATGGAACTCCGGATACAACTCAGCTGCAGCCAGAGGAATGCTAAAAATACACTAGTGGTGAGAAAAGGCAGTTCCCACATACATATACAGAAATACAGACATATATGGCACTATGTTCCTTCAAATCTTTCTGTGACTCACTCATTTAGCCAGTCCCCCTCTGCCTGACCCCTCTCCTCATGGTCTAACCCCCTACTTCCTGTTGTATTTTGGGGAAGGCTCTGTTGGAGCGTGAGAATGCTTTCAGGGCAGGCTGTCTTGACCCAGTGGTATTTGAAGCAACATACACACAAAGCTTCAAATATTTTAGTTGCAAACCTAACCCTGATGTGAGGACACAGGGTTTGGGATCCATTCGGAGTCATTTAGGATTTTGTACCTTTTGTCACAGCCTGACATGTGCTTGATTCTGTCTTTTTGGACAAAAGAAACAAAACGAGACTTTTATCAAATGGTGGGTCTTTAAAACCTCAACACAGGTTCAATTAAAAAAGGAAGAGAGAAATTACTTAACCACATGAGTTTGGCTAATAGTTTCCTTGTGTATATAGCACCAGACTGTGGCTTTTTGGCTTAAACACATCGACCAGCCTGCTCAGATGGTCACTGGTACTGTGAATCATAACTGTCCATCTACAGCTCCACAGCTGTCAGTCATCATGCTGTAAGTAAAATAATGCCCCCCAGAAACAGTCTGAAAGGAAGTTGTTGTGGGGGGTTGGAAGTGGGGTGGCAAAGCAGACCCCAGATTGGCCAATTTAAAGTGGGATTTAATGACTGGACCTCCCTGGGGTTTTCTCATGGTAAACATCTCCCAGAGTTCTCCCACAGCCAAGCTGGCTCACCTCCAGGACTCCCACACCACAACCCCACAGCCCCTTCACAGCTCGACTAGCATCCTCTGCCTTCTCTGGGCCGAGCGTAACCTCGACTCTCCTTCCAGCTTCTGGAGCTCTCATACAGTGTTCATTACAGGCTCCGGTTTGGAGCCGCACAGCAGTCTGGTTAGATTAGTGGTTGTCAGGCTGACGGCTGAGTGTAGTGGCGGTTGTGTTCTGTGGGTGGCTGGAAATAGCTGCTCTCCGTTTTGTAATTTTTGAGGTTGGCAGTTTGGCCACAAATAAACACACACACTCTTAAAAGCCTTCTAGCCCTTCCACACAGTGTGTCCTCTGTCAGAAACAGTGATTGTAAAGACATACTGAGTCATAGTGATGCATTACTGTACATTACATGGATGAATGCTTTTCACCATATAGTTTAAGACAAGACATGGTTATATTGATGGTTCAACAGAGAACACAGCTTTCTCACCACAAAATATGACATAGAGTATTGTAGACTGACGTCCAATGACAGTCTCCTATAATGTTCCTTGCATTGCTCAGCTATACATCCACAGTCCACAGTCCATATGTCCACAAAGTACCTTATTTTACTTTATGTAGAGTTACCCTATATAGAAGACCTTAATAATTACCCTTTGGGCCCCTGGCCCTGTGCCTGGTAGGCCTGTTCAGTATTCCATCCATGTAGATTGCTAAAGTGGCAGGTATCATAGGTGGTGCCCAGGGCAGCTACGTCGCCTATAGGAAGACCCACCAGTGAAGGCAACCAACAGAATGAACACCAATCAGTTAAAAAATCATGCTTTTCAGCTTCCACGTGTTCTGCATCATCTATACTTCTTTGGGAATACGTTGTTTATATATACAGTCAGTGTCTATCATGAGAGACGGTTTCAGCCCTGCTCATTTGTCTCCATTTGCTTAATGCCACTATAATTTTGCAAAGGCAATTAAATGAGCTTTTAGAAAGCCGAGTCATTCGTCTTTCAATGAATCAACTCAGAAGGCAGTCACGCGCATGTACAAACAGTCTGCTTCCATCAATTCAATCTTTTCTCTAATTATTCATACACAGAGGGCTGATAAACAAGTCTGTGACATGTCCTGCAGTGGGAGAAGTCGTTTCCTAGATTAGACACTGTGCGCTGCAGATTGTTGTTGTACAGGCTGTCTCTGGCCCAGTTTCTGTTCCCCTGACCCTGCCATCATTCGAGGAGCTCCAAGCGGACTGACTGACAATCTGCTGTTTTTGTGTTGAAAAAATGCAGTGCATTAACACTGTAGATCATTTGTATGTGCATTTATTTGAGCTTGTCTGTGTCATAATAACATGCAGAGATGATTTTCTCAAAGATGCTGTTTTGTGGCCATCAGGACTAACTCGGATGGAGTTCTTTCTATGTGGCTTGGTGTCATTGTCACAATGGCCAGTGACCATCTGTCCTTGCATACGTTGTTGTATATCACATTTAAACAAAAAGACATTATATTTGTCCCTTCATTAAAGCAGGGCTGGAGAGATTTTCATACAAACCCAATTGTATACTAACTTAAATCTCAAGGTTAGAGCCTTCATAGAAGCCTTCATTTGTTAGTAGCCTCCTCCACACTGAGAGTGTTGCCTGAAATCCCAGACAGCACTGAGTAAGAGCTCCACCCAAACAAAGTTAGACTCAATGATATGTCTTTCCTCCCTTTGATCTCTGTTATATCCTTTGGTATAAGTCAGTTTGGTATAATAAAAAAATGTTGCACTGTTACAAATTAAACTCCCAGTTTTCTGAATTCTGAGTACTTTTACTTTTGGTAATTAATGTACATTTTGCTGTCATCTTCAGCTGCTTATTACAGAGAAGGTAAATACTTCCTTCACCAATTAACCCACACCTCAGCTGTGTTTTGGCCTCCATGTTACGTCTTTATCTAACATAAATCCGTCTCATCGACCTTTTATACACTGCCCGTTGCGGGCAGGAGTTTCGCACAATTATTCCACCTTGCTGTTCTTTATAAAAGGTATAATCGCAGAATGGAGGGACCAAGTTGTTTCGCCTGAGAGGTAGTAGCAGTGTCAAATCGATGTCTGTGTAAAAGGGAAAGCCGGCAGGACGGGACCACAGACAGAATGTTGTCTTATGTGTGGACCCAGAGCGGTGCATCTAATAGCAGTTAGCAGCTAACTGAAAGAAGAAGAACAGCAGTCGAAAATGTCCACTAATTGAACAAACATTGTGGCTCCTTATCCTCCGAGCAGAGGACGAGATCAGCCATTGTTGTTTATAAAGCGCTGCTGATGTGTCTGTGTTATGTCACACCAGAGGCCAACGCTGTTGTGTCACATGTCACGCCTATCACAACTCTTTCGCTTACACGATGCTGGCATGCTGTTCACACACTGGAGCGGCATGATGCTGCCGTCATTTGGTTTTGTATAAAAAGGCAAAGAAGGCATAAAAAAAAGAGACCCTATGGTGCGATCTCTGTGTAAAAAGGTCTTTTGTCTCCTTTAATGCTACTTACCACATTAAATGGTGTCCACTGTTTGGTCACTCAAAGTAGCTATCACATTCACTGCTGTGATTTAAATGAAAAGGTTGGGTGGCCTATAATATCTAATCCAGGTTCAGACCACACAATTTCAGCTGGATTATAGCACAACACTGCGTTGTACTGTGTTGGCTCGGATCGTGAACGACAATGAGTGTCTCATCGTTTTATCCTATGTAGTGTGTCATAGTAGGCGACAACCGACGCCATGTCTGGGACACCTCACGATGTCCCGACAGCAAGTCTAGCATTTTTTGTTTTCTTTTTGTCTTCCACGACTTCTCCAGTTACAGATTGATTAGGTTCATTTTGTCTTCTTTTTTAAATTCAGACAAAAAGTGTAAGAGATGTATCATTTACCTGCTTGACAGTTTCGACTGTGACTCCAGTCTTCCTCAGAAGTGTCATCCGACGTGTTGCTGACGTGTCATTTATCAGCTGGCCGGCCCCACAGACCTATCAGAATCTGTTACCTCGTCCCGGGTAATGGTGCCGCTCACCCGCTTCCTGATTTCGATCGAGGGGGCATACACCCTCTCACACACCTGGGATTCCCTCCTCCAGAGACCATCCAAAGGCGGGGGGTGTGGCCGGCCCAGCAGATTCTGAGAGGTCTGTTGGGCTGGCAGGAAGGCTGGAGTCACAGTCGAAACTGTCAAGCAGGTAAAAGATACATCTCCTACACTTTTTGTCCGATGATAAGAAAATATTGAACAATTCTCCAGTTACAGCCCTCACTTTGACAGGAGCACAGGGCAGTCTGCTGCAGGTGACAACTTTATGGCAACAACACCCCAGTTTTATGATTAACATCAAGCTAGCAAAGAATGTTATTTCTTCATAATGGAGGATATAAAGGAATCAAATTCACAAATAGTGGCAGGGCCTTTACTTTACAACAACTGCAGAGGGTACCAGCTTCATTTGAAACAGACTACATTAGACACAGGCCTTTATTTCTCATTCCCTCTGTATTTTCCTATTTTTAATCCACTCCCGTTTGTCTTGTTAAAGTTAATGCATCGTGCCGCCATTTCAAACTCAAAAATTCCTGTATCCGTTTGAAATTAAAAGACACCTATTGTTTCGGTGAAGAGAATCCCTTGATTTTCTAAAAAGGCTTTTATTGTGAAACATTTGTAGGAACTTGTTGTGGAGGATTCAGTGACTTGCATAGTTTTAATGTGGCACTTCAGCTTCTGCCGTCTGGTGGCGCGTTTTATGTACGGACTTCAAAGACAGTTCAGCTGGGATGTGAACAGCCACAGTGACTGAAATAATAATAATAATAATAATGATAATTAATCATAATGATGGGACAAGAATAATCTGATGACATCACACATGTCGTGAAAGATGACCAGCGAGGATTGGTTGTGGACCAATGTGTAGTCTGTCATGTCTGTCGGCCAAGTCATGACTTTGATTTTGACTCCACAATCGCCTAATCTGACATAGTGACTGTCTGAACCGACAAAAATGTTGTGTGGTCTGAACCCGGCATAAAAGGTGTGCACAGAACTTAAGACCATGCTATGTAAGTTGCAGAGATAATTAAAATCATAAGTTGAGTTCAAAGCTAAGCTTCAAGATGCTTCAAATGAAGTACTTGTTGGTTCGAACAGTGTGTGTATTGGAGATATAATATAAGGGAAGTTTGTAATTTGTAATGCTGGAACCACTCTATCCACAACAGTAACTCCGGTCAGAGAGTGAACTTTATATAAAGACTGGCAGCAGTACAGACAGGCTTCAGTTCAACATGTGCACAGGTGAATGATGAATGGTTGGATGAATGACAGGCTGAATGATGACTGACTTATAATTGACTGAATGGACGAATGAATGGCTGAATGGAAAGTTGAACGAATATTGAATGAAAGGTTTTTTAATAAAGAAATAAAACATACAAAGTGTGTGAGATTTAACTGGTTAAACATCTGGTATTATCACATGAATGCTAATATATGGCATGCAGAATAGCTTCAGCCAACACTAAACATGAACGCACGCTAGGTGAAAAGGCTGTCTAACACAGTGCATTCAATGCAGCTTACTAATTAGCATTAGCTTAATGAGCACATGTGCAAAAACGGTTGTAAGTATAAACAGGCATTAAACACAGCTTTATGCTGACTTTAAACAGCTCTTATACATTGCAACTTATCAATAAAGACATTCTATAGGCTTAGGAACACTCACTCTTCACGAACACATTCTTTTCTGGTCTTAAACAGCACAAATCTTCACTCTGGAAACTCCGCAAATTGGCTGCAGGCACTAGGACCCAGGGTACGTCCCCAGTCTCTTAATTTTATACTGCTAACTCCCGGAAATCATTCGAGGTCCGCCATCTCTAAGGCTGTCTCATGTCTCTTATTCCTGCCAGTAAGGAGTTAGCGTTAGGAGTTAGGAGGGATCTGTTAGATGCGATGAGTAAGGTAACACGAGAGGTTCCTAACAGGAAGTCTTTTTCAGCTTGAGGCCCTGACGTATAAATACCCGCCCCCTACATCTGGCTCATTTGAACGAGCATGCATTACATGCATTCTTTGCAATGAAACGCTGTAATTCACATGCCTACTGACTACAAAGAGTAATGTTAATAATATTTCGTGCAAGACTGTCATGTTGTAATTAAGTTTATTTCATTCACAACCTGTTGCGTTGTTCAGCAGACTGTCTGTGATGTGTGGCTGTTAAATGTGCAGCTGCTCATGTCCAGAACCACACGTGTTGATATAACACCACGTGCNTCTGTTCTGTACGACATCTATTGCACGCCTGTCCGTCCTGGAAGAGGGATCCCTCTTCAGTTGCTCTTCCTGAGGTTTCTACCGTTTTTTCCCCGTTAAAGGGTTTTTTTGAGGAGTTTTCCTTATCTGCTGTGACGGTCCTAAGGACAGAGGGATGTCGTTTGCTGTAAAGCCCTGTGAGGCAAATTGTGATTTGTGATATGTGATTTGTGATATTGGGCTTTATAAATAAAACTGATTGATTGAGGTAGACTGACAGGTCTGATATATCTTTTTCACTCAGCTGACTTGTTGAATGATGGCGAGTGGATTTAATAATAGTGATAATAATGATGATGATCATAATAATGATAATGATGCTCATCACAGTGACAGTGGCAGGGCTACAGACCGTTCTTTAATTGTGACAAACTTCGGCAAATGATTCAATAACAATGGTAATACATGCAAAAGTATGTGACCAAAGTCATGACGGCAGGGGGTGGGGGTTACAGCTTTGATCAGCGAATATAATGTGACTTGGGATGTACGCCAAACGCTGGCTCCGTTATGCAGCAGATCCAGCTGTGCCGCCGTCATCATAAAAGGACGTCGCTTTATGTGACGCTTCAGAGTAAGGCCGTCTCATGTCTCTTAATCAGCAATCCTCGCTCCTCACTCCTGACTCCTTACATGTTTTCCTAAGTGGGAGGGACTAAACAGTTAGGTAAGGTGGCTAGGTTAGGTGGTTAGCAGTAATTTTAAGGGACTTGGGATTTACCTCCAGAGCGCATCTTACTGCAGGTACTAAGACCCAGAGTGCATCTTAGTTGACCCAAAACGTGCCTAACTAGAAAAAACCATAAACAGGGAATTTACAACAGTGTGGAACTCCCTCCACCCATACCTTTCCAACACTGCAACTGGGGAGTCTGCACATAGGTGTCAAATGCTTGACTTCCCCAAGGGATGCCCAAAATATCAACTCAGACAAACTTTGGTCATTTAAAATATAGGAAACCATCACGAAAGCTCAGTGGTAGTCCTGTATGTTTTGGTGCCCTAGGCCCACTCTGCCTTGTATTAAATGCTTTAAAGGGTAACTTCAGTATTTTTGAACCTGGACCCTATTTTGCTATGTTTTTGTGTCTAAGTGACTAATGGGAACACCAAGTTTTAAAAGTGGTCTAGTACAGAGCGAGAGTGCTGCAGAAACAGAGTGCAGTGTAACCACTTAGGGCATTTGTGCACTGTCAGTTTACGTGTTTGTTTTTGCCACTGACTGGCTCAGATTGTTATTAGTGTCTGACAACATTATGGAGAGGATCCTTACAGATATAGACCTTTTTGTTTGTCTGCTTCACCAGACACGGCCTTGAAATCACTCTTTTTGTAGCCCACCGCCGGTTTAAGCCGCTGTATAAGTTAGCAGAATGAGATGCTGTCCAGGCAGGTATGTTGTGTTTTATCTCCCAGCGGCATTATTTACATACAGCATGTGCTCCGTCTGTTGACCCGTAAATCTCCAAAATCAAAAATATTTCCACACTGCTGGTTTATTCCCAAGTAAATACCTTCATCTTCATTGTCTTTCTCTTGGTCTCTCTCTTCCTTGTCAGTATCTGTCTGCTGCTGTTTGATGGTGACAAAGAATTTGAAAAGAAAAGCGTATCCTTAAGATGATGACATGGATTAATATTTTCATTTTGCATCATGGATACTGGACCATTGATCATTCCATCTATATACTGATCCAGATAGATGGATTGGTACACCATCACCGCAGACCAATGTTCAGGACCCATTGGCTTTTTAGGCACCAAACATTAGTGTTTTTTAGCAACCCATTGCTGTGTTTAAACGGGGGATCATATCACAAAAACTGGTTGCTTTTTGACTAAGACACCCCTGCATTTCTGGCAAAAAAAAAAAAACAGTGTCAAGAAAAGTGGGAACCAGGTGTTTTTTTTAATGTATAAACCCAACCATGTTAACTACAGCATTGTTGAAAAGTAAAGAAACGTAAGTTATAATATTACACAATCTGTGGTTTGCAGAATCATACAACACCAACATCTTTCTAGTGTTCTGGTCTAAAACTAGGTGTGTGCAGGGGGCTACACACATTGAAATCAGCTGTGTGGCAGCAGGTGCAGCCAAACAATAGTCAGACAACACATCAAATGGTCTGGGTTGTTTTTCAAGCATACGCCGGCCTTTCTGCGACACCTGGTGATGGGGTAGCTCAGCTTTTAAGTTCCAGCTCTGAACTGGGGAGTGTTTTACACTTTTACTGGAATGAACTGCAGCACAAAGCCTTGTTGTGTACTGATGGGTGTGCAGAGGACATTGGCATGGCAGTATCATTATGATCAAGAACATGATGCTCCTCTGTTGCTTATCTTACAGCACTTCCTCCCTTTACAGGTTCAGTGTGAGCCCTCTGGTTGTGATTACCTGCCTCGTGTTAGCACATTGAGTGGGCACACTGCTTTGATCTGCCTATTCTTTCATTACAGTCCTTCCTGTAATAGAAGCGGCATACTATAATTTCATCTGATTGCTCTGTAATTGCTATTGGATATGTTTAGATGATATTTTTCTGTGCTAAATGTCTGCAACTTGAAGCCTGAGATATAGTATCAGAACTGCTGCTCAGAATTAGACGTTAATTATTCAGGTGTCTGATATTGACTGGACATGGCTACATGTTTGTTAGAAAAAATTGACTATACAGGAATAGATGTAAGCTTGTGCATAAGGCTTCCCAGCCACATACTGTATGTTTCATGCTGTTATTATAAGAGCCTCTGTAACCAGCTGAAGTGGTGCTAATCCAACACAGAACAGCAAACAGAGGGGTTTTTTTGTGTGCTGAGAAGCAGACAGAGGAAAACAAGGCTTTGATGTTTTCTTGTTTGGTAAGAGCCTATTTGATGTCTAGCAGGGATTTTGTTGTGACAGTGAGAGCAGGAAGAGCAGCTCTCAGAGGTGCATTGCTGTTGTGGCTGCTCTTAATGGCTTGAGAAAACCTGGAGGCTTTTAAGATTCAGTGGGACATGAGAATGAGAGTGGGAGCAGGTAATTCTCAACGTAAAGACGACACTAGGAGTAAAAGCTTTTAATGTCTTGAACTTTATGTGGAATTTATTGTCATGTTAAAGTGGAGTTTTCCCCTCCTTGCCTTTCGAAGTGGTATTGTTGTTGATGTAGCTGTTGTAAAGAAAACTGAATCGCTTCCTGGTTTCCTCAGAGCCCAGCAGCTACCACAGTTATAACTTCGGTTGTTATTATTTGGTAACTGGGGATAACTAACGATAGCTACCAGGGAAAACAATAGCGCTATCCTCTTCTTGTTTTTGTTGCGCATTGGTTGATGCACTTTCTTTGGGCCGTAAATCAAGCCTTCATTTTCCCGGGAGATCAGCCCCCTTATTTCAACAGCATCAAATATGGCTGCTTTGTCACGTGTGTGATATTGACGCTGAAGGCACCCTTTGGCATCTTTGAAAGACACACCGGGCTGTCAACTGACTCAAATGTGACAGCAACTGAATAGAGCGAGAAAGTCAGCTTACAGAGGCAAACCAAAAGTCGATGTTGTTTCAATGTAACATTACATAATTTACGTATGGTTGTTGCGCACTGACATCAGTCATGTTACGAATTTTCCCCACATTAAATTATGTAACATACATACTTATTTCAACTCGAACCATGATCTTTTTTCAAAACTAACCAAATCGCTTTGTAACCTATACCTCACTGTGATGGTTTCACAACATTAGCTATGTGTTACAGTGTGTTCCTGCTGTGTGGCCTGTGCATTCCTATCAGACGCTGAGGGCGTAAAAATTTGTGTTTGACAACCTGGGATTTGGAATTTAGCCTAATTTAAGGGTGTTACTTAGCCCTTTCCCAACAAGCTATGCCACTGTGGTTGGTACCAGTGGATGCCAATGGTTGTTTTGTTTCACAAGATACCACTACATTCACTAGCTTAAAAAATGAGTGTTGAGCAATGAGCAGTTCTGGCCCTCTTGGCCAAGTTGTTTTTAGCAACTTTGAATCTGAATACTTTCACCATCACTGATCAAAACACACATCCACATCCATTTCATTTCTCCTCATGAAGGTCAAGGGTAAGGAAGGGTACTTTGTCCTTTTGTGGCTGCAGCCTTACTTTGCAAGATAGACAGTGGTATGCATCACTGGTTCTAATGAGGACAAGGTAAATCCTACTGCCCAAAGGCGGATAAGTGCTGTATACATTATTCAAATGTACATAGTTAGTCTACACTAAAAAACATATTTTGTGCTTAAAAGGCCTGGCAGTCACACCTGAATTCATCCTCCATCTTCCATCCATCAGCACATTTACTGTAGCTGCTGTTGCAGTAAAAGTGCTGGTTCCACATTCTGACATCACTCATTAACCCAGCCACTCGTGCAGTGATTACACAGCCCTGCTTTGTTCTGTTCCTGACATTCACCTCATAGTTGATACAAGCAGCTAGGTTGTATATTATGAAATGCTCTGTGCCCATCCATTTGCCCAAGTCAGGTATAATTGATAGGAGCTGTGTCCTGGTGTTTATGTGAGTCGAATCAAAGAGGCAACTCCCACCACTCAGCGCTCCTTCACTCCTTCTTCATCATGTCAATAATACATCTCCCACTGACTGCAAAAACAAAGCAACAACTCAGTCTGGGACTTTCCACACTGTTGCAATTAAAGCTGTGTGTAAAGGGCCAGAACGACTTCCCATGTAGACTGTGTGTGTGTGTGTGTGTGTGTGCGCACGCTCTTGTTTCAAACCTTATGAGAACATTTGGTCTTCATAAGGACGGGGGTGCACACACAAAGTCCTCCAAACTGAAGATTTTGTTGTTTGTTTTTATTCAAGGGGCAAATCTTACAGCTACATTTCTTAAGATTTTATGATATCAAACCTCAAGATATTATCATTTGTGGTCAGCATGTTTGTTAGCTGTAAGTATTCAGTGATTGCTATGTTGGTACATGTCCTGAGTCCCTGATGCATTGAAATGTGAAAGGATCACTGTAAACTCACTATCAATATGTCCAGGGGATGCACCCTATTATTTTCCTCAACAATGCAACATTGTGAATAACAAATCTGTGTTGAAATCATAGACACAGTGGCGTTGCATCACTTTACTTATTTTGAAGTGATTTCTCACAAGACAAAAACCACTGACATCCCTTTTCCACCAACATGGAACCAGTTCAATTCCAGTTCCTGCACCTAATTTTGAACCGCTCAGAGCATTTTGAACAAAAATTTATTGGTTCTCAGCTGGAACCAAAAACATAGCATCTATTTCTTGACCTGAAGTATGAACCATGATGACATCACTTAGCATGTCATATTCTACAGGTTGAAAAGATAAGATGGAGAAGGCAACAATGGAAAAGTCATGTGAGAAATCAACAGAGTGTGTAGTGGTCCCATTAATAGCTGGGTCATGCCTGTTTTTTGGATGAAAAAAAAAAAATGTAATACCAGAACAAAAGTTCACAGGTTGACAATGTAATCTGCAATTTTTCTACTATTGATTACTTCTCTTGTACAGTGTGCAGTGCCCTCCATTGATAACACATTCTTGATTACAATCCCTCTGGACTTCTGAAAGGACTTGAATAGGACATACAATTTGCAAGCGGTGTCATATGAGAATAAAATACTGTGGGAATACTACGAACACCTCTCGCCCAGTGTCAGCTGTGAAAGGCTCCAGCCCCCCCGCGACTCCTAACAGAATAAGTGGTTACAGAAAATGAATGAATGAATGAATGAATGTGGGAAACCCTGATGTCTGGCTGCTGGGTGTCTCCTGCATTAGAGAGACAATAATTTATCCCAGCCCAGAATTCGTTTTGCTATTATTATCAGTACCATAACTGTTATTAGTGTCAAGTATTGTTGTTGGGTTAGATTTTATTTATTATGTTAATGTGTTGGGTGAATTTGTTAGTGTTTTGTAGTAATTTACATTTACATATTTAAGTGTACTCTAAAATGTTTAGAGGTAAACACATTGTTCAATTTCAAGTTCAATTTTGCCTTTGCAGTTGAAACAAGATGTTCTTTTACAACGGTTGTTTTGTGCTTTATTTTGAAAACGTATGGATTCAGGCATTGTTTAGGCACCGGTAAAATGTTAAAAGTAACAATGTAATCATAAAAGTAATGATGTCCAGGAGACGTGCCATGTTAAAAAGAACTTTAACTGGTGCCTGCCATTTTGTTACCATATATTTCATAAATCTTGTGGTAGACAAGATCATGTTTTGTTATAGTGTTGATATGTGAAGGGAAAACATAAAAACTCTTCTCCGAGAAAAAGAGTATCAGCATATTTCTCAAAATGTTGATTTGAGTAAATTTTTTTTATAGCATAACATCAAACACAAGTTTAACACAAATGTTATTGGGGACCCACTTAAATGACCACTAGTGGGTTCTGAGAGCTGAGGACATTGAAAACCTATCAACAGCACTGATTACGCTAGAACAGTAGTTTTTTTTTGTGGCTAGAGTCCTTTTTTTTTTTTTTCTCTCACAAGATCCAAGTTGTGACCCACACGCAAAGAATTCTTCTTTGTGAACAAAAAATTCTTCTTTCTTTCCACTGCAAAAAACACGTCCTCAAAAAAAAAAACCCCTACTACGACCGCCAGCACAATCAAAGTTAAGCTCCAGGAAATACACCCCACCAAAGGTAAGCCCTCCTTGGCCGCAGAGGTCAGCTGTAACACTACACTGGCTAAACAACCAAAAGTGGATTTTAATCGTAGGCAACTGCAGCTACAAAGAAGTAATGAAGCTTGTAGCTGGATATGTGTTGGATGAAATGTTGCTCCTCGAGTGACTCTCTGTCTTTTAGGCAGATCTTTGGGAGAATACCAGTCACAGGCAACTGAAGAACCCCGGGTATAAAAAAGATGATAATAATAATAAATTGCATGCTATCTAGCCTTAGCTACACCTAACAGCGATTACCCTGACATTCACAGCAGCACACATCTGAATTTTGGGGAGATAAGCAAATATTAGTTTTATGGGGTGTAACGGAAAAGTAATATCAATCAATCAATCAATCAATCAATCAATCAATTTTATTTAAAAACCCCAATATCACAAATCACAATTTGCATCACAGGGCTTTACAGCATACGGCATCCCTTTGTCCTTAGGACCCTCAAAGTGAGAAGGAAAAACTCCCCCCAAAAAAACCCTTTAATGGGGGAGTAGTGGAGTATTGTAACGAATTACTGTTGGGAGAGAGTAATAAGTAAAGTTATAGTATTACCTTTGAAAAGAATAATGAGTGATGAGTAATAAATTATATTTTTAAAGTAACAAGCCCAACACTACCTGAAGCTAAAAATATTTTTCCTGGTGGCTGGGGGAAAATGCTAGCCTGGTGTTTGCAAAACGCGAATGGGTCTGGATACTGAGTGTATATTTCCTCTATTCCCAAGGGTTGTCATTCAAAGTGCCCCTTCACGCAATTGGAAAGACGGAAAACCAATCAGAGTAAATGAAACGTGTGACGTAGGCTAGCACAACGCCACTGTAAACAGACCAGCAAGCTGCAGCGGAGATGAGCTGTGATGATGTCTGGGAAAGAGTGTTGCCTTCTTTGCAGATTTCCTCCTCACTGTGGACTCCGAGTTGCATGGCTGTGATTCCCAGCTTTGTCGCTTCCCTGACCTGCTCCTCCATGAGAGCAACTGAGTCGCATCTTTTTCCCGATCAACGGAGCCAATTGGTAAAGTAAACTTTTACCAAACCCTGTAGGAAGGACGGCAAACACATCCTTTTTTTTTAAAAAAAAAAGCTTTCAGTGCAGCCGTTTGTTCTGCTTTTAAAGAAAATGTACATTCCAGTTCTTTCAACACATTTGCCATTGCAGTTTGAAAATCAGTAGCCATGTTGGTTGTTTACGAAATGCATTCACTCCGGTTGTGATTGGCCCGCTAAGCTTTAACTGATGCCGGAATGCGCCTTAATGATTGCATGGCTAGACTGATCTGCGGAGCAAAATCGAATATGAGCTCGCGAGATCAGAATGGTTTCACCAGGCTAGGATAATGCATGTCCCACCCTTCATCATAAATAACCATATATCTTTTCAATATTAACATCAAATGCACACATTGGAGCCAATGCAACAAGCAAACACAACAGGAGTGAGAGTTATCACCAAAACAAGCAGCTAATGTCTTAACAATATATCCTCGTAGAATGGATGGTATGACATCCTACGAAAATGCACACACTACAGTTCGTATGATGTCCCACAAATTAGCGCCCCATGAATGATGCTACGACCTGAATGTAAAATTACGAAGGAAAAGGAAAATGTACAAACCATTTATAAGAATAGCCTGGTCTTAAGCAAAATGCAAATTGTCCTTACAAGAGCATGTGCACCTCAGCAGAACATGGGTACATGACAGCATCCATACCATCACACACAACCAAATTAATTACAGCAAACAGAAGTTTGAAAATCTAACGCTAATTTCTGTTTTTACAGTTTTTGGCCATGACAAATGGTATAATTTTGGCAATATTTAAAAGAAAACACGCCTTCTGAACCCACTGGTGGGATTTGTGGTTCAGATGATATTTATAATAAATACAAAATACAATCATTTAAAGTTGTATGTCCCTTATGTCCCTAGTTATTTGAACTGCCTCCCCTGTTTTGCATCTCCCCCTCCTGCGTCATAAGTATTGAACAGTCCCTAAAGTCTCCCTCTAAATTAAACCAAATGTATGTGATGAACACAGCTGTCGGCAGAATTTTGGAAAATTTTGAGGTCACTAGTTTTAGTTCTTGCCAAGGGTTGAATGCTGTTTAAAAACATTCTCTACACTGCCAAGTCTGGTGGAGAAATACTAAGTCAGTTATTTATTTATTTATTTTTTTTAAAGATATTTTTTCAGGCATTTTTAAGCCTTTAATCGATAGGACAGATTAGCGTGAAGGGGGGAGAGAGAGAGGGAGTGACATGCAGCAAGGGGCCACAGGCTGGAGTCGAGCCCGGGCCGCTGTGGTAACAGCCTTGTACATGGGGCGCCTGCTCTACCACTAAGCCACCGACGCCCCAAGTCAGTTATTTATTTATTCAGGACACAATATACACAAATAAAGATGCCAGAATGCCTCTGCCATGAATCTGAGCAATAGCTGTGTATCAGTTTGCCTTTTAGAGCAGGGGAACATTTGAGAAAGATGAAAACAAAGAGGAAATTACTACATTGCTTTGGAGGATATCCCAAATGCATTTCATAATGTGCTTGGTAATGGCACCAGCTTGTGCACAATGTTGAAATTTTGGAAATTCCAGTAATGGTGTTGTTGTTTTTTTTGTGATTGAGAAATAGACCTTTTTTCACAGCAAACATTTTAACTTGTCCAAGGAAATCACAGGCATTTCTAACAGCATTAAACAAAAGCTTGAATATGATGAAGTTTCCCTGTAAGCTGTAACAGCGGGACAATGAGCCAGCACTAACAACACAAGGACCCTGACACCGAAGCATCTAAATGAAATTCATCATTCATTTATTTTATTCAACACATTTAGCATAGTGTTAGTTCAGGGAGGACACAATGTCAAGCTCAGCTCACATCCCAGCTACATCAGGATGGAAGAGCGACAGCTGATAGATCATATGTTTTCTTTCTATGCAACCAATTGGCAAATCTCATTCAGGGCACCCTGTCTAAACCGCTTTAGCCTGCCTACTGTTGCTGCTTCCTCTGCAAGCCGCTTTGCAACCTGCCTCCACCCCAGCTCCTCCTTTTCAATGTTTCGTCTGATTTATCACCGTTATTTCTGCTTGTCATTGATGCTGGCTCTGTTCTGTTCCCAGGGGGTCCTTACTGCTGCTCTCCCTACCTTAGGCTTTCCTTGTAGGTGCATGGAAAGGCAGGGAGGTTTGCTGTCTCTGTCTCAGGCTTTCCTCATACGCGCATGGAAGGGCCGACAGGTGTACACTCTCCGCCTTAGGCTTTCTATATAGGTGCGTGGAAGAGCGTAGAGGTGAGCTCTGTCCACCTAAGGCTTTCCGCGGAGGCCCAAGGAAGGGCGGAGAGGGGTGTTGTCTCCACCTCAAGCTTTCCACATAGGCTCAGGGAAGGGTAGAGGGGTGTGCTTTTTGCACGTAGGCATGTGGAAGGGCGGAGAGGTATGCTCCATCTGCCTTAGGCTTTTCACGTAGGTGTATGAAAGGGTTGAGAGTTGTGCTCTCTCTGATGGGTGTAACTTGCAATGCAAGCTACGAAGCTAATTATTACCCTACCGAGCTAGCCAAGCACACCTTCCATGCAGTTGCAACGGAATGCTAGTTTAAGACAGATACCCCCACAAAGGATGATGAGCAATGAATAATGATAACATAGCTGTATTTCTCTAGTCAAGATAGATAGATAGCTACTAGTTCTACTACCACTGATCTGGTGATTTACTCTGCTAGCAAGCATAGCAAGCTAGTTCAAAAGGAAAGCTAGTTAAACGAGTGCTAGTGCTACAAAGGCATACATGCATTAATCATCTCTCTTACCTTTGTTCTTCTTGAAACATCCAAAAATATTGATCTGTTTATGCTTTGATTTCTTCATCATGTCGAAATGAAATCAGCTCCGTAACGTCCTTGAAATGAAATCCACTTGATCAATTGGCGTAACGTCCTTGAAATGAAATCCACTTGATCAATTGGCAGGCTGTCCTGCTCGACAAGTGCACGCATTAGGTGTGAATCACCAAAATTACGTTCAGGGCTAGAGTCAAAACATTCGGGGCTAAAGCCCCGGAAAAAATGCTTGGGGACGCCACTGATACCAGGCCATTGCGGTGTTCTATCCAAATACAAACACAGAGATGGATCATTTTGTTGGTTGAACAGATACAGATGCAGCAGTTACAGATAATAATTTTTTCGGTATTTCCCTTTTTTTTTCTTTAAATATTGTGCTTCCAATTACGACATACAGGACATGTTGTCTCATGATCCGTAGTGATCTTTGTTGAATGGATTTCAGTGAGACATTTTTACTGTGCTCCAAACAAATATGAATGAATCTTTAAGTGTGGAGACACCCCAAAACTTTTGTTAGTATTAAAATGATTTAAAGGTGACACTATATTAAGTAAGGAGCTTCAGTACTAAAACTAATCGAGGGTGGAGGTAGGTGATACAGAAAGATTACAGGTTTTCAGTTTGTAAGCAATTCCTCTGATTGCTTTGTAGCCGTTACCACATGGCAAACACATCCATTCCTTTCAGTAATGAGCTGCATCTGTTTACTGAGATTCTCATTACATTGAGAAAACAGCTGCTGACATGGCCGTAATTACACTGTGTGCATACAGATAGCCAGCACACCTTTGTGTTGCTCTCCTGAGAACCAGAGAGGATGAAAGATAACATATGGGCCATATGAAGAGTCTTCCGAATGCAGGGAAATGGGATAATGGAAGCAGAGCCCATGGGAAGGGAACTCGATTGGTAAACCTTAGTTTAAATGGTATAGACATTATGCCAAATATTTGAGAGACTGCTCAAAGAAAATGGGAAAATTGGTTTTTGACAAGTGGCAAATCCCACCCTAATCTTCTCAAATCTAATTTAAATAAGATGAGTGACCTACTGCTTCCCAGCCCAAAAGGCCTTAAAAACTCTGCAAACCCCCCAGTCTTTGTGGGATAAATTTACTACCTTTCTCTTGTCATACACTGCTGCCATGTGTCCAGAGCATAGGCAATAAGGGGTATGCTGACAACAAGTTCATTCTACTGCTAATCAAAATTATCCAGGATGCCAACCTGTTCTCATACCAGGTTGTCAGATACCACAGCATAGTCAGTGGTTTTGGCTTCAGACACCAATGAAAAAAGCAATCCATTTCACGGCACTATGATACTCCACTGGGATGCGTCAATTTATAACGCCACTATTAATCTGTCCTCTAGATTTTGATATGTCTTCCAAACACGCTGCTCACACCGTACACACACTCAGTTGCCTGTGTTGCGTTCAGGCGTTGTCACGTAAATGACAAATTACAGCAAGTGTATAGGCCGTAACACAACACAGCAGCATGTCAAGTGGGACAAACCGAGCAAAATTGCTCAGTTTTTCATGTGTTATTGTATAATTTGTTATGGAGTCCGTGATTTCCCTGTGTCTCTTTGAGGTCTTGGGATATGTCATATAGCTACAAATGTTTACGTAATTGTGCTTTGTTGTTTTATGAGGCTCTGGCGGCTTTCAGTTGTCTCTTTGTCTTTAACATTACTCGGCTCGACTTTCTCTCGCATGCATTCTTCTTACTTTTCTCTGTGCTGTCTCAAGTGCTGATATAGATTGGTCGTGTTGCCGTGGGAAATGGCGACTTTAATTTTTAAAGTTTTACACAGCACGTCTTTCTGGTCAACGTCACCATACCTGAATCCAAAGTATCGCCATATAATAGACGTTGGGGTTTTTTTCGCCACCAACTCAGCCTGTTCATGGTCGTGCTCATGCTCTTCTTCAGCATCTGTGTTGGTCACTACTGCACGCCGGGTGGTCACCTGACCATACGTGCTGCACACACCAAGATAGGTTGTGGGCGTAATGTCAACAAACTCCACACACTACAGGAGAGGTGGTCACATTCACAGGCACACACGTTAACATTTACTTACATTAAATCGGAAATCACAGCCTTTTATGCGGTTATGTAGTCGCACAGCCTGATATTGTGATTGCAATTGTGATTAGATTAATCGTGCAGCACTGCACTGTAAATTAAGAAAGATGCAGATAGACTAAACAAAAGCAAATAAAGCAAACGGCTTCATCAACACGTGTGGAATACTCATTTGGTGGAGAGAATAACAGAGTTCTAATTAAGGCTCTGTTGGTGGTGAATTATCAGTGTGACAGTCCACTGCTCTACCCTTTTATACTAGTAGTATATACTATGGGCAGCATAGGCTGTTGTTGCTGATGCTGGAATAGCAACTTTCTCTGCAGGATTCTCCACCATTGAGTCTGGCTTTACCAACTAAAGTGACATGCACACGCATCTGCATTTGTAGAACAGCCAATAGGAACGCCCTCTCTCTGAAATGAACAGTGACTGGCCAAAGTCTCCAGTCATGTGCTAGATTTGCATAAGTTTTTTCTCAAAATACTTGAATTATAATATGCTCAGAGGTTATTATTCGTTTTTTTTCCAAATGAAGCCAAAATCAAACTGCCTACCACAGTGCGAACATCAAAGTTGGCACTTTGTTTATGTCGACCGGTGTTTGCAGCCTTTGAAAGAGGTGACTGCTTAATTTACACTTGAGGAAAAGAAGAGAGGGAGGTTTGTGTTGAGTGTTGTACAATTTGAATTTCAAAGACTCCATTAGAGATTAAAGTTGAAGATGAAATCTGTTTTGCTGGCGCCTGGCTGTTTTCAAGGCTTCAGGTGTCTAGGTTTAATGGAGGTGAAACCGTCCTTAAGGTCATCACAAGATTCCTCATTTTAGGTAATGATAAGTTACCTGAGAACAAACTTCCATATTAATGGATCACATGGATGGATCATAAGGTAATAATTAGAGATTAGAAAATTTGTTAGATGTCATCACAATTCTTCAGGTGTAGATTCTGTGTAGGCCTGCTAATTACTTAAATGTTACTTACTGTATTGGTGCCCAGCCAAGTAAAGTGATAAATAATACAATACATTATAATTCGGAATCGGTTGATATTGGCTTTAAAATGAAATATTAGAATTAACCAACATGCTTTTTCTTATTTTGCTCAATGAATGAATATTACATGCATTGAACAGCATTCTATTTCATGTCTCCATCTGCTGGTTGGCTGTCACGATAAGAGTATGCATGTATAATATGATGCTAATTCCACCACAGAAGAGACCTGATGATCGCTAAAATTAGGTGGGGAACAAAGTAGATGTATTGATATCGGTATCAGTTATCAGTCAAATGAGTTGTTAGATATCGAATATCGGCAAAAAATCCAATATTGTGCATCCCCAGTAATATATCATTATGTTTGATTTCTGTGCATCCAGAAATGAAGATAAACCTCATTCCACCAAAGTGAAAGATAGCCACATGAGTTTTTACTGGAAAATCCAAAATTATTTCTTGAGGACAAATCAGTATAACCACTGTGGTTAGTGATTCTCAGATATTAATGAACATATCATTACATAAGTTTTTTCTTATAGTCCGCTATATCTGCTCCATCCGAAATATTCAAGAATAACTTAATGGCAAACTGTTCCTTACGTTTTTGTTGGTAACTACTCAGTATTTTGTGGATCTTACTGTAAAATGTTGGCACTTGGTTATATTTACCAATACATTAGAATATAAACGTATTTCTTAGAGGATAAAATCTCCTCTGGTGTGTGAGAATATTATGGAGATGCTGTTATTTATTGTGAGAAGGCCCTACTGTAACTCATACTAGAGTTAGGAACAAGTGATTGTTTTGCAAGTCACAAGTAAGTCTCACCCCTTTGCACTCAAATTCCCAAGTCTTCAATTTTGAGTTTCGAATTCTTAACAAGTCATAATGTACTCTTCACCAAATGTAATGCCATGTTAACAACAGAGTAATAATATGATATGGAAAATTTACAAAAATCATGAATACCTTTCAAAATTTGTATTTATTTGTCAAGTTGTTGTGTCTCTTTCTATAATTTCGACCACCTGTACTTTTTGTACGCAAACAAACTTATCGTTGGTATCATTTTTACCAACTGGCGCTAAGTAATGTAACATTATTTCATCATGGTTCTCCCCTGCAACTTGATTGGCTGCTGTCGCTCTGGTTCAAAGTGTCGACTTGTTGGGAATGAATAGTGTTAACGTTAGTTGATTCAGGAAATGAAGGGAACTTAATTGATACATGGCACACTTTTTAATGAATATACTTTTTAATTGTTGTGCATGGGGAAGATATCAATTATTTCCAATACCACTTTCCATTAAAATTAGCATATGCACACAGGTTTTTCTAAACAACTTTTTTTTTTCTAGTGTGTCACATTCAATGTCATGGACAGACCAGAAAAAAAGGTTAGTAAACAGTAGAAAGCAGCATGGAGGCCCGTGGAAACTTTAAGGTGGTTACTTCTTTTTATATATATCCCTCACTTATTCAGTCTCTTTCTCAACTTAATCTCTTACCTTTCCCATTACAGTTGTCAGTGGGTGTTAACAGGTTTTTTTGTGTAGTGGAAAGGGGGCTTGTGTCAAAAGGCTCAAGTCCAAGTGGAGTCACAAGTCATCAGTGTTGAATTCCAAGTCGAGTCTTAAGTCATAAAATTTGTGAGTCGAGTTTGAGTTGAGTCCAAGTCATGTGACTTGAGTCTACACCTCTCACTCAAATACAAAAGTGACTTAAACTCACTCACCAGATGAGGCTGTTCAGTGACATGATGCATCTTATTACTGACTGGCTCACAGGGAACATATTCTACTCAGCTGGAATGAAATAATTTTTTTTTCCCATTTTCATTAATTTCCATCTTCAGGGCTTTCAGCAAGGAAATGGCCTGACAGAGTATATGCATGGCACTGTACCGGTGTATCTTTATTATACTGGAACAACAAAGTGAGTCCCTCCTCACCTCCCAGCCTGATATTCATAGACTGCAGTGAATTATAATGCCTTGTGCTCTGTCAGATACAAAGTGTGCCTTTGAAGCCAGCAGATTTGCAGTTGAAAGCTGTCTGTCTGTCACTTTAGGTCTGTTTGACAAGCCCTGAGCTGCATAATTAAATCAGACCGCCAGCTCTTCAGCCTGTGGCAAATAATTACCATGGAGACTCTGTCTGACCCCCTCTTTATTATCTTGATCTGACCTCTCGCTCCTCTCTCTGGTGCATTCAGGTCCCAGTTCCTCAGGGTTTGCCTTGACCTGGGACCAGTTGCCAACATGCATTTGTTCTGCTAGCGGGGCCAGAAACACTGAGCCATGAATGAATGGTATGGCCATTTGGTCAATCGACCACTTTGATTCAGACTGAAATATCTGAACAACTACAGGATGGATTGGCATGAAGTATGGTAGAGACATTCATGATACCTGCATGATAAATCCCACTGACTTTTCTGGTGTCTTGGCTTTACCTCCAGTGCCACCATGAGGTTAACGTTTTCACAACTACTAGGTGAACTGCTGTGAAATTTGCTACTGATATTCAAGGTCCCTAAAAGATAGATTTTAAAGACTGTGGTGATCAGGTTTAGTTTTAGTCTTGAGATGAAAATGCTTATTAGTTTGAGTCACATTTTAGTAATTTTTATCCTTCATAGTTTCTGGCAAAAAAAAAATTCACAACATTTCAGTCAACTTCTAGTCATTATGTTTTCTATATGTTTTTGTAAATCTTGAAACTAATCCAGTGAGGCTAATTCAGGTATCAGTAATAAGAATCAAGGTGACAGGTTGTATAAAAATTTCGTTGAAACAATTTTTTTCTACAACTACAAGTACCTTACAAACTTGCATTTCTCCATACGTCTCGTTTTCAGCATGGAAAAAAAGGTTCATCATAGTTTTTGTCAGCAAAATTAACACTGCCATTGACCCCAGTTTTACTTTGTGTATAGTGCTAACAAGCAAATGTTAGCATGCAAATACAGTACACTAAAAAACTGAACCTGGTAAATATTACCTGCTTAATATCAGCATGTTAGCTATTGTTAGCATTTAGCTTGAAGCACAGCTGTGCCAAAGTGCAGCAAAAGTAAGCAAAATACAGGAACAGGGCCTTGCATTGAAGCCAATTTTACAAAGTGGCCAATGTAGAATTACAACTTCTGGGTGATGCCACTGGGCCCAAAGATACTTTTTCCCATAGACTTATTGTGACATGGTTTGTAAACCATTGGATATTCTTTTGAGCAATGCAACCCCCGCAAAATGACTCCTCTCCCTCGGAATTGGAATTCGATTAAAGTCTGATAAAATTTTAAAAGTCTAGAAGAGCTGCACCAGTAAACCATTTTATCCTCACCAAGACAAATGTGTATGCATTCTTGCATGTCTTTGCATCCACCCAGCACTGAACATACTGTATAGCTTTTGTCTCTGATTTTCTTCTTCCAGTCTTTTTCACACTCTGCTGTAGACAGTTAACCCTGTCTCCAGTCATGCAAATACAAGCCCTCTCGCTGCCAACCCCCATCACTGCCCCCCTTGCCACCACTCCATCCATCCTCCCCACAGTCCTGAGATGATTCTAAAAGGGATTTTATTTCACACAGACAGTGTAAATTGCTTTCATAACATTTGGCTTTATTACATGTACCTTAGCTGCTGCTGTATCTGCCACGATTGATTCATATGTTCAAGGACATGCTGTCACCATGGTTACCATTATGTTTGACAGAGACAGAGGAAATAAAAAAAGGAAGCAAGTTTTTGATACAGTATGAGATTCTTCCCATGGTCATGTAATCAGGGGTCAGATGGGATCTAACTCCAGTGTGAGGTTAGGAAAGCTAATGCCACATGGATTACAACATGAATGTGAGAGTTATTGAAAAATAATATTGACTAGATGTGAGCGAGGAAAGTGTATTGTATTGGAGATTCACCTTGTTGCACTACCCATACTGCACGCTGACTTTTTGTTTCACACGAGACACAAACAGCAGTCTCGAAGTTTGTTTGTTTGACCCATCCACCACCATGACTAACCACCTTATGCGGAGTTTCCTGCTCTTTTTACTAAGTCCTTTGCTCTCTTCAAATATTGCGCAGATGGGTTCATAGAGCTGGAAGAAGATTGGGGTTGCCACTCTTTTAAAATCTTACTTGATTCTATGATTTGCAATTTTACAACTCTATGATTTTATTAATCAGTTAATCCATGTTCTGCACTGTTTTAAATATCCTTTAATATTGAATTACCTTGTCTGTTTTATGTCCATTGCGTCTATTTTCATGTGAAGCGCTAAGTGCTACTGCCCGTATTGTAAAGCACTTCATGCTGCATTTCTTGTATGAAAGCTGCTATATAAATAAAGTTTATTATTAGTATTATCATTATTATTATTATTCTGCAACAGCTTAAATTATGTTACCAACATAACCACTTACTAATTTACCAACTCCTCTTTATCCTCTGTGGGACTTAAGGCTGCAATGAGATCTGTCCATCACATGCTGCTCCTCTCCCCATGATAGTTGCATCTTGTCCAGTAGATACACCAGCTAGTAGGGCTGTTTCTAGCTTTTTGGGGGTCCTATGAAAATCTGCATCATATTACATAATGCATGTTATAAGCCCCTGTCAAAAAACATACTTGTACACCAAGCCGCACCGGGTGACCAGCCTCATCAAAATATATTTTGCCAACATAAGCCTGTGGTTGGGTTTTTTTTAAAAAAAGAACTGGGTTTGGCTTTACAATCTTAAGGGAAGCAAGCACTTGCCTCCCACCTGGCCTACTCAGACTTCTGCTGCCTCAACTTTCATTCTTGTCATGCTACATTTCCCCCTGATGCCACCAGATGCTGTTAAACTATGATGGTGAGGGGCCACATATCATGCTGATGTGAAAGGACAGCTTTTTTTGTCGGTATCTGACGCTGGAATTCACTGACCAATCTTGAGTTTTCGATGAGTTTGGAGTGGGACTGGGTTGGTTTTTTTCATCATTTTGCAGTGGCCTGCACACCCTAAAAAATATTAAAATGGAAAGTAATTTGTAGTGTGAGTATTATTTACCACGTACTTTTTTACTTTTACTTGAGTAGGTTTCTCAAATGGTAATTTTCACTTTTACTCAAGTAATTTTTTAGGGGAGTAATTATACATTTGAGTGTAGATTTTCAGTACTCTACCCACCACTGCTCTTCTGGTTGTCCCTGATCAGTCCAACTGGATTAAAGTCAGGCCAAGAAAAGACAAATCTACCAGAGCATAGTTAGAACCAACCTATACTAAACTTAGTGAAAGCTGGACCAATCTTACAATTATCACCAGGTCAAGCACTGGAGCTTGCAACATTAGTGCATGATCACACTTAAAGATATAGATGGTGCTGGATGCTTTGTAACGTATTGACTACGATTGGTTTTGGCTAGTTTCATTCAAGGTAAAATGTATACGAGGAGGAAAGCTATATTCGTTTTGATTCTCTCTGGGTTTCCTTTCTCACAAAGGTCAGGTCATCTGCACAGATCCTTAAGCCAAAGTTACTTCAGACTGGTGTGAGCCAGACTGCATAAATAAATTGATCTCAATCTTAAATTCTCTGATTCTCTAAAATGGTTGTCATAAGAGTCCTTATGATCATATAGCCCAACTTAAGAGGATTATAGGGATCCTAGACCCAGAGACAAGCGGAGCAGGTATTAGATATAACCAGGTCGAGCTGGCTTGGAACCACAAAAGGCATCACAATCAATTACAAGTACGGTTTAGAGCATGGACAGTATGTAATGGAATGCTGGGCCCCTTTATTGCTGGTGCTTAGGGCTCTTTACTGTATTAATTTTTTGGATTGTGTGTTGATGATGAAAGTTAATAATGTTTTTTTTAATATAAAACCAGATGTTTTTTTTTAGAAAATGCCCTCCTTCATTCACACCCTCAATCAAGGTCTTGCAGTAAATAACCTCATTAGAGAACATCTATGGCACTTTATCAGCCTTTAATCTTGTTTACTCCGAGGCTAATGGAGGAGCGTGGAAATGGCCTTGTTCCAGCCGCTCACCTTTAGCTTTCACTTATCAGCCTTGTATGATGTATTGAGAACAGGGCTCCTTTAGACAAGCTTTCCTTATCACGGCCAGAGTCCACTGAAGTCAGTCTCCTGGGTTGAGCCCCACCCTGAGGCCCTGCAAACCCCCTGATCTAGCCCACCAGCCCCCTTTGGTGATTTCCAGTGGACCAAGATTCCGTTTCATCTTCCAGCTCCCTCCCATCACACATTCCTAGACCCCGTAGAGGGGGTGCCCTCTGAAAGTGAAAGTTGTAGCCTATATATATGACTGCAGCCATCACGAATATTTTCATCTTTAGTCTCATTTGATCTTGACATTTTCTGTGTTCAGTTCTGTTCTTAATAAAAGCACACAGTTATGCTATTTAGCCTTCATCTTTGTTGCTGTGGTAATCAAAGCTGCTATTGTTGAGTCATCAACATCAGCATTATCAATGCAGTTGTTTTCAGAGTTACCATATATTTTCAATACTCTAGTGCTTTTAGAAATTGGTGGTTTGCAAACCCTTTTGCCAGGCCCCAGTTTCACGCCCCAAAAGCAAACCAGTTTTATTTCTATAAACCATTGACAACTTTGCAGAAATGGCAACAAACCACACCAGACTGAATGTTATTTAAATAACATTATCAAGAGTATTTTTGCATGAATTAGTATATGTTTTTGCAGGTGGAAAGAAGATGAAGAACATTTGCTTCATCATGTTTTCTTGACTTCATTTTGGCTGTTTTGCTTTCTTGATGAGCATCATCTGTTTTTGTCTGAGTTTTATACTCGATAGGCTGGCTGGTGTGAAAGTGCGGTGTTGTTCCCACATGAATCAGATTCACTTAACATTAGTTCCACTCCATATTTCCACCCCCTGAGCAACCTCTTTCAGACATCCAATTAAAGGCTGTTTGGCTGTTAGGAATGATAGGTCAACAAAGACTGTGTCCTTGACATGGGAAACTGCTGCTTGCATCCTGTCTCCTACCAACACTCAAGCTGTGCGTCCTAGTGCCCATACTACCATACTGTATAGTATGCCAGAAAAAGATTTAGTATATCCCCACACATAATATGTCAAATGCAGTATGACAAAAATGCCAGGATGTTCCACTACATCCGGTCCGATTTTGCAGTATGCAAGCCAGCATGTTTTTCTGGCTATTCTGACCCACCATCCTTTGTGCAGCAGGCGATGTGTCACAGTGATTGTGCCGCAAACAGATGACAGCTCGACAGCTCATTGCCTATGTCTGTTCAGAAGTCGCAATGATGGATGACAACACATTTAAGTAACCATGACCAGTCAAATAGTAATAATAGGAATACTTATTGTATGGGTGAACAAAATTGAGTATAGTTAGTTCAGGCTGTCAAGCTCAGCTCACATGCCGGCTACATCAGCTGATCTCAAGCAGCCCAACCAATTGATGGATCAGCTGATTGATGGAAGGGAGTCAGCTGATAGATCACATGATTCCTTTTTATGCAACCAATTGGCAAATCTCATTCAGGGCACCCTGTCTAAACTGCTTTAGCCTACTGTTGCCATTTCCTCTGCAAGCCGCTTTGCAACCTGCCTCCACCCCAGCTCCTCCTTTTCATGTTGTGTCTGACTTATCAGTGTCATTTCTGTTTGTCATTGATGCTTGCTCTGGTCTGTTCCCGGGGGGTCTTTGCTGCTGTTCTTCCTGCTTTAATCTTTCCATATCAAAGCATGGAAGGGCAAGTAGGTTTGCTCTCTCTGCCTCAGGCTTTCCTTGTTTGTACATGGAAGGGCAGAGAAATGTGCTCTATCTGCCTTACGCCTTTCCAGGCAGGCGCGTGGAAGGGCGGAGAGGTGTGCTCTATCAGCCTTAGGCTTTCTTTGTGTAGGCCGAGGAAAGGCAGAGAGGCCCCAGAACAGAGCCATACCACTAAATATAATACTGCAAATGAAAATAAAGAGAAAAGTTTTCTGTGACTAAAGTGGTCCTGACTGAAATAATCCCAATTATTACAAACAACAATAGGACATAACTATAAAAATAAAAATGGCAGAGAAATGCAGATGTAATTTTCCTGTCGCAAACGCAATATGTTAGAATGTATAATCTATGCAGTTAAAACTTTAAAGTTAAATTACATACATTGCAAAGTAACAACAGCAGAGCTGTCCGGGTTGAGCTCAGTCTCTGGTGGACTCGGTGAGTGGTCTTTGTTTTATCTCTAAGGTAATGGATATAAAAGCAAGAGGGTCAAAGTTCAGGGCATAATGTTATGAGACAGTAGTATGTCCCTATTGTGGGCACACTGCATGCAACAGTACATGCTTTTTAAGGGCAGTTGCTAGTAAAAGTAAGCTAAAAGTAAAAAGAGTATGTGATTCTGAAGACACCCAAAGTTGGTATCTTTTAACCATAACCATAATCTCTCTACAACCATTCTGTAACTGTCATATGTGTTTTTCACAGGGCCACTGATCAAGTGTTAATCATGTCAAACTATGATGTTCTAGGTACGCCTCCAGCATCAGTTTTAGCCCAGGGACCATGTGTCAATTTACGCTCATCGTATGCACATGTATTTCAAAATAAAATTCTGGTGTAGGTTTACTAGGTTACATTAGTACTTGGTTAGGTTTAGAAAAAACCCCATCATGGTTTGGATTAAAATAAGTGTTTCATGTATCATGTGACATACATCATGAGTGTAGTATGGTGGACCTACTAGCTAGGGGTGGGAATCGCCATAGGACCCACAATACAATATTACTTTGGTCACGATAAGATATTATTGTGATATGCTGAGCATTGTGATACAATATATTGTGATTTATTACCTTTTTTTTTCAAATGTAAATTATTTCCCCAAAGGAAGACTTTGTCAACATCAGTTTTACCTCATACGATAAAGTTTTCAGTCTGTTCAATTGACTTTTAACTTTAATTGCAGCAAAATGTGATGCAAAGCAAACAGATTGACCAACACTGTCATAAAATGTGTCAAATGCTGCATACACCTGACAGACTGAACTGTTGGCAGATTTAACACCCTCTGTGAGGCCAGATTAACTGCATGAGCAAAACACTTCAAATGAAGGTATCCCACGAACTGAATGGTAACACCCATGTTAGAAGCGTAGTCTTTCACAACCACAATCCCCCATTCTTGTGCTGCATTTTGCAGGAGGTGTGCAATGTTTGGCTCTGGATGGTGGAGTGCGAGCTGAGCCCTCATGTTCGTAGTATTCCCAGAGTATTTTATTGTCATATGTAACTGCTTGCAAATTGCGTGTGTCATATCCAATTCCTCCTTTTCTTTCCATGTTAAAAAAAATCCAAAATAAGTCCAAACGTTTGACTTAAATGCCAACAGCGCATTTATGATTTCTTTCTCCAGTGCCTCCATCTTTGTTTTGATTAACTTCCTGCCAAATGCCGCTGACTGAGACCTCTGCTCACCTCACCAGGAAAAAAACCAGCACCATCTAGTGTACTGACAAAGCAATTGATTGTATTATTCTCGTACCAAAAGATGTATTAATGTGTATTTCCAAAACTTAAAAAGTATATATTAAAAGATTGATAAATGGCATCTGTTTATTTATACAATTTCGCCACACAAAATATCTTGAGACTGTGCTGTATCAACGTTTTTCCCACCACCCCTAGAGACTCTAAAGGGGGCCCTGTGCTTCACTATGAGATGCAGAGGGGCGAGACAAAACATCGGTACGTAACAAAATAGTCATTTTAACCCAAACCATTGCCCTGCTGATAGGAGTGTCAGATCAGAAAACGCCTCCATGTGTGGTTCTAGAGGGCATGGACAAACAACTTATTTTGTTATTCAGTTTAGAGTACTTAAAGCTAAAAAGCCTTGTATAATTGGCTGTAAAACTGTGCAGACAAAAATGCAGTAACATAGTAGGTCAAAGTTGAACCAGAAAGTTCTCCAATAAGATTTAATGGATGTTTATGAACAGTTTTAGAGTAATAATTTTAATAAGTCCCCAGATGTCAGTAATGGTGAAGTTGGTGATATGTTATATGTCAGAGTGACTGATAGAAATTATTGCCTGTAAAACTGTAAAAATTGGACTTAGGTTGTAAAACAGACTTTCCTGACCTTCAGACTGTTTCAGTGCTGCAGGGGACTTCTCTCAGGTTTGGTAGTCTGAACACACTGCTGGCCAGACTTTAGCCAGGCCTGAGACATGACAGACACCTTGTTGACTCTTTGCATTCACACATACTAACGCACACACACTCATTCCCACGAGGAGCCGGTGTGGCTTGGCTGGCCCTGCAGCAACATAATCACACATCACCATTCGACTGTGAAAAAACAACACACAGTGGAGGAGGCCTCCGCAGTAGCTCTGCTCACTGTTTCTCCAAACTGTGTAGTCCGGCTATCCATCTTTTCTCACAGCTGATGGTGTGTGTGGTCTGTGGCTTCTCTTTCTGCTGTATGATGCTGAATGTAAAAGACAGATTTTAGCTGTAATGGAGCTAAATAGGTCGGCGTGGATACACTTCAGTGCGGTCAGGGACTGTGGGAAAATGTCCGATAACACTTATCTCCATCTAAGTTCAGTGATGGAGGACGACCCCGCTGAAGCCAAGACCTCGGTTTTATCAATGACACATGAAAGCAAACCTTCATATCTGACCTGCTGGCTCCAGCATTCATCTCCCTGCTAGGCCTGGGTTGCAGAGAGAGTTTATTGATAGTGATGTGACTCAGAGTCAGATTCTCCAGGCCAGATGTTGCTTCTTGCAGCTATTTATGTATGATTTATATGTGATGAGTATGAGGGAAATCTGGGGAGATTTCCCCTGAGGGAATAAGTTGAAGAGGGGCGTTGAACCTTGTTTCAACTAATAAAAAAGCATGGACCTCCTCAGTGTTATTATTAGTTTCTCTGGACCTTCCTTGTGACTTAGGAAAAACAACATAAATGCCTTTCAAACTCCACACCTTCGGTTTGTAACTCAGGCTTTCCGTTATAAATATGTTGCCTCCAAGCCCAAACTGAGATGACATCACTATGACATCATCTGAGTTATTTTCTCAGACTTGAAAAAGCTCCTCCAGAGCCACAGATGACATTATACCACTACGGCCACAGGCTGAGTAGTGCAAACCATGATGAATAATCAAGTGAAAAACTTCT
Organism: Epinephelus moara; assembly: GCF_006386435.1. Lineage (NCBI taxonomy): Eukaryota > Metazoa > Chordata > Actinopteri > Perciformes > Serranidae > Epinephelus > Epinephelus moara. Next base: position 4,971,025 of record NC_065522.1, on the reverse strand, counting down.
TGTATAAAATCTGCGTTGTTAACGGAACAGTAACTTTAACACAGATCTTGCAATCACATGACCAATGCGCTGACAGCAGTAAACAAGGAAGCAGTCCCAAGCACTTGAAGCAGGTTGGGGAGGTGGATGGGTCCCAAAAAAACAGGCTTTCACCTGGGACTTCCCCTGGAGTCAATTGTCCGGATCTGTGTGAACTTTGAGTAATTTTAAGGTATGTCCTCACCATTTTTCTTTTCCTAAACCTCACCACAGAAACTTTTATTGTATAAACCTAACCTCTGTAGCTTTACATTAATTACGTAACTGTAAATTAAGGATGTAACTTCATTCATGGGGTGCAAATTTGTAGGATATCAACAGTTCTATGAGAAGAAATTGCTGAGCCACATTCTTTCAGCTGTGTGAACGATGAGTCTGCACACCAAGCAACTCCTCTCTAGAGGACTTACATGCAGAGTGAGGTTTTGAGTTCTTCCTTAGACTTCAGGATGAAGTGCCGTAGGCTCAAATTGTCACTCTGCATTAAAATCCTTATAAACGGGAGCTGCTTGATATGCGGACTTATTTGTTTTCTACTTTGCCAGACGTTTCTTTGGTCTCCACCCACTCCATTGCATGCTGGGATGTGCATGTCTTTTGTACTGTTAACAATATGTCCTGGGCAACACTGAAGAATTGTACACTGAGCTGAACCCTACTTATCAGACTCCCGTCGTTGTTGCTGCCGATGCAGCATTGGTGGACTGTCTATGAAGCAGTCCATGTCTGCCCGGTTAGCACAAGCTAACACAGCAACAGCTGTTATACAGACCCATCAAACTCACACCAACACTGAAACACTGTCCTTAAACCCATTAATAATTATTATATAACGTTAGCTGTCTGATGCCTTGTCACTGTGTGGACTGTTGACTGTCACCCATGGATGGATGATTGAATGGGCCTAACTGGCACAGGTCCAGGGGCCCAAAGTGTCAGTGGTCCCCCAGCCTACACCTGCAAAATGTCACTCAAATTAATGTGACCAGAAAGAGACTCAAAAAGACCACAAAGAGAGACAAAGGAATTGCAAAGAGACACAAAATAAACTACAAAAACAACCACAAAGAGACACAAAACCAGAAAAAGATGCATAACGACTCAATGCATCCTCATACACCCATTGGCAAAATTTTTAGTGGGGACAATGGGGTCGTGTCCACACCAATACTCAGCGAGTGCTTAAATGTCCCCACCAATAATTTGGTACACAAACGGTTAACCACTAGTCGCGCCTCATATACCGCTAAAATGCTTGTGACATGATTCCCCATCCAATCCAAGCAAGTTTGGCTCAAAGCCCCATCCTTGAATGAAAAACTACGTTTTCATTGGCTGAGATGTCCTCCACTTTCCTGGGAGCTGGAGCTCTCTGTGCAGCGCGCATTTTTCCTCAGAGGCAGGCAGAGCTGAGCTGCTACAGTAGTTAGCGTAAGTTATCAATCTTCGCTCATTACATCAATATACTAAAGTTATTCATCAAAACATCTACTTATCCTATCTCTCTTAATATAATCCTATCATCACCTCAGATATACTCAGAACGTTTTAATTACGCTTGTCATTAATTAGCCGCCAGTTTAGCTAGTGCTAGCTAGTTTATTCTGCTCAATGTAACGTAGCCTTCCAGCCATCAGTAGCCCACTTGATCCAATGTCAAGAGGTGGACGTTACTGGATCCCTCTTTCCCTGCATAATCTAGCTAGCTAACTGCTATTGTCGTTATAAGAACAGAGTTGGACTCGGTCTACAAAGTTTCCTCCGTTTTGTTGTTATGGAAATAGCCTAGCCAGCCTAGTAGCTAACTAGTACAGCCTGTGTGTATGTTTAATCCAGATGGCAGCCCAAATAGCAGCCAAAAGAAGAAAGGTGGAAATAAGGAGCTATTTCAGAAGAGTAAGTCGACTTTAAAGAAAATGTTTTCTCAATTGCCAGAGTCAACAATAATCATAGGCTAATAATAATAGCCTACTTGAAGCAGTGCCAGGCACTAGTGCAGGCAGAGGAGAGGAAAGTGGAGAGGCAGGGACAGGGTCACAGGTGAGTTAGAATGACTTGGTGATATGTTAGCTAGGCTAGATATAGTACTTTATTGTGACAGATGTTAGGCTGATGATTTATTGTGTAACAATGGTTCATCAATGTTGATGTGTGTTTGAATTGAGAGCTTTGAATAGGCAAATGTCTCACCGCTCATATGACATGGATCCATGTGCAGGCGACAGAAGCAGTGATGCCAGGCACCAGCGCAGCTAGAGGAGAGGAAGATGGAGAGGCAGGGACAGGGACACAGGTGAGCTAGAATTATAATGACTTGGTGATAGTAGTTAGATTTAGTATTGTGAAAAAATGTTGATCTGATGATGTACTGGTTGTTTCATCACCGTCTGTTTGAAATGGGAATTTTGAATAGGCACGTTTCACTGGTCACATGGCATGCATCATAAGGTAGGGTGACCATATTTTGATTTCCAAAAAAGAGGACACTCGGCCCGGCCACGACATAGCCTACTTAAATGATACTCGCAGTTTACTCAAAGATGCCTTATAATTTTATTATATTTAAAGTTTATATGTATGGATAGAAAAATCAGTTATATTACAAAATAATACCTCTCAAAGACAGAAATTCAGATAGGCCCCAATAGGGGCCACATACACGCACTAGAGTAATCTGAGCCCGACGGTACCCGATGGGTCGGGCCGGATTTGGTCAAAAATGTAGCTATAAATTGTATTCGGGCTCGGGTCGGATTCGGTCAGCTTTCAGTGAAAATGTAGTGTAAAAATAAATAAAATCCTATTGTCTGTCCTGTTTATTGCTTGGGCACTGTTATTTACGTGACAACACCTGAACATAACACACACAGACACACATTGGCTGTTTGTTTCTACCGCTCCCCTNACGGAAAACCGGACATTATCATCAGTTTATAAAAACCCCCCGGACGCCCCAGACGGGACGTGAAAAGTGGACATGTCCGGGCAAAAGAGGACGTTTGGTCAGCCTATCATAATGTGTTATTTTATCAGTCAACAGTCTCAGAAGCAGTCCTGCCAGGTATTGGCACAGAGTAGGAGAGGAAGAGTCACAGGCTTATAAGTTACAAGTAAATGTAGATAACTGGTATATAAAGAAGTGGTGACTAGCATCATCAGTGTGTAGATCTAATATGTAATTCTAAATACATCTATTCCACGTGTAGTTACAGTAGTTGATAGAGTGGCTGACACTGACGTCACTCTCACTGCTACTCTCTGTTGCTGTGCAGTTTCCTTTGATAAACACACCAGTAAAGGCTGCAATTAGCCACTCTATCAGCTAACTACATGTGGAAATACATAGATGTATTTAGATAGAATTACATAGATCTACACACTGATGATGCTTGTCACCACTTGTTTATATACTAGTATTGTAATATCTACATTTACTTGTAACTTAAAAGCCTGGGCCTCATCTGTGACTCTTCCTCTCCTGCTCTGTTTGTGCCAATACCTGGCAGGACTGCTTCTGAGACTGTTGACTGATAAAATAACACACTGATGCATGCGACGTGACCAGTGAAATGTGCCTATTCAAAGAACCCGTCATCAAGATAATCTGATCTGACTGTACAGCTTAAAACTGTATTTATACATTATTTTATGTTGATTAGGAAAATGATAGGAGGTTCGAGCCCCTGCCCTCCGGATGGGCAGACTTGTTCCTCCGGACCATCCATTTTAGCACTAATCCAAGTAAAGTATTGCAGATGGCAATGTTTTTTAATTAACATTTTAAAGTGGAAATAGACAACTTTTCAGCCAGCTAATGCTGGCAGCCAGAAACAAGTATCTGTGATTCATAATTGGTTTGTAAATCTAAACAAAGAACACGTTTCCTCACGGTGGTCCTCCTTAAATGAACAGTGGTGAAAGTTGCTATATTCTGGAATGTTCCCTGGTTAAGGAGTTGATAGGCAGACAGTGTTAGCAAGCAAGCCAGTGCTGCAAACTGGTAGAAAAGTTTTCCACTTCCACTCTAAACAAGCAATTGTGAACGCAAGGCTAACATCATTTTTACAACAACAACCTTAAAATATATATTTAGCAGTCACTGTTCGTACAACATAAAAATGAGGGTCTGGTACTCGCGCATGTGCATGCCTAAAACGGTGGCTCTGAAACTTGCACTTGTGCACGTCTAAAACAGTGGCTCTGAAAGTCACGCATTCACATTTTTAAAATGGTGTCTCTGGAGCTTGTGCATCTAAAACGGTGGCTCTCCGGCTCTGCAGGGGGATGTTTTTCGGTGGAGGGGCCTCTTGCATGTCTGCTTAAGTATGCATATAGCATAAAAACTTTATACTGGGTAAAAACAACAATGCATTTGTTTTTTTGAAAACAGACATGATGTACTTGTTTACTTGCATACTGAGTGGAAAAGTTAGATCTGATCACAAGTGCTTACGCATTCTATTGCGTGAGAACAGACAGACTTAGAGCTGTTCTCTTGTGATCCAATCCCCAAAGATGCATGTTACCAGGTGAAAATAGGCTCATAGCCACAAAAAACACACATTAGAATAGGATTTAGCTAATGCCACAGTTATGGTAACCACAACATAATGAGACATCCTGTTAATGTAACATTGCAGCTGCTCAGCCAAGAGCTACTAAATGAAGCTTTTACCTCCATCACTGATTGAGAGTATTGAACACACAGGTGGCTGCTGAAAGCCCTCAGCCCCACACTGTTTCTGCTTTTTACAGTTTTACAGTTTTAACTGCTGTTTCAAGGGATTTTTCTGCTGAATCAACAAACACTGGACCTTAAGCTACTTTTGTACATGATAAAGCTGACATGTAAAAGTTACAGTAAAGTCACATAATGTTGACTGACTGGTGTCCTTTGTGAACTGTAAAGTAGTAAAATTCTAGATCAATAGACAGGCTAGATTTCTGGTTACTTTGCATCTGAATCCCACCCGGGGAGAAGATAAGAGCTCCCTCCAACTCCTTTTTGATGTGTCAACCTAATGACCTCCTGTGTGACTCAGGACCAGCTGCAGCCCTGCTTTCTGAAGAGCAGACTTTACAAAACAAAACCCCCCACCACAAAGTGTCTACACTTCTCAGCTCAACTGCCCCCGGCCCTTACATCAGGGGGAGTTTCCCTGATACAAAACACACACAGACATGCATGAAATATCCCCATGTTTCTGATTTCTTTAATGCTGCTTGGCCATGTTGTCATAAATCCATTGTGGTCATAAATCAAAGGATATGGAGACTTAGTGAGGGAGGACAGAGAAATATGACAGAGAAAGAGCAAGCCAGAAAGGAGCTATCAACACTTGTATTCTCCTTTAAAATGTTTACACACTTAAATATTTGAGATGTTAGCAAAATACCTTATTAAAATTACAGGGTAATACAATTCCTACTCTTGCGAAGTTTTACATATCTCACAAAATGTCTCTGTCTACGTGATTTCTGTCAACAGATATTTCCATACAATGCAGAGTCTGGAGGCAAGGGGACAGGATTTTAGTGTCTAGCATTCTGGTTTATGACCTTGCTCCTCATGAAACAATCCAGTCATAGACTATCGGGTGCCATTTATAAAATGGCTCACACTGAAATTAACAGCAACATTTTGCCACATTTAGCTTCAAACAACATTTAAAAAAGTGGTGTGAATTTTTTAAAGTCACTTTTTACCACATTTACAGCAATATTTGAAATACGTTAAATATAATGTCACAGTTTAATCTGAATATTAAATGTTAAATGTGAAATCTAAATATAAATGTAAATGTTAAATTTTAAATCTAAATGTTAAATCTAAATGTTAAATGTTAAATCTAAATGCGCTTGGTGTAACTAAATATTTAGCTAATATGCAAATGCGCCAAAATAAAAGCCCGGGTGGTCAGACTGTGTTTCTAGCATCAAATAATGAATTAAAAACAAACTAATCAGAGAAATTTAGATTTAACATTTAACATTTAGATTTAGATTTAACATTTAGAGTAAGATTTAACATTTAGATATAACATTTCATATTCAGATTTAACTGACATTATATTTAATGTATTTCAAATATTGCTGTAAATGTGGTAAAAAGTGACTTTAAAAAATTCACACCACTTTTTTTTAACATTGTTTGAAGCTAAATGTGACAAAATGTTGCTGTTAATTTCAGTGTGAGCAACTTTACAAATGGCACCCCATAGTAGACATCTCTCAACTTCAACTTCATTCTCGCCTCTCAAGTTGCTAATTAGACTGTAAACAATGTTTTTTCACTTGACTGTTTGTATGATATTCTATGAAAAATACATGCACAAAAGTTTGTATAATATCCTATGAATTTGCGCCCCACGAATGACGTTATGTCCTTAACTTACAGTTACTGTATATAATTAACATAAAGCTACAGAGGTTAGGTTAAGGCAAGTAATGTTCCTGAAGTTAGGTTTAGGAAAAGAAACATGGTGAAGACATGCCTTAAAATGAATTAAACTTCACTTAAAGTTCAAATGGATCCAAACATGGCTCCAGGGGAAAGTCTGTTTTTCGTTTTTTTTGTTGCTACTGTCAGCGCATTGGTCATGTGATCACAGCTTTTCAAAATACATGTGAGAAGAGGCTGCTGTAAACAATAATTGGCACAAGGCAGTCTTAGTTGGGATATCTGTTATCCGGATATCCAAGGAAGTGCAATGTTGAGTGCAAGCTCTTGAGATTTATGGAGTATATTTACTAGTTCTGCAATTTGTACACACTGTGTAGTATACTGAGTAGGGTTGTAGGGGAACCCTCCGATTGTGTCAGTACTACTGAGTAGTGTCAAATGTCGGTATCTGAGAGTGCATCTGGGTTTAGACAAGAGGCGGAGGAAAGCGCCCCAAAGCCTGGAAATCAGCAACAGATCTCCAAGGCTGGCGGCCACTGGGTTCAACTTCAGACAGGAGACTGAAGTACGCAAAAGCTGAAAAGTCGGCCTTGGAGCTCTGCAGCCGCATTGTTGGCTCCCAGTGAGTCAAAACAAGAATACATTTAAACGGGCACAAATTATACAACTTGACACTTGACACAGCTTGGCAAAAATAATAAAGCGAGCAAAATACATTCAGTGAATACAACTGATCCAACAGGCACCTGGCAGCCTCAACATGTTTGGTCCACATGAAGAGTCCAAGTTAATAAATGGTGCTCCAGCAGTTTAATATAGCACTTCTATAAATTTGGGGAAAAAATAAAATACAATGGAAGGAGAAGGCTGAGATATGCCGACTTTTAGACTCTTGTAGGGGTCACACTTCAAAGACACTGGATTCTACATTCCTTATACTGGAACCATTGGCATCTGTTTGTTTGACCCTCCCTCCCTGGGAAACACCAACGCCCCCAGAATGTAACACTTGCTTTCTGTTTTAAATGTGCAGTCTTCAAGTCCATGCGAGAGATCACCCCATGACATCATTATGACACTGTCATATGGCAAGAGGTGTTAAAACTGTCATTTACTATTGAGTAGATTTTCAAAAAACCCTGATGATCCACGATGCACTGTAGATTTTGTTACCATATGTTCAGGCTGTCATTATTCGTGGATGATGATGGTTTTGGAGGAGAGGAAAAAATATTAAATATTTGTTTACTCAGACTCTAAACATTTGGAGCAGACCAAGATCTGATTGAACAAAAACAGCTTGAAAATATTAGCTGGAGCGGTTGTTTTGTAGTTCTGTAAAATACTTCAAGATAAGACATGACTGTGGTGTTTAAAGTCTTCAGGGTTTGGACGGACAGTGAGCTTTACTGAAATACTCTAATAGAAAGTAAAACAATAGTAGTTCAATAATATTCTTGATCACCTGACTGAGAGAGATAGGGGAGCAATCAAAATGACATCTCAAACAAGGATAAGATGTGTGTTGGATTAGAGATGTATTCTTGGTAACAGGCAGTCCTGTTCAGCATGATATTAAGCTCTTAGTGTAGTCTGTGTTTTCTTCTTTATTTTCTCACCTTTATGAATTTGTTGGTCACCTGAATAAAGGTGTGTTTTTGAAGAGGAAAGGATCGCATCAGGGGCTCCCACAGACCAACGAGCCAATTATCCACAAAGTGCCCTGCGCAGTCAGTTTTAAATTTCAGTTCGGTAATTGTGGAGATGTGTAAGTACGTCCATGAAGCCTGCAATGGGCCTTCATGTCCAGCTCAGCTTGTCCTTGTTCTCTGTAACAAGTCTGTAAGAAATCTGGGCATCTTGATCAATGACTACCAACTTTCACTGAGCATGTCACTTTGCACTCTACACATTGTAACAGAAAGGTCTTGTCTGACTGATTACCAATAATTCCTTAGGGTTTTGTCACTTGAATGTCACCATTTTGAGTTTCTTGATACAACTGATGCTGTCCACTTTCATAAGAGTCAGCAAGTGCATGGCCGGCTGATGTGTGGTTAGGTTTAGGCTCATAAACCATTGGGTTGTGGTTAGGAAAAGATCATGTTTTGGCAGCACAATCATGTTTTGGCAGCACAAATGCAGCTATATGTTGGTAAAAAACAACTGCTTTTCATGGCACCATATCAGCAGGAATCTAAGCGTTGTCTTGATAAAATCGACTGTTTTTCATGTCAATTTCCAACAGGAAACACATCAATGTCTTGGTAAAAAAGAACCACTTTTGTGGCACTATATCTGCAGGGAAAGCAGTGATGTCTTGGTAAAAAACACCCTCCTTTCATGGCACTATCCAAGCAGGAAATGTAGCATCTGTCGGAAACACAGCAATGACTCGCTAAATCACAGCCTTTTTTTTTAGCTGTTTGTTGGTCTCAAACAGTTGCAGCTCTGCAGGCGTCTTGCCTAGGTGTCATACCATCCACCATCACCATCATTTGTATGATGAAATCAGCTCATATACTACACCACTTTAGAAACACTGATATGATACATATGAAGCATACAAATGTAATGTATTCATGATTTGCAGAAATGTACGATGCCAACATTTTCTTCTAGCAACTGGGCTGGAGGATGGTCTTTGAATTTGAAACTCAGTGTTGTGGCACTCCCTTTTACTGACTTCTTCTTGATCTATAGTCACTTGGATTGTACTTTATCTGTACATCACTTTGGACAATTGTGTCTGTCAAATGATGAAATGTGAATATAAGTCAACCCCAACAAAGAATTTGCCTTGGAACCTGTAGCTACTCTAAGTACTTCCTGCCTGGCTGGTGCTGATTGGGCAACATGGGACAAAATAAACTGGAACCTCACTATTAGTGTAATAAAAGTGGTCATAAATGCAGCATCTCAGCCACTTATCTCTTGGGGCATCTGCAAGAATTTCCTGGAAGAGAGAAAAAAAATAATTTCATTCAGCATGCAAAAAAAGATTAGTTCTGGGGGAAGGATGTGATTGGATCTGCATGGCCCTCAGTCCCCTTCTGGTTTCCCAAAACTTGAACAAGATTTATCATTGCTCGGAAAGTTGTTTAAAAACATGGAGGTGTCGATTATTATGTAAATCTGACAGGGTGGTGCTGTGTGCTGATGGGTATGTTTGTAGATGATCTTCATTTTCAGTGAGGCATCTGTTTATTGGATGAAGTGTTGAGTAGAGTTATTGGCAATTTGTACGGGCCATGTGGTGGATAGAGGAGGCTAAACAAAGTCAGGGTATTATATATTCTGATTCAGCTGCTGCAGAACACGAAGTGCTGGCTCAGACTTACTCCTGGAGATTTGGTGCTACTTGTACAGAGATGGGCTGTGTTGTTGGATTCTTGTGGGTGCCTTGACACAACTTTGACAAAAGTTAGAAGTAAGAAAGGACTGCTTTCATTCTCTATTTATCTTTATATCCGTTGAAGAATCACTGACAGTGATCTGGCTGGCTGCGAAGCTAGAAGTCAGGGAGGAGAGGGAAGTTTTTTTCTGCACACTCTTGCCCCGTCCATGTGCAAACACTCTGCGGTGAACACAACATGTCCAAGGTCTTTTATTACAATACATTTAACTTTATTCTAACCTTTATTTATACAGGGTAATTCAAATCATTTCCAAAAACACCCTTCACATTTTTCAGCACTACTTGGTCTTCTGGGGGTGAAGAGTTAGAGCGACTGCGGAGCTCCATTTGGTGAAAGGTTATAGCTGGGTGGATCTGTGTGTAGAATATTTAATGGTACGTGTGAGTGTATGTGCGCCTGGTAACCTTGGCTACAGCACAAAGTGAAATACCTCTCTCATGTGTAAGTGAGAGGCCGAGTGCTTCACTGACACCGACCTTGTCTGATACTCAGTTCTGAAGAGAAAGAATAAGAAAGCTGTCTTTTACTGCATGCTGTATCTCATATAATGAAGGTGGGTGGGCATATAGGTGACTGGATCAGAACAGACCAAAGTTCAGTAAGGAGCTCTAGTATCTCAACAATTTGCCATGTCCTTGGAAAGAGTTTGTGATTTGACTGTGAGTCGAAGAGATAAGGGGATTGCAGGAAGATCAGCCTCAAGGAAGCCAGTGGTGTGTAATGTGCAATGTAATGTCCAGAGATAAAAAGTAAAGATTGAAAAATCAATCAAATGCGCCCTCTGGTCTGCACTCTGTGGTCCTGGAGCACATAAATTCCAGAATATCAATCACAAAAATCTGATTTGATTAGACACTCACAACTTTATATGTAACGTCAGGCTGTTCTCATGCACAGTATGTGCATTTTCCTACTAAAAGTAATGCACCAAAATTCGTACATATCTTACATAAACATTAGCCTGTAATTGGTTTGGTGGATGGATCACAGAACATGGGACTGTCTTTGAGGACTTCCCACAGGAGACCGGTGTTCAGAATCCTTTGAACTTTGAGTCTTTTTAAGGTACATTGTCACTATTTTCCTATGTATGTAACATAATTTGTGGGGCGCTAATTCATAGGATACCATACAAACTGTTGTATGAGCATACATTTGTAATGTACAGTATTTTTCTACCCGAGGTTACCTTGGGACTTTTTTTCAGACGCATTTTCACCCCTAATTGCAGGTTTAGAAGTTGCTAATGTCCAAAGTAGTGACATTTGAAAATTTGTAGGGTGAAGTGATTTGGATATATTTTCCCCTAGTGTTGTTATGGGGGGGGTCCTGTTAACTGACTGCAGGTGGGTACTACAAAATGTCAACAAACAACTTTTTTACTGAGACTTTTTCAACTTATGTATTTTCGGTATGCACAGGGTTTACACCAGCATTTACTGATTCCAGGGAATAGCCACAGTCTTGTCTAAGTTTGGATTGCTGTAAGCAGTGCTTAAGTAGCTGCATGCACTCCCTGCTATAACTGCTCAGCCCTACAAAGCTCTTATGCTCAGCTTGGTTTTGGTTTTTATTTGGTGCCTGAAATAAGGTCTGTAGTTAACACAAGGTTAAGAGAGTTTCACGTTTTGTTCAACGACATGAAATATGTCAGTAAATGCCCCACTCTAAATTTCGAAGCTTTTATGTTTCTTTAAAAAGATAGTTGCTAACAAGTTGCTGAATGAGACGACAGTTTACACCAAACACGGCTTTACACTGTTGTTGTCGGGGCAATGTGTAAGTCATCTGACCATGCAGTTTGTTTATAGTCTAATGTTAGCTTTTTACTTCTGGTGATTGTATTTATGCTTCAAAAATAATAAAAGTAGTGTTTATTTGTGAAGATTATCTTGCTAAACAAAACGTCTAAGCATCATACACATTTGAGCTTTTTTTCTCCAATAATCCAATGAAAAAATTCCATTGGATTAACCAGGGCAAAGCTAACTTCTGCATTGGCTTCCAATTAAAAATTATCCCTGCAGGACTCTATCCACCTTATTCCTGAGGGAGCTACTATTGAAGTGATTATTGGTAAAAGTTCCTGTGTAATGGCAGAAATAGTTAGTCGCATTGACTGTCTATGGTTAGTCTCAGTGGCAAATCTTGGTGGCTAACCACCAATGGTGGTTCTTTTTGAAAGTAATTCACCTTCAATTTAGCTAATTTTGCTTTGTTTTTTTAACAGGTACTTAATTAACGTTAATTTAGCATTTTCTAAAATGTCCTTGTGTGGCTCTGGTACCTGTTGCACTCCCACTTCTGTAACGTGACTAATAACCAGACTAAGCTAAACTTGTTGATTCAACAGCAGTTGAAAATTAATACAAATTTATATTAAGTGTTTACCGAATGCATTAATGTTTGTTTGAGTTGTAAGAAATAGTAAATCATCTTTAAGAAGGAGTAGATGTTTACTGTAAGCTAGCTCACTCTGTTAAATTTATCAATATGCTATCCAACTGCCCCGGATAAGCGGATGAAAATGGATGGATGGATGGATGCTAACATAGCAAGGCAAGCTAATTGCTAACATGCTTTGTTAAAAAGAAAAACAACCAATGCTTTGAGATGGCTGTCAGAAATGACAGCGGTATGATCATGTTAACCCGTCACCAGGTGTAACAGGTGGTGTGTTCCACATGTTTTATTTCCCAAACACTCCAGAAAGGTGCACTCGTATTTCACAGGGTCTAGGAATATGGTGGATAGCTTTAAATTCTTTATATCATTACTGCTAGCAGCTGAATTCCTGCTTGTTGCTTATTTGGCTATAAGGAGGTGAGAAGGCTTGGCTCATCAGAGCAACATGCTTTGTGCTTCATTGTCCAGGATTTTTGTCGCAAAATATTTCCCTTGTATCAAGATGCTATCTGGGTTTCTTGGTGCATTTCATCCACGAACAATATGCGTATAAAGTAAGTCATAGCTGCCAACTCTCACGCATTTGCCGTGAGAGTCACGAAATTGGTTGATTTCACACGGTCTCATGCCACACCTCCAATTTCTCAATGGGGGAAAAAAAAAGTGCTGCTAGTCGTTCTACTCCTGTACGGTAGGTGGCGCCACCTTACATAACTAGGCTACTACTACCTACAATGACAAATGATGCCCTCCTGCTAGTAAGAAGAGAAAGAATAAATATTTTAAACATTTCTCACCTACAGGTATTTTGGCATGTGTGTTGTGAAGTAGTTAGTCCTTAGCTTTTAAAGTTTACATTTCGTTTCTATGTGTTGTGAGAGCATGTTGTAAATGTAAAAAAAGCTAAATTAGCAGCAAAGAGTACTTGATGTTAGCAGCTAAATTAAAATAGTAGCCTATTGCTGCAGCAACCATCCTTTCAAGCAGCTGGGCAGAGCAAGCAGTAGTTAGGTGAAAAATTCCATTGTCATACATTTTTGCTAACTGAGCATATGCTTATTGATGGACATATTTAGCAGAATTGAGCCACTGTTTGTTCATGTGATTGAAATTATGTGATTGGAATTGCACGTATGTGTTCATTTTGTAGTCACTCCACTAAAATGGTGTAAAGCAAGGCAAATTAGAGACATGATATGCAAGAGACAAATTTCTATTAATATCGACACAGCATTTATAATAAAACGAAAAAATTGTGGCGGGCCCCGCTGACTCTCACTCCAAGTTGTTTTGAAAAGTTGGCAGCCCTGAGTAAGTAGCATATTAGATGAAAAAGGCTTGCTAACAATCAAGGAAAACCTTAACATGCTTGTTGCTTGACATGATTAAAGAGTATTTTCCTTGTGTCATAATACTTTTAGTATCTTGCAGCATTTTTATCTGAAGCCAGCTGGTGAAGAGTCTGGGCTTCACCTTATAACAATAAGAAAGTTTTCTTCAAAGACATGCTAATGTCTTATATTCATGATTATATCTTGAGGCTTTGAGAATGTTTTGATGTTGTATCAAAGCAGACCAAAGTGAGGTAAAGAGCTAGTATCTGTATAATGCATAATGACCTTGACAAGAGTTTGTGATCTGACTGGGAGAGAGTGAGTCAAAGAGATAAAGGATTGTGGGGAGAGCAGCAGACAGAGCCAGGAGACAGTGATGTCGACTAAAAGCAAAAATGCAGTAGAAGGGGGAAGAAAAAATCATCAAACCCACCCTGAATTATTATACAAACATATTACTGTATTATTATTTTTGATTTATTAACATGTAAGTAGCATTATAATATTGGGACTGCTTAAGGTGGGTCAAATCGGGAACTGCCCATTGGTCCGACAGCCCATTGGTCCGACATCCCATTGTTCCGACCATATTAAACCCATTGTTCTGAAGTCCGTTCCGAAATCATCATGATGCCCTGTGGTTAAGGTCTGGTTAGGTTTAGGCACAAAAACCACTTGGTTAGGGTCAGGAAAAGATCATGGTGTAGGTTAAAATGAAAAAGAAAGTGACAAACACATAAGTCGTGAGCCTGCTTCGCCTCAAGCCTTTCCCAGCTCACCCAGAGCCGGTCGCGGCGCACCATACACCCACAGGGAACCGTTCAGCACCGCGGACCGTCGGACTAATGGGATGTCGGACCAATGGGCTGTCGGACCAATGACATGGACCCGTCAGATCTAACCATTTAACATACTATATTATGTCCAAGAGCCAGTGGGAAGGGTGCACTGTACCTAAATTCCTACATAGCCCACAAATATGCAAGGGTCTGCGATCATGTGACCAATGTGCTGATGGCAGTAAACAAGGAAGCAGTCCGGAGTGCTTGCAAGGAGGGAGGTTAGGATGGTTGACGGGTAACAAAAAACTAGGGATGCATATTAGTCGATTTTTTGCCAGTATCCAATATGCTGATACATAACAACTCATTTGACCAATACCGATATCAGTATTTGTACTTGTGTCCATACCTAATTTTAATGATTATAAAGTCTCTTCTGTAGTGGAATTAACATCATATTATGCATGCATACTCTTATCATGATGGCCCACCAGCCGATGGAGATGAAATAAAATGCTTTTCAATTAATTTAATATTCATTCATTGCGCAAATTAAGAAAAAGTATGTTGGACGATTCCTATATTTTATTTTAAAGCTAGTATTGGCCAATACAGATGATGTGTTTATCATTATGCGTCCCTATAAAAAACTGGTCATGGACTGGTCAACTGGACTTTCCCCTGGAGTCGAGTGTTCGGATCCGTGCGAACTTTGAGTGACTTTTGATACATTGTAAGGTTTGTTCTCACCATGTTTCTTTCCCTAAACCTAACCTCAGTAACTTTACATGCCTAAACCTGAAGACCCCCAACTATGATTCTTTTTCTAAACCTAACCACAGTATCTTTTATTGCCTAAACCTAACCTCCATAACTTTCCATTATTTACATAACTGTACATTAAGGATCTAATGTCATTTGTGAGGTGAAAATTCATAGGATACCATACGGACCGTTTTCTGAAAATACGTTGCTCTGTTAAACACTCAGTATTTTTGTGCTGCAGTATTTAATTCTGTTCCCATTGTATTTCTTTCTTGTTTTTATTTTCTCTTGCTGTTTGGCTTTCCTGTCTTGCTCGAGTTCTCCTGGTAAGATGTTATTAATAATAGTAAATGGATGGGAAAAGAACAGCACCAGATGTTGTTTTGGACCGGTGATAAATCTGTGGTTTCTACCTAAGGGCTGCTCTCACTAAGCCCCAGAAGCTGCAGTGCAGAAATATTATTCAGATGTATTCATCCTCACACTGTTTTCCCTGCCCAGCTTCATTAGAGAGCCTGCTTCAGCATTTGATGGTATTTTCACGTTTGACTATAACACAAAACCTTAAAGACATTCTCTGCCTGCATGCTGCAGATCCACTGTTAGAATGAGGGAACAATTTGTACTGCAGCTGCAGCAATTTTGAGCAAAAACGTAACAATAAAGGATGAGAACAATCTGAATGTGAATATATTTGTCAATGATTAGGTGGAACAGCTCTCTGTTGCAAGTCTCAAACACTGTAAGCCTGAATCCATGACTTTTAAGTCAAGACTCACAAGCCCTGACATTGTGGAGGTTCAGCTGTCTATGTACACTATAATTTTTCTTCCTTGTCCACTTTTATCCGTGGGCAGGGACCTTTGTTGCTTCCTCTCTACCTGTGTTCACCACATGTCATTTTCATCTTTCAGCTAACCATCCTTCAGCAAAAATGTGTCAGACAAAACAAAGGCCCAATCCCATGTCTTATTTTGACCAATACCCTTCGTTCTTAAGTGCCCCTGTGTCCCTCAGAACACAGTTAAAAGGGGATATTGTTTGAAATCTTCCACTATGAAATGGGACAACCCTTCAAGACCCTGATTCATCATCAGTAGTCGTGGATGGGGATTATGGAAACAGATGTGACAATGTGATTATTATCCTACTGACTTTTGGATTTATTGCTAGGGGTGGGAGAAAAAAATCAATACAGCATAGTATTGCGGTATTTTTGTACAGCAATATCGTATCGATACACAGACACCAAGTATTGATTTTTTATTAAATAAATTATCAATATTACAAGTGCAAATTAAACTTTAGTCCACATATCGCAACAATTTTAATATCACAATAATATTGTATTGTGACTTGGGTATCATGATAATAATATTGTAGCAATCAAACATTTAGGATACTTATAAATGAACATCACTTTTGTGATTTTTTTTACCCTAAATTAAATCACCATTAGTAAAAAGCTAACAAAAGGCTTTAAACTAACTGCACTACAGGCACATGACTTAACGTTGCCATGACAATGACGCTGTAAAGCCATGTTCAGCATGATGACATTCTGTAGTCTAATGTAGCCCCTTTTTAACAACCCTTTTTTAAGACACGTAAAAGCTTCATAATGTACAAGTGGGGTATTTACTGATATAGTTTACATTGTAGAACAAAACATGAAAGTTTCTTAAGCTCGTGTTAACTACGGACATTATTTCAGAGATCTAACCAAAAACCTGCTCAAAAAAGTCATTGTCTTGTGTCTTGTGGGGCAATTGATAGTTGTGTTGCCCGTTTTCAAAGGGTCAGTTCCCTTTCCAAAGTTCTGTTGGCATCATTATAGTTAGACCTTGGCTTCAGACACAGGTGTACTTATTTGTATGTGTGTGCCTTTATATCTTTATCCTCATGCAGACTGAGTAGCTCAGTCAGAGCACATTGAACCAAAAACATGGTGCACCACTGTGACCCCAGATCAGTGTTTACTGTATCGAAGTGGGATGTCGTGAGTGGATTAGATTGCATGGAGGGTTACACGAGTGGAGGTTAACAAGTCACAGAAAAGCATTATATGAGGGTCAGTGGGGTGTAACTGGGCTTTGTGCTGTGAAGAAACGTAGCGCTCCCTACATTTTCCATGAGGGCAGGGTGAGCGGGATGCAGAGGCTAGGAAAACAAACCTGGGATCTGACCTTGCTCTCTCGTCCTCTCCTGTGAAGTGGCTGAAGCTCCAGTGAAACAGTGAGATTAGCGGCATGATTTATGGGTATTTGGAACACATCCAAAGTGCAGGAGAATTGTTTGTGGCAGGGTTTATGTTTGGGCCGGAGCAGATTAGTGCATGCAGTGCTGGAGTCTTATCATAGTATGATTTTTCTCAGGAGAGCCTGATAATTCTGTCCTTAGGCAGCTGCTCAGCTATAAATAACGCTAATACAATGTTGATACAAGCATGAGGTCAGCTTGCCAGAGTTAGCCTAATTAGATTTTAAAACTTAGAATTGACTAATGGGACTTGATAGAGTGGAGCGAATGCCAGTCCATTTGGCTGATACCATACAAATAAATCACATCAAGTATGGAAGTTCATTAACAACAAAAAAACTGACTGAGTACAAAAAGTTATGAACAAAGTTTTGGGAAGTTGTACTTGTTTGAAACCCACAAGAGGAAAGTGTTTCTACATTTAGGTGAGTGATAAGGATTCATTTTGGTCTTCAAAGTGGGGCACTTGCAGTCTTGGTGGTTTGTATTCCTTAGATACAGAAATACAGGTTTGTATTGGTTTTGAAAGGCTTCACCAACTGGGTGTGGCCAGGCAAGTTTGGCACACTGTGTGCGCTGGCGCAGCTACTCCTCTTTCCCACCTCCGTCCCTCCCACCTGCGCAAGTCGGAAAGAGGGAGGAGAGAAGGCATGGAGTGGGTTTTACACAGCCGATTCACATCACACCAATCAAATGAGCCCCTCTCCTCGCCCTTAAATGCGCCGCGCGAAGGCGTAATGAGAGTTTACTCAATTCGCCATGGCAGAAGAGAGCAGCAGCGTCAGACGGCCAAACTTCTCCCAGGAGGAAACTGATGTTTTGGTCCGGGAGGTCCAAGCTCGCAGTGTCCGAATATACGGAACTGCGAGCAGACCTCCACGGGCTGATGATGCAAAGGTAGCCTGGGAGGAGGTCACCACAATTGTAAATCAATGTTGCGTTTCTCTCGTGCGCATGCGCATGCGCTCTCTCTTTCTCTCTCACAGTCTCACTCTGTTTCTTTTCTTTTGAATTTTCTAAGATGACAGATGCTTAATATATACTCCCTATCTGATGCTGTGGGTGTTTGTGGTTGGCTGAGAGGGATGTGAACTCATTAATTTGCAGCTGTGTTAATCAAATCAGGTTTACACATGCCAAACGTACCAAATGGTGCCAATCCCCTTTGATCTGCCATCAGATGTGACGGGACAGTCTATATAGAGATACTTTTATGTGCTGATTGCAGATAGTTGCATTGAATAGTGGTGTTTGTGGGTATATTGCATTATTAATGTGCCTGACATTCTGGAAACCTGCCTGTGAGGTTTTGGTGATATGTGCGCACTGTCCACCGGTCAGCCAAACTTCCACTTACACCAGCTGCGCTCTGCCTGCGCTGACAGTAGACCTGGTTTCAGCTGGCGAGTTTTTAGCGCACCTTCGATAGACTATAGAGACTATAGAGGGAATCGCCTTGTAAACAACAAGGCGATTCCCTCTATAGTCTATAGTCCAGCCGGACGGATGAATCATGTCCTTGTAAAAGATTATGTTTGTTTGTTTTAGTTGGCGAGAATGTGTCGCTGCAAACGCGACAAACACCCACTAACTTTGACAGCGTTTTCTGCGAGCACGGCTGAACCATTTTGTACCGCTACACGTGTTTCTAGTGGGACTCTGTTTACAAGCACAAGAGTTCAGCAAGCCACTGAAGGACCGCCCTGAAGATTTACTATTGGTTCTGCAACGTAGGGAGTTTTTTTAAACTCTGAAATTGTATCCGCCCATCTAGGGAGAAAGTCATCAGTCTTTAGTTAAGCAAAGCGTCTAAAGACTGACTTGTGAGTCTAGTTTTATTCTTACACATATAGTCTGTAATGGAAACTGTTGTTGCTGTGGGACTAAACTGAACTTTTCCCCAGATAATTTCATGTGTCATAAACAGGATCAAGGGTTGAATTCAGCCCGATAGTTTCAGCCACAGCTGATTGTGTCCCATCATGACAGCAGAAACAGCTTAGTGAGCAGTGATACAAGGCTAGGTGTTGTTGGACACTGTCCACAGCTACAGTGCTGGTGTTACACTGCACACTCACACACCCACTAGATCAAACCTGGCTGTTATTGTGGGAGCGGGAGGCGATGAAGTGGGGAGGAGGTGGTGGGAGGTGGAACAGAATATCAGCTCAGAGATCCCGTACACTCCCTCTGGACACTTGGCATGCAAAACACAAACAGCCTAAACACCCTTTAAACCCTCTGTTGTTTTTGAATAGTTCTATAAATAATGTTTACGTTGCCCCTGCTTAAAGAGCATGCATTAAATCCCGCAGATTATTGAAGGCAGATACAGTGCATTAAGAAATGAGGCAGAACAGCTGGGAGACAGAGTACAATACTTTCTGCCCCCAGGTTTTTTTTAGACATACTGGAAGTAGTAGAAAAAGCCCAGCATTAGAAAGGTTGCTGGTTCTGTTTCAGTATAACGACACTTTGTATGGAAGTTTGTTAATGACAAAAATGATTTAATGAGCACAAAATAACCAAATAGTAAAGGAAGCTGCACTTTTTTAGAACTCTCAAAAGCATTGGATAAAGATGATTATGATATTATTATATCAAAGCTTGAAATGTATAGACGTCAGGCACTCCCAGCCCCAGATATGTGGATGACGATGGATAGATGGATGGAGTGAGTCATCTCACTTCCTTCTCATCTCCTTTGAGAGTTGCTAGACCCATTGAGCACACATGACAAAGTATATGAGCTTATGGGCAAGCAAGCATTTCAGTTATTCATGGAACAGGAGTTTAGTTGGTTGGTGTTGGCGAAACTCCAACTATGTATCACACAGTTGGGCATAAGTTTGAGAGTAAGGTGAATAAAACAGGGTTTTCAGTCTCTCACTCTTGGGAACAAAAAAGACCTGAAGCTCAATCCTCATAGTGTTCTGTAAATAGTTTTCTAACACATAAAACGTATAGCAACTTATAATCAACCCGTATCAATATCAGGTTTAAAATTATAGCTGCTGCGCAGCAATGGTCGGGGCTGGGCAATTTTAGGCAAAATTAGGCAATTCTGAGCAACACACACACTAAAACAAAGCATATCACAATATATAAGTTACATCATATAATTATGGCATGACCTTCAAATTGTGGATGAGTGGCTGAAGTGATCAGACTCATAATATACAAAGGAAAGAAAAAACTCAAGAACAAGAAAGTAAGAATAACATTAACTGCTAGCAATTATGATCAAACTGGCCTGATCTAGCTTAAAGCTAAACATTATCCATGGTGACAGATGAAAACATTTTTTAAAATGTAAAAGTAGCTATTGGATAGACTCTGCATATTGACTGATAGCTAAGCCAAATAAACAGGGAAAAGAGACAAGGGATAACAGGGAAAAGTGTTGATAAAGAGTATTTGTCTCTCCGCAAAACTGCCTGGATCATAATTATTTTAACCTTGGTAGTCTCGAATCCAGATAGCATGATGCTTGAACATAGGACTTTCACATTAGAATGTCCATTCTGCCTTAGCTGAGGCTTGAACTCACAACTTCTGAGACTGAGGTCCGTCTTCTATCTCACTGAGCTAATTGGCAAGTGACAGTTCATGTGTGGCTTCACAAATTGACTAAGCCAAGCATCAGGGTGCCAGACAATAGCCATCCATGCCATGGAAAAGCAAATTTCAAAGTGAAAGTTCCAAAGCTGTAGCACATATGGTTGATTCGTTATGAATTTTCAAAGTTTTGAAATTTAGAGGCTTGCTGTAGCGCCACCATCAGGACTATTGTCTTGTGTTTCCAGCTGAGGACATCTGGCATGGGACTGGACCTTTATGAAAAGTTTGGCTGCCTGGCCCCTAATAACAACTTCTGGTGCAGTCCCAACCATTTCCATTTTAAGCCACACACATTTCCAGTTAAACTCCACCCATTCAGAGATGATTGAACAGATACAGATTCTGAGAGTGGTGTACTTTCTTATCCCTAGTATCCAACACACTCTCACCCCCAAATCATCACATATCACAGCGTAGTCACTGGACTTTAATATCTATGTATTACACGCAAGGTATCCTGGATTCATCTGTTGTTGACATTCTGGTACAGCGTGTCAATTGATGCTTGTTATATGCATTGTGTCTTTTCAAAATACACTTCCATTTTCACAGGAAATGTACAGTTTCTGCTTTTTAGATGCATACAGTCTTTTTCTAAATAAACTTAAAATATTGGTGAAACACTGCGTATTTACTTTTATTTTCTTGTGCAACAAACACACATGGGTAGGTTTAGGCAACAAAAGCACGTCATTATATTAAGACAAAAACATCATGGTTTGGCTTAACATTCACACAGGTAGCAAACACCAGCCTCCTGGGTGAAAGTACGCTGTTACGGGACCCATCCACTACCCCCGCCCTATAGAGATTTTCCAGGTCCTTAAATTACCTTGTTGGCTGGTGGCGTTTCAAACTGATGCTGACCGATGGGGTATATCATACGGCTGTGAGAGGATGCCTGTTTTTCGTTGGTGTCTGACACAGAAATCAGTGTTGAGCAGTATTACAGAAATAGTATAACTTTCTCCAGTACCGAGTATTGTAACTAATTATCAATTTCAGAGATAATGTGACAGTTACCCAAAACCAAACAACTCGTTAAAATGTTACTTTTGTTATCACATCACTTCTGACTTGAAATACAACAATCAAATCAAAAGATTAATTTTCATGAATGTGCTGTGCAGGCATGCCACAAAGCAGCAAGCTAGTTTGGAAGATGGACATGCTTACGTTAGGGGCTTAAATATTCCCATTACTTTGATTTTTACGGGTGGAAAGATGACAAGAACACTATTGCTGCAGATAGTCGAACTAAAATTTTTTCACTGCAAATTCACATCCTCAGACCTCTGGTTTGAAACCAGCTGTCTACGTCTGACAGCACAACAGCGTGGAGCTCCAGGAAATACACCCTACCAAAGGTGTGCCCTTCTTGGCTGTGTACGTTGGCCATAGCCCTACACTAGCTAATTAGCCAAAACTGGATTTAACTTGTGGGCTACAAAGAAATAATGAAGCTTGTGGTTGGATATATTGAAGGATATAAGAAATGTGGCTCCATGAGAGACTCTCAGCCTTTTAGCAAGAACCATGGGAAAACACCAGTCACAGGCAACTGAAGACCACAGGTAAAAGACAAAAAAAAAAGATTAAAATTAGAAAGATTATTTGGATGTTATCTAGCCTTAGCTACGTTTAGCAGCGATTCCCCTGACTTTCTCACAGAGGCACAAATCAGAACTTTGTGGACATACGCAATTGCCAATTTTATGGGCTGTAATGGCAAAGTAATATAAGGAGTAGTGTAACAAATTACTGTTGGCAGAGAGTAATAAAATGTTATTATTTTTGAAAAGAGTAACAAGTAATGAGTAATTTATTACATTTTTAGAGTAACAAGCCCAACACTGAAAATCAATGACCAGGCGGTGGTATCTG
Source organism: Epinephelus moara (assembly GCF_006386435.1). NCBI lineage: Eukaryota > Metazoa > Chordata > Actinopteri > Perciformes > Serranidae > Epinephelus > Epinephelus moara. The sequence continues at coordinate 4,948,113 of NC_065522.1, read as the reverse complement.
ATGACCTCTGAATGAGAACAGCATCAAGTAGCTATTTATGTTGTATTTCCCCCACAGTTTATGAAATTCAATTAATGAACTATTCATTACATTAAACCTTTACACATCATTATGTATTTGTTTGTACCTAACAGTCTTCCTCAGGTTTGTCTTTTCATTAAATTCTTAAACCTTCCTTTTACTTGCTCCTCTTTTAATGTTTAATTGTATGTAATGTAATGTACCTCCAATCATACCTCCAATCATACCTCTTAATATGAATGTACAATTATTTAGATTTAATTTAAATTTAGAGGTGCCTCTTCCTATAGCAGTTTGAAATCAAATATAAAGTCATCTACGTTCTTACATATCTTCAAGACCAAAAAAAAAAAACAGAACAATGCATCTTTAGTGCCAAGTAACCTCCTACTTATTTTTTTCTTTCCTTTTTTTTTTTAGCAATAACACCATGTTGTCAAATCTCAGTGGGACCATATATAGAGTTCAGTGTTATCATAACAGGCAGAAATCTTGAATGACTGCATCCTGCATACATCCTGGCCTTACTCGCTTATCATTTAATAGTGTGTCTTCTTCCATGCTCTTGTACCTGTCACAGAATAGTTTTGAGGTAGAAAAATTACCTGGACCTCTTTGACCCAGACTCTCAGAATTAGAAAGATAATATTAAAAAAAGACATTTCCTGGTGAGCTGGAGAGACAGGGAGAGGAATCAAGTGAAATAACATCCAGGAGCCTGCTGAATCCAGAGTAGTTCTCCAAATCCACTTCATATGCACAGAATAAAGACAACCTTGGCCAATGTTGCATTTCCCTAACAAATGTCATTTCTACTACGTATGAACATCATTTGAATGCGATACACAGTCACTGTCCAAACTCCTCCATCACACTCAGGATATGTGCTGTTAACACTCAGACGTGACTCATTGGGAGTGCTGGACGCTGCGTGGGAAACTTTTAAAATCCCTGAGGGTCCCGATTGGAATCTGAAACCTTTACCGTGCCCCAAACTTCTGGGAAACATATCAGCACAAGAGCCAAGCTTTGAATTATCAGCTGGAATCTGCAGTGCACATACAGCAGCAGACCACTGTAGGTGTGCAGTGAATAAAGTATCATAGCAGTCTGCAGGCTCCTATAATAAAGTCTGATCACTTCACTGCAGGTGCATCTTCTGTAGATCATTTCCCAATGAGATTAATAAATCCATCAGTTCAACATTCTTATTTTACAGCTGCTTTCATCAAGTGATAGCAATTACAGTGTTCAATCACATGATTAATTAATCATCAATTTACACATTAAAACATACCCTGCCTGTTTGGGAGACCCATAAATCATCCATTCATTTGAAAACTAAACCTTTTGATTTCAAAAACCTTCTACAACACATTAAGTAGATTTTAAAGGGTACATGTTTTCCCTTTAATTTACATATTAATGTAAAATATCTGACTAATCAATTTGTGACCAATTTAAGGTGCAGAAATTGTGATTTTAATTTTGACTCCACAAAAGGTTTTAAGAGATAAAAAAAGAAAAGTAACATTAAAATCCACAAGTTTACTGTTTGGATTTTTCTGCAAAATAATGAAAATGTAAGGGTTTCTTCTTCTGTATTTAAACAATTAACATGTTTACCCAAATTCTAACTTTTAAGGATTTTAATGGCTTTCCCAAATGGATTAATTGGTATTAAGGGATTAAAAAAATGAAAGGAAAAAAACCCACCAGGTTACTGTTTTGATTTTGATGCAAAATAATGAAAATTTAAGGGTTTCTTCTTCAGTATTTGCAAAATTAACATGTTTAACCAGATTTGGATTTTTAAAGGTTTTTAATGGGTTTCTCACATGGATTAAAGGGCATTGAGGAATTAAAAAAAAACAAAACATTAAAATGCACAAGGTAAAAATGTAAATATAGTTTTCATCCAAAGTTGTTGCTTGTTTAAATATAAATCAGACCTCCCTTTGTGTCAGTAACATTTGTAGACTGACTCAGAAACGTTGAATGTCAAAATGTTTGGAACAGGTTCGATTTTCTATGTTTTTTTCACATCTGTCAGAGACAGAGAGACAGACAGTGTGGAGACAGAGAATGAGCACAGTCTTTTTATGTAGCCACAGTACCAAATGCAAGACACAGGAAGAGAAAGGTGACAGCCAAGGGAGCAAATATGTCTTTCCATGTCTTCTCGTATTGAAAACTTTTGCATTTTCAATTTTTGTTGGGTGAATGATTGAATAAAAATAGAAACCATGTTGACTTGGTGTGCAAAGGCCTTTACTGCTAGTTTTGACTAAACTCAAGCTGTCATTGTATCTGTATTGTAGCCTCAGACTCCGGTGTGTGTGTGTGCGAATGGATGAATGTAATTTGTAGTGTGAAAGCGCTTTTAGTGACCAGACTAGAAAGGTGCTACAGTATATAAGTGTATGTCCATTTACCATTCAAGTGTTATTATGAATTAGATATGAAAGACTCAAACATGCATTTTAAATCAATAATAATACATATATAAGTACATGTATAAGCTCTGAAATAACATATGCTAAGTCCAGAGCTGGCTTTGAAGCATTTTTGCTCTTCACCAAAGGAAATTTGAAAAATTTCAACCTCTCTCCACTCTTCATTGTTACCCGGCCGGCAAACCCATACACAACAACACCTTACAATTTTCTCTTTATATCTCAGCTGTTCCTTGCCCCCACTCAGTCAACACTGCTAGATTGTATATACGTGACACAGGGGTTTTTCTACCCAGAAGTCATATGTTTGTACATAAACAGAAGTGGTTTCTTTTACATAGCCTACATTAGGGACTGTTTGTTATTTATGAAGAGGGGGGCTTGTCAAATAAGTTTTTAAGCAATGAGGATGGACTTAGTTTTTGTATTTTGGCATAGGGGAGGGGAATACAAATTAAAATGGTTGAATTTTATATGTATTTTACTGTTGATTTTTAAAGAAAACATGCCCTCCAAATGTATAGCTTTGGAAGGCAGAAACGGTTTATAGAAATTATTGTTGGATTTTAAAATTTTCAACAGTCTTCTGTAACCCCCCCCCCCAAACAAAAACAAAAAAACAAATATGAGCTTAAAATAGTGATTTTTCATCAAAATGATAACTCACTTTTTCATTTCATTTATTATACAGGAAAAGATTAAAAGTAACATTATAGTTACAGTTAAATGGGCCTGACTCAGTTTAAAACTGGTTTACAGCAGGTTCCTGTTCTGCAGCACATATAGACATGACAAAAACACAGTGCAACAACATTTTCAAGACATTGATCACAATCACAACCAAAAGACATTAACTTAGTCTAGTACGGACAATTACAAAACAGTACAAACATAGACAGTCAGTGATTGCAGGTGTAACTGTTGTATACCTTTTTAAATTGTGTGATAGATGGTATTGCTCTGATATGTTGGGGGATGTCATTCCATATTTTGGTGTATGTATGAAAGAAGGACCTCTGACCATAATTACTTTTGTAAGCAGGCACTGGAAGAAGTGCCATTGAGACAGATTTAGTGACACACTGTTGAGGTGTGTTGTGTGTCGGAAGAAGGGCAGTAAGTGTTGGTGAGGTGCTGTTTTGAATCTGAAAGTAGAATGCAAGAGCTTGGCTGTATATGTAGTTTTGAAATGTCAGAGCGTGTGAGCGTGAGAGTGCGATGCAGTGGTGTGACCACTGTACAGTCATTCTATTGGTTCAGTAATTCCCTTTGTGGTAAGGTACCAAATAGGTAGGCAGTAGGGAATTGTGGAAAACACAATTGCGTGCAAATAGGTTTCAGAAACAGAGAGAGAGAGAGAGGTATATTCTAATTTTGTTGTATACATAAAGTTTCTGACGATATGTGAGGTGTGAGTTTTTCTCTCAAGATTTTGATTTGAAAAAGTGATAGGGTCAGTAAAAGAAATGTGTTTCCTAGGTGAGTGAAAGTACATACATTCAGTTTTCTTTACATTGATGATTAAATGATTCCTATTCAACCATTTGGGCAAACACTGAAGATCAGATGGCAATTTGGAGTTTATGACATCAGCATTAGAGTCAGAAAGAAAAATCACATTATCATCGGCATACAATAAACATTTTGAATAGGCACACACTTGTAAAAGATCATTAATTTATAAAAGAAAAAGTAAAGGCCCAAGTATAATACCTTGGGGAACATCCATGTCACAATCTAAAGGCTGAGATATTGCACGATCAATTTTGTAACTTGCTGTCTATTTGTTAAGTATGAAAAAAACATTGTTAACACAGAGGAGGAAGGATGAAAAAAGTTGAGTTCAGTCAGTAAGATCTGATGGTCCACTGTGTCGAAAGCTTTACGAAATCAATAAAAATATCTCCAGTGATATGGCCTCTGTTAAGAGAGTTACGTTTTTTGTTCTTTTTGTTCTGTTCTGTGAAAAGTAGCAATGCCGACATGGTTGATCGTTTTGCACGAAATTCATGTTGGCAATCACTAAGCCAGTTGTTAGTTTCAAGATAAGAGTTTAACTGATTATGTGGAACTTTTTCAAGCAACTTTGACATTGCAGGCAGTATTGCTATGGGCCTATAGTTTGAGATAGACAAAGGATCCTCAGCTTTAAAGATTGGGGTAATTAGAGCTGTTTTCCAGCCAGAGGGAAAGATGGACAACCTGACACAGAGATTGATTAGATGCTGAATAAGAGGAATTAGACTATCAGCATGAGTCTTCAAGAAGGCTGAATTTAGGCCATAAATGTCATGAGCATGAGAGTTTTTTAAAGAGTTCAATATATATTAACAGTTAATTTTGTGAGATCTGATAGAATGAGAATTGATTAGGGCTTGGAGAGAGAACTGGTAAGGGATGAGAAAGAGTGGTAAAATTTGTTGCAAGTTCCTTGACAGATGATATGAAGTATTCATTAAAAGCACTTGCAATCTTTATGCTATGTCTCATAAATCATCCAATTCTGAAAAGAGTAAAATCTGATGTTATCCTTTAATTTGAAGGAGTTTTAACCCTTGTAAAGAAAAAAACAGAAACACATTATTGCAACACCATTATCATATCATTATCCATTGATAAATGTAATATGTAAATACCAGCATTTACTATTAATTATCCCCTTAAATAACAATTACATTGTCATTGATTGTTACGTTAATATAATTTAAAGTAAAAGATTCAAGCATTCAGTTTCATATTGTTGGATATCATCTATACTAGGTAAAGTGCAGGTTTGTTGCAGTTAGATAACTAACTCTCAGTTCGCAGTTTTGCTGTCATGACAGTTGATGAGAGAGGCAGTCCTGACAGCTCTGTGTTTATGGTAATGTCAGTCCATGGAGATACTTTATGTGAAGAAGCTGCTGGGAACTCTCAAGCCTCAACATCACACACTCAAGACAGTTGAAATACAATTTGGAGGGATGAACAGCAGCCCCTCCCTGAGCACCAACAGCTGATGATTTACTGATGTGTCTGTAAGTCAGGAAACACCACTGTAGCCCCGAGGCAGCCAGCATTTATTAATTTATTGCTGTTCAGTAAAGTGTGAGCCCAGTTACCTCTCTGCTTACCAGTGTTGGCTTCAACATACTTCAGTCTTTGCCCATTATGAAATATGATAAATAATATGGCAAAATCAAATCACCAGTCACAGCTACAGCAAGTGCTGTAAAAGCTAATGTTACTGCTAATGTACTTTGCAGCTATGCTAACACAGTGTCAATAACGGACTAAGCTAATTAAAACTGTCACTCTGGTGCTGTAGCATATTTTAGCCCATTAATCACAAACTGTGTGTACACAATACCTCACTGCTGATCATTTTCCAAAGTAGCCCATGGCAAGTTTTTCCAATCTTTTATTTCAGCAGACTGAGAAAACGGGGGACTTGAACTTGTACAAGTCTCTGCAATAGTCTCATATTTGGAGTAATGTGCTTATAGACCTTTTAAAAAGACGACAATGTGTCATGTCACAGGAAAGGCAAAGGATGTTTGAATTTCATTTAGCTACTTCAGTTTTCAGGGTCCTATTGTGCATGTTGGTTTTCTTAATGTGACTAATAACACCTGTGCTTTTTGATGAGTCAAAATGTTGGCAGTTAAAAAGGGTCTATTTGTTTTTCAATCTTTTCAACCAGTTTGTTTCATTCTCAAATTGTCAGACATCCCAGTTATGTCAGTGATATTGGCGTCGGACACCGACGCAAAGGCACCTTTTGCAGCGTTATGCTGCCAGGAGGTGTCAGTGTACAATACAACTGGATAACGTTGGTTTGATGTGCCACTGGTAACAACTTTGGCATTATACACCATCCAGGCAGCGTAAGTTTAGAACTCCCCTTGATTGTGTCAATTTGAAATACTGCCTGTAACAGTGTAATAAACGGAGCAGGAAATCCCCCATAGGGTGGGATAGGTGGGTGGTGGTTGGGTGCAACAACCCCCCAGCTTTCACCCAGGAGACTGTTGATTCCGTCCTGTGTGAATATTGAGCCAAACCATGATATTTTGTTCTAAGCCTAACCGTGTACTTTTGTTGCCCAAACATAACCATGTGCTTTTGTTGCCTAAACCTAACCATGTGCATTTGTTGCCTAAAACTAACCACGTGCATTTGTTGCCTAAACCTAACCACATGCTTTTGTTGCCTAAACCTAACCATTTGCTTTTGTTGCCTAAACCTAACCAATTGCATTTGTTGCCTGAAATAGACCACGTGTTTGTAGCCAAAACCTAGCCATATGCATTTGTTCCCTAAACCTAACCACATGCGTTTGTTGGCTAAACATAACCATGTGCTTTCATTGCCTAAACATAATCACAACTAGCTGGCTTCACCGGGAGAAGTCTCCAATGTGGTTGCTCTATGGGCTCAATGATAAGGAAGCAGTGCTGATCCTTTGGGTAATTTTGGCTTCATGGGCCACTGAGCAACTTTCACAGGAATGAACGGAGCCCTGCCTCCAATGCTGTGTCCATTTCTCTTTATACATCTATCACGGAGCCAGGCTATCTGTTTCACCTGTTTTCAGTCTTCATGCTTAGTCAAGCTAACCAGCTGCTGGCTGAGGCTTCATATTTACTTCATATTAGTACAGGCATTAGAGTGGAGCCAATCATCTAACGCTTGACAAGAAAGTGAAGAGGTGTATTTCTTCACTTCCTGTATTACCTATTCCTTTTAAGAATAACTTCAAAGCTAACACTGGAACCAAGATAAAAGAAAACCCCTTAAAATTTCCATTCAAGCAAATGTGTGGATTTTTGTGGAGTGGACCTTAAGTTGAGAGGAAGCTTTCTAGCTGAAGATTGATGCTCTATCAAACCTAATTGAGGAGTCAAAGAAATGATTCCAACCCCTACTCACAATGATCAGGTTTTGGTTTCTGTCCCTCTAAAGTTAATCTCAAATGCAGCCATAATACATAACCATTATATCAAGAAAACGGATTTTATTTTCCTCCTCTGGAAAATGTCTCTTTTGCTCCTGACATTACTGCTGCTTTTCAACAAAACCCCACAGCTGAATGTGATAAGGTCATGAGTTAAAAAACAATTTCACAAATGTAAGGTTGTCAACTAAAGTGGAACAAGTTGAGACAGTTCCTTTTCAGATGATACAAAGGCAGTGGCTACAGTAGCCATTTTCCATGGACTCACTACCATCTAATATATCCTCTCTTTTCAGAATAAGTGAAGGCTGTAGCTAAAGCATTGCTGTTACAGTTACGTAGTTTCCATTTACATTCTTTAATGGTATTTTTAATTTCTCTACGAAGCAATATTGCACATGGTGTGCATCAATGAGGCGCCCGACCAAGCAGATACACAATGATGCTGTAACAAAATGTAGGCTATGTGGACATCATTAAGAGGAGGCATTCAGAGAAATGGAAGGGAACAGCCAGAGTTAAAAGGATAATTCTAATTTCATCTGTGTCCTATTGTCTATGTTCTATTTTTTTGTCCTTCTTTTTTTATGCCTCCGCTCTGGTGATAGCTGTAGCCATAGGCAATGTATTTTGGGTTGTCCGTCTCTCGGTCCCATCCTACTTAGCATGATATCTCAAGAATGCCTCAAGTGAATTTCTTCAAATTTGGCACAAATGTCCACTTAGATTAGTTTTTGGTGGTCATAGGTCATAGGTCATAGGTCATAGGTCAAAGATGCTGTGACCTTGTCTGTCTCATTCTCCTGAGCGTGATGTCTCAAGAATACCTTGAGGGAATTTCTTTAAATTTGGCACAAACATTTACTTGGACTCAAGGATAAACTGATTCAATTTTGGTGGTCAAGGGTCAAGGGTCAAAGGTCAAGGTCGCTGTGTAATTGCATCCATCTCATTCTCATGAACAGCTTGAGGGAATTTCTTCAAATTTGGCACAAACGTCCACTTGGACTCAACAATGAACTGATTGGATTTTGGTGGTCAGAGGTCAAGGTCACTGTGACCTTGCATCTGTCTCAGTCTAGTGAACACAATATCTCGAGAACACCTGGGGGGAGTTTCCTTAAATTTGACACAAATCTCCATTTGGACTGAAGAAGAAACTGATTAGAAATTTGTGGTCTCTGTGTCCCCACAAAATATGTTTTTGGCCATAACTCAAGAATTCACATGTTCAATATGACAAAACTTCTTACATTTGTCTAATAAGGTCAAATAATGAAGCAATGACATTTTATATCCAAAATGTCAAAGGTCAGCTTCAACGTGACATCATAACGTTGTGCATTAAACACTTTTCTGGCCATTATTCAACGTCATATCAGAAGGGGAAATATTTGGTCAGATACTTAGTAAATAGTTGATAATTAATAGCAATTAATTGGTGACACAAATCTTGAGTGTCCATCTTGAAACTGTGCTGAGTAGAGGCAGTAATTCTGTTTTTTTTATGTTTTTGGCTGTCATTTCTTTCTGTAGTAATAACATGTTAACTGCAAGATCGTGGAATGTGGTGAAATTGCTTAAAAGGTGCAGGCAGGGCATGAAACATGAGCACTCAAAGGATAATTGAGGTTGTAAACCAAAGTCCTCAAACTCAAATTACATGGGGCCACTTGCCAGGTTAGTCTCTCCTTGGGGGGCCATTTGAACACTTAGTGGAAAAAAACAAAACACCCCAGTGTCAATTTCAACAATACATTTCAACTACATACACTTTATCCTTCACTCTCCTCTCCCTTATCCCCTGCATACTACACTGCATGTTTAGAATAGCAATAAGGTTAAAATGTTTTTCCTGGCTGCTTCTGACTGACTAAGCTCTTGGCACCGTCTGTCCTCCAGGTCAGTCTTTGGAGACACATTTTGTGTCAGGTGCTGTGGTAAATAAGAGTACTGTTTCTCTAGCCTGTTGTCATTACCAGGTAGTCAAATACCAGCACTTTGTCAGGCCCTTTGGCAAGTGACATCGATGCACTCTTTAGCATCTCTATGAGAAGCACCAGGCTTTAAACTAACTCAAATGTAAACCCATCTCTGGCAATACTTGATGCTGAGAGCAACTTAAAGAGCACAAAAGTCTGTGTAGGGCAGGAAGGGGGGCAACCTTCCATCCACCCCATGTGTCAAACAGAACTGGACTTGTAACTAGGAGACTACAGTTTATGTCCCACCAAGTGTCAGTGTTGTCCTAACATAATGTTATGTAACTTGCGTACCTACGTCCTGTCTGAAACCTAAAGCAACGTATCCTCATACAACGGTTAGAATGACATCCTACAAAAATGCACACACAGTGGTTCATATGATATCCTACTAATTAGCATGCCACGAATGTCGTTACTTATGTTCTTGTTAAGTTCTGTACTTAAAGTTATGTAGGTGCTGGAGCCTATCCCAGCTGACATTGGGCGAGAGGCAGGGTACAACCTGGACAGGTCATCAGGCTATTCACACCTACGGCCAATTTAGAGTCACCAGTTAACCTATCCCCAACCTGCATGTCTTTGGACTGAATAATAAATTGCCTTTTTGTATTACATATACATTTCTTTTGGCACATTCCATTGAGATAATAAAGTATTATGTTGAATACAAACATAAAGAAGAGACCAGAGCCAAATCTGAAGCAAAATGATTTCAGTGTATTAAACAACTTATCACCACAACCTCAGTATGTGAATAAGTCACCTCTGGTAAGAAGTGATGAAATGAATATGTCTAGGGCTTTTATTGTGAAAAGTAAGAATGGAAGAGGAAAAGCTAATGTGCTGTTTTCCATCTTGGTTCAGATTATGGAGCCTCTGTGTTATTATTACCTTCATAGGTATGGGTGCAAAGCTAGCTAGCAGCAGACCAGCAGCAAATGATAGCATAGTGAATCATCTGATGTCCCGTACAGTAAACAGTGCTGAAAAACTAGGAGCACTGGAGATGCTCGGTCATTGAGCATCTGACAACACAACACAGACAACGCAAGAGCAGCTTAGGAGCAGCAGAGCAGCGTGCCTCTAAATTACACCAAACACAGACTCAGCATTGTTTTTAATTGCATGACTTTTTTGGTACAAACACTTGCCTGCCAGTGTGGCGGATAGCCTTACGAGATTTTACTCACCAAATGGAAAATATACCTGTATTTGATGCTTGGCGGTTGTTAATTTCGGACCAGTGTAAATTTCGTTGACGAAACTGTGATGAAAATATTTTGTCACTGACCTTTTTCTGTGATGAAAAACGAGACAATGTTGAGCTAAAAATAGATCTAGATAATAAAAACTAAGATAAAATCTGTGTTTCATTTTCGTCAACAAGACATGATGAAAGTGTTAGTGGTGGACTATCAGTCACTGAAAGCCGAGAATGGCCATGAGCAACAGGCTGGTAAACTTAAACTCTAGTAAATAGTCTGTGCCAGGATGTTTCACTAGCTGGCAAAAACACTCACACACTCAGCAGTATCAGCTGTTGGTGCAAGTTGTGAGCTGTAATTCAGCAGTAAGTAATCAACTATGTGTGTCTGAGTGTGGATGGAGGAAGTGTTGAACGGATTTGTGGAGTTTGCTCGTTGCAGCAGTGGCTGTTAGCAGTTAGCTTGTTAGCCGCTGAACGGCAGTGGAGCAAGCAGCCATCAGCAGCTGGACTTCACAGCTGACCCTTGCAGGACTCCACTTAATCTGTACTCAGAGGTTTATGGGTTGATGCTGTTTGACAGGCAGGTAGGAGGCTCAGTGATCTGTGAGTGTAGTTGTACAGTAAAGTTTGAACTCAGATCACTTTTCTCTGACTGAAATGAAAGTTTAGTTTTTATCACTGACTCTGTGAGAGGACATGAGCTTAAACCCCCAGAGTAACTGTAGCACATTACGAAAGAATTTAGGCTTTAATGAAGTTTTTACTCTGCTTCTTAACAGTGAGATCAATAAGTCAGAGTTTACAATAACCTGGGTACAAATCCTAGTTGTCTCAGTTTTTGAGAGCATAAATAGAGAGATGTTGAGATTTTCAAATAATGATCAGTAAGTATGTGCTTGTAAATCACCCCTTAAACCTGTAAAAAACTGCTGCAGTTTGTAAGTGTGCAGAAATTATTTGGAGTTGTAGCAAAAAATTACTGTCACCTTGATTCTAATTTCTGATACCTGAACTAACCTAACTGGATTGGTTTAAAGATAAAAAATATATAGAAACCATTATGAGTAAAAGTTTGAGTGAAATGTCATGAATATTAGTCAACTATAAAAATGATTACAATGTGACAAAAAAATCTCAAGACTAAGACTAAATCTAAAATGCCTGTCAAAATTAACATTGTTTGGGACCCTGACTGTGGGATAACATGAACCGTTACATGACGATACGGTGTTTAAAAACAGATTAATGATCCACACTGTTGCACTGGGAATGAACTTCATTAACATGAACACACACACTGTATTTTAAATTTATTCAATCCCACACACACTGTTCTGCTGCCCCAGATACTCATGAGGGCACCAAAGGTGGATCCATCTGCTGCTAAAAATAGACCCCAACAAATGCACGATTTCCTTCTCTGAATTGTGACTGCTAAAAACTACAGTGACTAGCTATTTAAGGGAATGACTGAGCCTTTGAAAAAAAATTGAAAAAACTTGGGTGTTTTTAAAGAATTACCTCTTCAGTAGGAACCAGTGGGCTTGGAGCTGAGTGCCAAGTGAGAAAATATGCAGATGCAGTTGGTTTTTGGTTTTTCATGGAATTTATTAATTATAAGAAGAATAAAGAATATTGCCAGCCTTGTGTTTCTAATGTGAAATATGAATCCAATTTTAGTGCGCCTATTTTGCAGCCTTATTAGAAAATGTAATGATTATTGTAAAATATAGGATTATCATGTGCTGGAGACACATTTTCTGAGGTCAGTGTGTGCCTGTGTGTGAATGAAAGCTCTATCTGTACAGATAACCTAATAAAGCCAGCAGACTGTCATGCACCCCTGCCCACATATTGTTCACAGCAGCATAGCACCAATTTTGTGATAGCGACCCACACGTGGTATTTATGCTTTCTGCCCCAGCACTGGGGACCGTGGAACACTGATGGATGCTAGGAGACAGGCGTGCAGGGACTTGTTAAAAGGTTTTTAGTGAACGTGTGTTAAAGGCTGGTCATGATCATTAAACACTGGTTGACCTCAAAACGTCAAGCTGTCATAAAAAACAGGCCAGTTGAGCGAGGTTGCCCGGTGTGAGGGGTATCGCAGCAGGGGACAAATGGCCTGAGTCACCTCTGGTTTGAATTTCAGCTAGGACAGGGGATATGTAAGTGTGTGTGAGAGAGAGAGCATGAATGTCTAATTGTATTTTTCATTGAGAAGGGACACCAGAAAAAGAAGACAAATATAAAGTTTAATTCACATATTTTCATCTTGTCCTCTTAAACTATATCTCACCTTATTACCCATTTGTCTACTCTATATCTTCTGTGTTGTGATAACCACAACCGTTCCCCAAGGAAGTCATTACTCATCAACACTTCATATCAGGAAATTAACATTTTGCCACCTCCTCTCTCTGACTAAAATGACAAAATACTGATTCAAGCCACAGGCAAATGATTAACACCCTGCTCGTATCAGAAAGTGACGCAGCCTCTGCACATTCTCACAAAACAGATCGTGCTGAAAGCTTGGCAACATAGGCTATGTCAACCCAATCACCAGAAAAATGTTGGCATTGTATGTTTTGGCATTCGTATGTGAATATGTAGCGGATATGTTGAAACATTTCTTGTTTCAGCAGCACTGTGGTAAACATGTGGTTTGGTTTAGGCACAAAAACCATCTGGTTATGATGAGGAGAGGATTATGTTTTGGCTTAAAATACCTGGTTTTAGGGGCGTTTCCTGGAGGTGCAGAAAATGTAGCAATGTCTCGGTAAAGAACTGCTTTATGTTGCATTATCCCAAAAGAAAACACAGCAATGTCTCTGCAAAAAAGAAAATGCTTTTTGTCAGGAGAAAATGTAGCAATGTCTTGTTTAAAAAAACTGCTTTTAGTTGCACTGACCCGGCAGAAATTGCAGCAATGTCCCGGTAAGAAATAAACGCTTTTTATCGCACTGTCCCAGCATAATCGGAGCAATGTCTCAGCGGAAAAGAAATGCTTTTCATTGCACTGTCTCAGAAGAAATTACAGCACTGTCTCGGTGAAAAAGAAACGCTTTTCTTCGCACTGTCCTGCCAGAAAATGCAGCCATGTCTTAGTGAAAAAGAAACTCTTAACTGGACTGTCCCAGCAGAAATTGTAAATGTTTCAGTCCATAAAACAAATGCTTATGACAAATGTCAGAAAACACAGCAGCATCTTGGTAAAAAACAACAACCAGCATCTGGTTGGTGCCTAAAAAAAGCTGCTGGAAAAACAGCAATGACTCCTTAAAACACAATCTGTTTTGTTGTTCTAGAATGGTGGTCTACAGCTTGGCAAGAATCTTGCTTAGGTCATTTGCCAATCACAAATAAAGTCAGCTCATACATTGCTTAACTTTAAAAACAATATGACAAAATCCGTGGTTTGCAGAAATGTATAATGCCAACCTTTTCTGCAGCCTACTGAGCTGGCTACATTCAAATTACAATCAAATGTCTACCAATTTTGATTTCTTTTTGCTCTTGTGTGGACACAGATACCCATTTTCTTGCTATTCAGATCTGGGCCACTTTTATTTGTGGTCCTAAATCTGATACTTATCCAATCACTGGCCATGCAGCCACTGTGAGAAACATCATATTGAAATTTATTCTTTACTTTATCCTCAAACAATGAGAAATTATCATCCCACCTCCACAGAAAATTCTTCAGGGGCTGATTGCTTGGACTGCTATGTCATTCATTTTTCCCCCTAAATGTTTGTGTCCCAAATGTGATGTTCTTTGTTGTTCCAGCACAGTGTGCATCATTATTGGTTGCATGTGAGGTGTGTCAGGGGCTGTTGGGAGAGGTTCACCCTCAGGCTTTTCTGCCAGAAAATCCTGCCTTGGTTAGGTGTCAGTAAAAGATCATGGTTTGGGTTAAAAGAAAAAGATTTCTGCCAGAAAGACAAATATCTTCGGGAACTGCCCATTGGTCCGACAGCCCATTGTTCCGACCATATTAAACCCATTGTTCCGAAGTCCTTTTGTTCCGAAATCATCATGATGCCCTGTGGTTAAGCTCTGGTTAGGTTTAGGCACAAAAAACATTTGGTTAGGGTTAGGAAAAGATCATGGTGTGGGTTAAAATGAAAAAGATAGTGGCAAACACATAAGCTGTGAGCCTGTTTCGCCTCAAGCCTTTCCCAGCTGACCCAGAGCCGGCTGCGGCGCACCATCAAGGTAGAAATACGCCTGCCGGGAGCCGTTCAACACCGACGAGAGCTCCCCACACAACCCGGACCCCAGAGTTAATAACAGGAGGTTATGGTGTTTCACTCTCTTTTCTCTATGGCACTTGTATCTCGACCAGTAGCCTACTTTTGTTGCGTTGCTGATCCTCTATGGTACACAAATACAGTATAGCCTAGTATAATCACATATCGGAACAACGGGACGTCAGACTAATGGGATGTCAGACCAATGGGCTGTCGGACCAATGACATGGACCCATATCTTCTATGTGCATTTCAGGGCAGTGATCTGTTCACATGGATGTCAGGTATGGGTAACATAAACCATAAATTTGAACAGTCAGGGCAGAAAGATAGATTTTAGAAAAAAAAAAAAAAAAATTTATTACACATCAAGCGTAATGTGAACAAAGCCATAGTGACTATTTGCAGGGCTAATTGGCAAATTACTGTAGCTGGCAACCTAATCAATAACAGGCTAGCCAGTCAGGAACATGAACGTGCTGGTCAGTCACAAAAGCTCTCCAAGCTAATTTGGACGCTAACTGGAGTTTGTTTAAGAGACACATTTGTACCAGTGGCTTGAGACCTGAAATTTTCTTTTCCCCCGAAAAGTGAATCTACTGGTTGTCTCAATACAAAGAGCTGTTTAAGAATTTCCCTAAATACAAAAGAACATTAACAAAATCATGTTTTAAAGGGATAGTTCGACATTTTGGCAAATTCACCTATTGCCGTAATCCCTATAGTCATATGGGTAGGTACATTACCTTTAATTGTCAGTGCCTGCTGTTCTGAGATCGGTGGGGCAGAGCTGCCCGCTGCTTTGCGCACAGAATGGAGGTGAATGGTACAGCCCCTTCTCTCCCTCAAAACTAATCAAATACACCATCAAATGACTCCAAAACGCTCTAGTGGACAACTTGTAGCTTACACATTCACCACACTATGAAATAATAATGTAATATTACGAGACAGAGTTGTTTTGAAGCCAAATGCAGAGCCGGAACTACATTCCAGACATACAGTACTTGCTGGGCGGAGTGATTTCAAACAGCGTATGTTTAGTGCAGTTACTCCCGTCATCAAAACAACAAGTTTGTTGAGAAGAAGCCAGAATATACAGAGGAAGAGTTACAGGTTTTGGAAGAAGAGAGAGCAAGAAGAGAGGCTGAGGCTGCCGAGCAACCAGGGGCTGAGGGGAGACCCAGAGCCGGTGGTGTAAATGTGGGGCTTACTGGCCACTTTATTAGGTACACCTGTGCAATATAAATATAGAGTACGCCTCAAAATAATCACCGGAACACGGGGAGAACATGCTAACTCCACACTCATAAATCACCACAACTCCTGAAGGAACAACAACATAAAATGTTCCCTAGCAGTCTGTTTATTCCCAACAATGAGAAGTAATGCCAGTCACTTCACTATATGCTCTGGGCAAGCACTTATCCATAACATAACCACAACAACATTTGCATTTTAGCCTTATTTACCATGCTTGGGTTGTAGGCTAATGTTACTCAACATGGAGGTAACGTTACAGCAGAGAGATTGCTGAGCAAAATACACAACGATCACTTACCACGTCTGCTCGTTTAGTGATGCCGACAGATGGTATGGCAGTGTCTCTCAAGAAAGGAGTTTGAACCATTCCTGAGCTTCTGCGCTCCATCCTTTCAGTGTAGTCCTCCGGTAAAAAATGGCAGGAGCACACAAACATTTTCCGGACCATTTCCACAGGCGTGTTGGGGTCGATGTCCAGCACAAATAGCCATTGTTTCATCCTGTCCGTATTACTGGTTGGAACTACATGAAACTTCACATTGCTCCATGTCTTCGGCTTGTTACTGCAACCTTTTACGATGCATGTGTAAACCATGATTTACAAAACACTTGTAAACTTTCCTCAAACCTTCTGGTGTGTCCAGCTGACGATACCGCAAATGGCTACAAGCAATAACAACGGCACTGTCTCAGCTGCGCACTGTGTCACTCCGCCCAGTGGTTTACTCAAGAAAGTAGTTCCGAGTATTTGCTTCATGTGTCGTAATGTTACTTAATTATAGATTACTATTTCATAGCGCGGGGAATGCGCAAGCCATGTGTTTTCCACTAGAGCGTTTTGGAGTCATTTGAAGGTGTATTTGATTAGTTTTGAGGGAGAGAAGGGGCTGTACCATTCACCTCCATTTCAGTGGGCAGCTCTGCCCCACCGATCTCAGAACAGCACGCACTGACAATTAAAGGTAATGTACCTACTCATATGACTATAGGGATTACGGCAATAGGCGAATTTGCCAAAATGTCGAACTATCCCTTTAAAGAGGCACTTCATCTGACTTTACATAGGGAGTGTTACATAGAGGCACAGTGCTTAATTGGTTCAGAAGCCAGATGCATGGGAGGGAGCAATGTGTCTTCGTAAATGGTCATGAATCTCAAAGTAAAACCATAAAGTATGGTGTCCCCTAGGGATCCATTCTGGGGCTGCTCATCTTCATACTGCATATCAACAATTTTGTGAATTCCTGTATCATTTTACACAAAGTATTATTTGCCAATGACACACATTTATTTTTATCTCACAAGAATCTAAACACATGAGGATAAAGGTGGATACGTGATACATTTTCCTTAAATATAAGCAAACTTCATTATATTTCATTCCGGTAGAAACAGAGAAAATGTTGAACATTTTTTAGTAGAATAAATGGTGAGGCTATTGAGAGATGTATGCTGTAGAATATGTCCGACTCTGCTACGATAGATGACGATATGCCCCCTTTGAGGTTCTTAGTATTGGACCTTTTATCGGGTTGACCTATTATGTCATAGACCAAACAGTGGACAAACAAGTTGGCTATGGTTAGCTAGCGGCAAACTGGTACCATGATGGACAACTTGACAGCTCTGTACATTCCGACCATCCAAAAATGCATGGCCCTGGATTTAGATTTGACCATGTTGTTTCCAGCTTCTTCTTCTGTTATGTATTTAATGCCAACTTCCTGGTCAAAACCTGGGGCGGAAACTGTGAAGCCTGCTCAGAGTGCCAAGGCCAGAATGGGTCCGACTGACTGTATACATGCAGGAGTAATTTGACTCCCAATCACATTATCTGGGTGTGTTAGTCCCACTTTGAGAAATTCTTTTTGGTATGATTTCAGTCGGACTAACATTTGTACATGTATTTAAGAGACTGACACAATGAATCTATTTTCTCTAATGTCATGCAAACGTACTGAGTGTAAAAATGTCATTATCTCCTTATGTTTTTAGAAAGAGCCTCAGGCAGCAGTTTCAACAACAATATGTTAAAGCTTGAACAGCCTAAACAGCAGGGGACTTCTAAACCAGTTGCTCTCCAATCTATTCACATTGTACTGTTATTTCCTCTTACCTTAATAACCAACATTTAGACTGATGGATTGAATGTCTTGGGAACATTTAGTAGTTAACATTAGGGTAGTTTAGTTTTTAGGGTCTTGGTTAGTCTCAGGAGTTTTGTAGGTTGTAAATCTCATTGTATATTATATGCACTTTCTTTTTCTTAAATATAGATAAAGTGTTATTGAACTTATTTTAAGATACAATTTGTTTCATGTGTAGTGCCCTATGCTCAAGCTTCAGAAAACGTATCATTGTGTCCCATTTCATGTCTCCATTGTTTCTCATGAACTGTACTTGTATTTTTTAACAATACAATTTTTTATGTGAATAAATGTAACTTACATAATGTGAAAACAGCTGTATAATATGTGTGGCTGTGGACAAGCTTTGTCAAGTCTGAAAATTCTCAACTTATTTATAACAGAAAGGCTGTGGAGTTTGATCCATATTAATGACTTAAAATCAGGAGACTGCTACTTCAGTCTCTTTTTAATTTGTCTCTTTTGCAGTAGATGCCCCAACTTTAGGAAAAAATAAAATAGTATATCAGTGATTACATTGGATCAAAGATTATGTAAGCAGGACTATGAGTCTCCCAAGCATTCAGTGGGGAGTTGTCTCGTGGCAGAGATGAGGGTAGAACACAACTGCCAAATAACTGGCATTTGTTAACAAGTTTTCTTGGCTTTTTCCTATGTTTCTCACTCCGGATGTGAGATTCCACCGCCTTGATTCTGATCGTGGGAAAGTTTTTGCATAAATTACACCAAGCCTCATGTGTTTTGCCTTGTACAGGTTGCAGCCATGCTGGGAAGTCTTGGTTAAATTTGTACTGCCACATATCGCCCAGGCTACAGTGACAGCTAGCAGACAATGGATCTTCTGCTTTGACAACACGCTCTCATTCTAAGTCATGACATATCAGCGCTTTGTCAGTGGTCTTTCACGTCTACATATTACAGGCTAGGTATCCTCCTGTGTCTGCTTTGGCATTGCGGGATGCTGCAGCCAATGCCGGGACGTAAACAAAAGCACATGGTTAGGTTTATACAACAAAAGCAAGAAGGTTCCCCTCGTCAAAGTTACAAACTGACACCAACCGGGTCCTGGGAAAACCAACTCCCAGAAAGTGTTAGCTGGGCTTGATAAAATTTCCACACAGCGGGGTTAGCTGTAACGTGGCGTTACAGCTTAGCCAGTTGTAGTACATTTTCTCTATTTTTGTACTTAAAACTTATGTTCATTTTGAACTAATATCCTTAATTAAATGAGATTTACTTTGTATTTTTAATTTGTCAGGTATCTTATTGACACACAATTTTACAATCAATATTCATACATTCAACACTCATATTCTGACCTGTGGATCTAGGTTGCCCAATCTGTGTCCATCTATCGTTCCAACCATTGCGTATAGATGATGGATGGATACCTGTGTGGATACCTATCCTTTCCCTGATGTAGATGGAGAGATAGGTATCTGCATACATCTATCTGTTAACCTATCACAGATAAAAAAAAAAGCACAAACAAAATTGACAATTAATCTCAAACATTTATTAATATTTAGCCAAAACTAAAATGTGTCAGGTTGTGCCCCACTCTCTCCTATGTTACTGTAACTAGTTCACCTCTCTATTACAGAAAAGTGTTATAGCTGTTTCACATGATTACACAAGGATTTATAGGTAACATTTAGTGTGTCATAAATGTGTATTGTAAATTAAGTTTTGTTTTTTTTTGGATTCATGTTAATTTGTAGGCTATTTTCTGTCATATTTTAATATTTGAAAAAAAAAACAAAAAAAAACTGCCACCCTGCGCTCACTTTGAAAACCCCCTAGAAGTCATGGATGCCTGTTGAAGATTCAGGGTTTACATCAATAAACTTGGATTTACTTAACAAAGATTAGTTTTTAATTATGCAACAGAACTCTGCTCAATTTTAAATCTGGATGTATTCTTTTAAAGCTTGATTTGCTAAACTTTGACTAGAATTCTTAGATTGAATTTATACTTGTTGGCACAACCTAGCCTAAGAGTATAAAACATAGGAAACTGTGGATAATTGATCTGCCTACACACAGGCATTTACTGTACAGTAGCGTCAGGTGCCCTTTAACTTCACACTGCTTTAACAGTGAGGTGCTCAGTACACGGTATGGGCTCTCAAACAACAGCCAGCTAGATTTATTACAGCCTCACAGGACTCCTGCTACTACTCCCCCAACACCCAACATCCCCCATTCCTCCACCTCCTCTCAGACATACACATACATACATAGGACTACCCTCTTCCCTACAACATTCCCCGTTCAGAAACATAAGTCTCCATTTCAGAGCAAACCCAGAGGCCCTCTTCCTTCACACCGGTGACCTCGACAACTTTCCCTACTTCTCCATCTCAATCTGAGAGTTATTAGCATGAAGAGGAGTGTTGTTGTTTTTAATGTCTCCATAGACCTTTTGTGCAGGAACCAGTATCTTCTTTCTGGCCTAGGGTTGTGTTGTTAGTGTTGGGTGCCAGATGTGTGGAAACAGACAGATGCCAAACTCTGAGCTTTTCATATTGCCCTTGAACAGCTTTTTTTCCCCCATAAACAAACTCATGGTAGACACACACCCACTGAAGCAAATACATAAAACATCATCAAACAAACTGAGTGAACTTTAAATTGCATGTGAATCTCCCATCACTCTGTATGGAATCAAAAGCAGACAAAACATATACTGTTGAAGGTGTTGAACTCCATAGGAGGTACGTATGTTCAGAACCTGCGAGTGTCAGTCAAACTGAATAGAAAGATGTAAGAAATGATTGACAAAGGGAGACTGAGGAGTTAAAGGCGAGAGAGGGGGAGAAAGCGGATAGTTGGTGTATTGCTGGAAATGTTGCATCTTTTCAAGTGATTACGTAGTCTCATTTGGGTTATTAGAGATAAGAAAGCTTTTTTTCCAAGTGCCACAATTAGATGCATATGAATGTGTGAGTGCATATGCGGGTAAATGGCAGAGTACCAAACTATATCTGTGGACAGGGCTTATGAAAACCATATGACATGCTCTGAAAAAGAAAGAAACACACAGTTTGCTGCACCTCCCCCCCATCCTGACACACACACATCCACAAAGCCCCCCCTTCCAAAAACATACAGTTCTTTTCCTCAACTCCCACCCTCTCTCCCCTCTTTGCTCACCCTCCTTCTTTCTATATCTCCCTCCCTCTATCCTCCCTTCCTTTTTCTCCCCTCCCCTGCTCTCTGAAATCCTGGGACAAACTGCATGCACTCAACTCCAGCACAGATCTCTTTCAGCAGGGATAGAGTAAAGAGCACAGCCAGACAGTGAAAGAAAAAAAAGGGTTCAAATGAAGGGAGAAAAGTTCAGATAGACAAAAAAGTGAGCTAGAGAAAAAACTTTCAAAAGCAGGGAGATAAAAGTGAGGAGAAATTTGGAGTGAGAGACAGGCAGAGAGATATTTTCACTTCTAAAAAAGAATGGGCTCCCTGGTGAGCAGTGCTGCTGCTCTTCTCTTAACCTCCCTGCTGGCTTTGCTCTTTGGACTTTCTTCAGTCCTGGGTCAGGATCTGAGAGAGAGGGATGCACTTTGCAATTCGGACGGCTGCTTTGTGGTCTACTTCCAACGCAAAACCTTCCTGGATTCATGGAGGGCCTGCAAGGAGAAAGGTGGCAACCTGGCTACCATTAAACGCAGGGAGGATGCCAACAATATTGCCACTCTCTTCTCCACTCTGGACCTGCGTCACTCGCGCACCAGCGTCCAGGTATGGATTGGCCTGCTACGCCAACCTCGCCAGTGTACCACCACGCGCCCACTGCGGGGTTTCTCTTGGACTACTGGTGACCAGGACACAGAGTATACCAACTGGCAGAAAGAGGACTCCCATAGTATGTGCACGGTACCACGCTGCGTGGTTATGGGCTACAACACTGAGGAGCCAAGTGATAACTTCAAATGGCTGGATGGCGCCTGCTCAATCCCTGTAGATGGGTATCTTTGCCATTATGCCTACAAAGGAATGTGTCCAGCGTTATGGAGTGAGGGGGCAGGCAATGCCCTCTACACCACACCATTTGACCTTTTAAGCACATTGTTAACTCATGTACCCTTCGGATCTGTTGCTACCGTGCCCTGCCCCACAGGCACCAAGGAGGAGCAGTCAGTTTTGTGTATGCTGAAGGAAGACAGCACAGTGGGGTGGTCAAGAGATCCCCCCCTCTGCTCCGATCCCCCTGTATCACACAACTGGTGTGACCCGGATAATGGCGGATGTGAGCATTTCTGCAGGCCAGCCGGTGCTCACTTCTACTGTGAGTGTGCCGCTGGGTATCAACTAAGAGAAGACGGGCACACTTGTGAGTTATCTGATGTTTGTCAAGGGGCCCCCTGTGAGTTTGAGTGCCTGCCCCTCTCAGATGGGTACCGTTGTGCCTGCCCTGAAGGATACATGCTTGCACCAGATGAACGTGGGTGTCTGGATGTAGACGAGTGCCTCCAGAGTCCTTGTGAGCAGGTTTGTGTAAATTCTCCAGGATCATTTGAATGTCAGTGTTGGAAGGGTTACTATCTCGAGGATGAGGGTGGCTGTGAGGATATAGATGAGTGTATAAATGACCCATGCGAGCACGCCTGTGAGAATACTCAGGGGTCTCATATCTGCCACTGCCATCTGGGTTTTTCCCCAATGCCTGAGGACCCCAGCCGATGCCAAGATACTGACGAGTGCAGGATTCCTGGGACCTGCGAGCAGATGTGTGTGAATTATGAGGGTGGATTTGAGTGCTACTGCGGGGAAGGTTATGAACTCATGTCTGATCACTTCTCATGTCGCAAGAGAGGGGAAGGGGATGACCAATCTGCTGTTACCCCTCCTTTTCCTTGGGTCACCCACCAGCCTGGACCTGTGTGGCACCCTGCGGACTATGACTGGAACCCGCAACAGAGCCGCACTGACTGGCCTCCAGAGGAGGAGCAATCTTTGGATTGGCTGACTGATCCACCCAGAGTTTTGGATTCTGATGTCATTTGGGTCACCAGTGCCCCTCAGGAGGACGTGCTCTTTGATTTAGCATTGGAGCCTCCGACACAGGAGGCTGAGAAGGATGAGAAAGACATAGACAATGGAGGAGCTGACTGGTTGGACTGGGGGCAGAGATTTCAGTCTGAGCTGGACGTTTTGCCAACCACCATCCACACAACGCTTCCACCCATGACCAGCTCTCCCAGCACTACCCCAGACTGGTACGAAAATGACGAGGATGATGAGGAGGAGACCACCACAGCTCTCCCCTTCCTCTCCACCTCTACAATCTCTGAGGGGGCTTGGAATTGGTGGGCAGGGCTCACCACCTCCAGCCATAAACCAGGAAATCCAGTGGATGCAGTCATAGACCACAACATGCCGACAGATTCCAGCTACCACAGAGAGGCGGAGGAAGAACTGCACCCCCCTAGGGAAAAACCTCAGTTCCCAGAGGAGGAGCTAGGGGAGGAGGAAGAGGACTATGGAGAGATCATGCACCAAGACCCAACTGTTCCTGCCAAGCTTCCCCCTTCTCATCCACCCCCGAGCGAGGGTGGAGACAACGATGACGTCCTGGATTCCATCCAGGGGGACAGATCGGAGAAGCAGAGCAGCACCTGGCTCCTAGTGGGCCTCCTGGTGCCCATCTGCATCTTCATTGTGGTGATGGTGGCGCTGGGCATCATCTACTGCACCCGCTGTGCTGTTCATTCACGCAACAAGAATGCCACTGACTGCTACCACTGGATCTCTGGGGCTCATGATAAACAAGGAGCTCCTAACCCCTCAGCAGGGGTCAAGACCCATGTTTAAACAGAGAGGAGAGAAAGTGACATGAACATAAACAGACTCTGCTTCAGAGGTAAGCAGGGGTGAATGATGGATCTGGTTTTACCCTCTCTGGCTTTGGAACTGCTCACTCTTTGAACACATTTGGATATTACTGCTAAATATAAATTGATAGATGTGGGGACGTGACACTGATAACCACTGATCTTTTTTGGGATGGGGTTGCTACGTGGTACAAACTGCTTTGATGTTTCATACACTGACCACACAGCACAAGATCTGATTGCTCCATGGTTGCACTATGCTACATCATCATAAATCATTAGTGTCTTCTTTTGTAACATCAAAAAAATCTGCCAATATCTGAGAATAATGTCATTTATTCATTTCCACATTTCACATCTGGAGCCAGATCCTGCAAAGAGCCTTGGAAATCATTGATGACAAAAGCATTCTGCCTTTTATTGTGATAGAAAAATTTTACTATGAGGTTTCTTCCATGCAGAATCCTCAGGCTCAGTTAACGTCACTAGCACATCACTGTAGATAACTGTTACTGTCAACTGTGTTAAAGGGATTTCGATGCATTGTTAGCTCACATCAGCAGTGGGTGAAAGGAGACTGCAAGCAAATATCCCTTCAAGAGTGAAGACATTCTGCAGTCACATGCTGGGAAAAGCAATCATTTTAAAAATCACTGTGTTGAATAGTTAATAAGAGACCAAAACCTTATTTGTATATAATGGTACTTTTGTATTTATGTATGTTTCATACTTGTTGCCAGCCATTTTTCCCCCTTAGAAAATGTAACAATCATAATAATTCAATGACATACCTTTTTTTTTTTATGGAGCCATTAAACCTGGTGATATGCAGAGGAATGACTGTCTGCACATGGGAATGCTTCTCTCCACTCATGTTCAGTTTAAGAGCACTTCACCTTTCCATTGCTTTTTTTAAAAAAATAATAAAAAAAAAGGTTAAAGTGCAGATGTTGCAGGGTGCAGGGAATGTTGTTGGGCTGGTGGTTGTCATTAGCCTTGGCCTTGTTCATGACATGGCCATCAGTCACCCTTCGTAACCCTAATTCATTAGTGCACCCCTGAAGGTTTTGTTTTTGACCAACCCTGAAATGTTTTATGGCCATGTTGGATCACATCCAGCTGTGTGAGACTGTAGTCAGCGCAACACCTCGCAGATGCAACTTAACCTATGCAACAATTTAAAAAGACAATTATATACCAAAGATCTCAGATTCAAGAAAGCTATGTTGACTTTTTCGGAGAAGCGCTCAGTGAAAATTAAGGTGTTTGAATTTTACAGAAAAAAACAAATAATGAATGCAAGGCATCTACAAGTTAAAACACCTTTGATTTAAAGGAGCTTATACAATATTCAGAGCATTATTATAGCAGCAAACCATTATTTGCTATGTAATGGTATAGTGGAGTAATGGCTAGGGTTGCAGTGATATACTGGTTTCAACGTATACTGTGATATAAAAGTTGCTGGTTATCATACTGTGTATATTTGCTCTACGATACTGAAAAAAATGCAACTGGACAGAGAATCTCAACTTTATTTTAGTTATTTTCAAAGGGGAGACATTTTTTTACATGCTTCTACATACTTCCATTAACAAAACGGTTTCAAGTTTCAGTTATAGTAATAAAACGTTTGTTCAACCAACAATAACCCATCCATATTATTCCTTTGAGGGTCATTATGATTGATAATAATGTAAATTCTGTAAATCCCTGAAACCACAATATTTTCTGAGACTGTTATCGTACTGTGAAAATTTCATACCTTTGCAACCCTAGTAATCACTTCCTGAGAAGTTGCGCTCCCTCTGTGTGCGTTTTATTTCGAACTTCTATGTACATTGTTGTAGCGGATGGTTCGGCCCATTTGTAGCCCAATGGCTAGCTCATGGCCGCCGCTCTACACTGCACTCATACGGCAGGTTGGTGTTGTTGTAGAAATGTAGCATCCACCCTCCATTTTTAGCATTGGTAGTTCTGTCTCCTCTTTTGCTGTTGTTAGCACTTTTTGCGCTGCTAACATCGTTAGCTGCTAGCCATTGGCTCAGCCACCTCCATGTTGAGAGCCGTGTGCAGACAATGTCTGAATCATAGCTACGCTCTGAATATTGTATAGAGCTCCTTTAATGGAAAAATCTAATTGGTGGGGAAACAAAGTGCCTTTCCAAATGTACAAATGGAATTTGTCTTTATTTTATTGACAGACTGTGAAATATAAGAAACATCAGATGTCTTCTTTTCTGTTGTGTTTTAAGAAATTGTTAATTAAAAACCATGACAACGGTTGAGTGTGAACGTTTATTTTTGACCTTAAAAAAAGTAGTCTAACAAAACCATTACCACTAACTAGATAGCTTTACTTTGGGCTTTCAACTGCATCTAAGAGTCTTCATCGGGGGATGAAGTTTGATCAGCTGTCACTGAGATATTATTGCGTTAAAGACTGTGAAATGCTTTTAAAAGTTCCAGAAAAAGCCAGTAAGTGGACGTCAAGTTAAGTTTTTTTGTCAAACATATGAGAAAGGGATTCATGGATGACTGTTTGTTATTGTGTTTGTGATGACATCACTGCTCAGGACTTTTAAAGCATCTTGTCCTGATAGTTCCATTGTTGTCATTCATTGTTTTAGACTCAGCAGTGCATTTAAAATCCATGAGGAGTCCCCCCTCAGAAAAATGGAGGAATGAATGTGGGTGGAGGGAGGGGTGGGTGTGTGACAATAAGGATACTGTAATTTCAAAAATGACCATGATCCCCCCAAGGGCCGTCAGTTTGAAGAGAGGGTTTTTACGGAAAATACAACAGGATACTTGAGCACAGTCCCCACTGGCAGTAAGGAAGCATTGTGATTGTATTGACTAATGGAATGTGCTGATCAAAACCAGGTTCTGGCACTGCGAGTGGCTCTCAGAGGGGGTCTCTTGCTCTTTCTCTCTCTGTGTCTTTCTCCCCCTCTGACCTATTTTCAACATTGTCATCCCTTCTACAGCTCTCAGTATACAGACACAATCCAGTCACCAGCGAGCTGAGCTCTGCTTTTTTATTTTTTTTTACTCTCTCTGAAACAGTCTCTAAAACATTATGTTGTCGGTCCAAGCTAATGTTTATTACATAAAGATGCTGACTTTTAACATATAATTCCACTTATTTTTGTGGGAGTTTTTTTCCCCATCAATCCACCAGCATGGATGGATTACTGAACGGGCCTGCCGGGCACAGGCCCAGGGGTCCAAATGTCAAGGACCTCCTGGCCTTGATCTGCAAAATGCCACTCAAATGAACGTGTATCCACCAAGAAGAGACTCATATGACCACAAAGAGATACAAAAAACTTTAAAGAGACCCAAAACAACAACAAAGACATGCAAAGGAACTACAAATAGACACAAAATGACTTTCAAGATATACAAAATGACAGCAAGGAGATGCAAAGGAACTACAGTGACACAAAACAACTCCAAAAAGACCAAAACGACCAAAAAAAGACAGGAACATACCTTAAAGAGACAAAAAATGACTACAAGGAGATACAGTACAATGGATCGACACAAAGCAACCACAGTAAGGCAAAAAAGACACAAATATACCTAAAAGACACATAAAATGACTTTGGAGAGACATAAAACAACTACAAAGAGAAACAAAACAACCAAAAAAGACACAAATACTGTATGTCCTTAAGAGACACAAAACAATTACAAAGAAACACAAAACAACCACAAGAACAAACCAAATTACTACAAAGAGACACAAAACCACAAAAAGACACTAACCACAAAGAGACGCAAATCATCAACAACAAATAGAGGCAGAACCACCACAAAGTCTGTGTGTCTTGCTCCTATAAGATCTGGGAACATGGTGATGTCACTACAAAGAAGTCTGGTGGTGAAACAACCACAAACAGATTAGACAGGTCATCTAATTCCTAGGTGAGCCAAACTTATCTATGTTATTAAGTGTCCAGTGTCATCACAGTATAAAGAACTCCTTCCTGCTTTAATCTTGGCCCGCTGCACTTGCCGTTGTTTCATTTGCACCAAATCCCCACACAGGTACAAAGACTGCAGGTTCAAGAGTTTTACTGTGGTAAACGAATCAATAAAATGTATGTCTAGATAATCTGTTGGCTTGTGTCCAAACTGACTGCTTTTGTTTCTTGACCCGTCCAACTGTGTTGTAGTCATGTCATTGCTTTTCTCAATAAGTACTTTGCTGAATACAATTTCATCATAATCTCTGAAAATTATGTCTACACAAATAAGACCCTTGTTATTATAACCCAGAATGATCCTTTAATATGACTCCTGAGAGCAGCTACACACTGTGAATTCATCAAGATATAGCTGCTTGACTACAGTATGGATGCAGTGAGATTTTATGAGCTCTTTGTTTGTTTGTTTCAATGGCAGCGGAGACTCCAAACCTTGGGAACAAGCAGAGGTGGACTGACTGTTTTCTAGATTACATTTTGAAGATTTAGTATAGTATTGAAATTGGACTGTATTTGGGCATAAAGTACAGTAAATAATTGAGTGAAAGAAATACTTATGGGGGGATTTAGAACTTCTCAACCAGAATTCTCTTCCTGGCAGTTTGGAGATGGTTTTAAACAGTCAGTGTATCTAAAGATGATGCAAGAGGAAAGATTAAAAAGTTATTATAGTCCATCCTGAGGAGGAAATGAGTAATTTCAAGGCAATCCTTCCAATATTTGTGGAGACATTTCACTCTGAACCAACCTTGAATGTCTGTCCAAAAAAAGTTTTTCCAGGTATTTTGTTATTAAAGAAGCTACGACACAAACTGGAATGAATGAAAAGTCAGAGGATCACCACTGTTTTTAGAAACTATCCTCTGGGTATCAACAGTTACTTCATGGTATGTTATTTCTACAGCTCTTCTCTTAATGACTGACCGACAACTACAATACATGAGAAAAACTACACACTGCTCTGTTGGCTTCAAAATACATGTGAAAAAAACACCACCTAACTCACTCATAGTCTTCCACTATGCAAACATATTGTTTCAGTTTTCTGCTTTTGTCTGGAAGAACTTCCTACCCCTTCTACCGTTGGCTCTTCTCATATACAGATATATCCATTTATTGTGTTTTTGTTCATACACACTACTGAGTCACATTATGAGTTCCCGTGACAAAATTCACACAGTCAGATCAGCCTGTGATTTCAATTTTTTACACTGATTTTCAGTGTGATTTTGAATCCAGCCATCAGTGGGTTGATGACTTAATTTTTTTGAGCAGTGTACTTTATTTTTAAAAAGACAAAAATGGCAGTAGCAAAACCATACCTTTGCTCCCTCTAACTGAATAATGGGGATTCATTTGCTCCACTTGCTCCATTGTTCAG
Source organism: Epinephelus moara (assembly GCF_006386435.1). NCBI lineage: Eukaryota > Metazoa > Chordata > Actinopteri > Perciformes > Serranidae > Epinephelus > Epinephelus moara. Next base: position 4,918,629 of record NC_065522.1, on the reverse strand, counting down.
ACACCTATGAGTATGCACACAAAACATTAGGCTGATTGGTCCAGTAGGTTGTGATATTAATTGCAGACAGACAGATACACAAACTTGCACACGCAACCAAACACGTGATCACCGTCATTCTACGCCTGGCAGAGAAAATGAGGATAGGGCAGCCTGGAGAAGATACCCAGAGAAATTAAGTCCCCTCATCTCAATTTCTTTGATCATGTGGTAAAAACTGAAGGCAACTCCAATGATATTTGCATCAATTTAGTCAACTCTCTTCTCTTATCCAGACGTTGGTGTTTGGACAGTAAGAGGACAGTTTTCAAAGAGATCTTAGTATGAAAATTATCCTGAAACAATAAAAGCCAGGGGGCCATGTAGCCCCCATCCCCAGTGGAAGTGACACCCTTGCTAATGACTTTGTGTGTTTAGTGTGTTTAGCTACCCAGCCTTAACAATAACTTAACATGCTTTAGTGTCCACTGCTATTGTAGAAATATACAACTGAAAAGAAGGGAATGCTGAATGTTACATACTGTATAAATATTCTGTCTGAATCTGTTTTGTCATTTCCTTTAACATGTATTTTGTACTGTTTTGAATCTGAATATAATTCATATCAGATAAGATTTCTTTGGATGCACGACAACCTTAATAACACAGTCAGTGCACGTATCTTGGATGGTATAGGTTGTGTCCTGGAGGTGGATGTCAGCAGGAAGAATACAATATCCACTCTGCGGTTTAATATCCTCTGTCTCCACCTGCTCGATCTTGATGTCAGACAACAAGTCCTCAGCTGAGGAAAGGTCTGATAATGGAAAATGAACCTTGATGTTGACCCTCTGTGTGCCCACTGTTTGTTCTGTCCATCCTCTGCTTCCCTCTGACTGTGGATCAGTGATTCACTCTCTTTACAAACTCACTCCCTGACGCTCTGAGTTTTTCTACAGCTTTTTCTGCAGTTCCAAAAATAAAACAGGCACTATTCATTTATTAACTGGCTGTGCTGTAATGAGCTGTATGCATGCAGACGTGGTTAGAGGCTGTTTATATTGATATCACTTTATCAGATATACCCATGTTTCTCCCTCTATTAAACAAACATATGAAATCTAACAAATAGCAGACATTCTGCAGAGTGTCTGCTGTTTGGTGCTGAGCAGGTACTGCACTGTGGGTTTGTCTCAGCTTTTTCACTCCGAACGGCTGCTGGTGCTGGAAACCAGTGTTCATGTCCTTAGAGAAAATTTGACAAAACAACAACCTTTGTTTTCATGACAAAGACACCACAATGACGAGACAAAACTGACTTCATTAAACAGAAACTGTGATTATATCTCCATATAATTAAACAGGTGACACAAATTTGAAAGATAAAAACGGAAACAAAATTTCTCATTATTATTATTTACAAAATTAGACCACAAAATTAAAATAGCTTAAATGTATTTTAATCATGTAATTAAAATCTCCTTCTTGTCATTGGATGGCTGCACATTTCTCTTCCTGCGTGACTAAATCAGCTTTCTGCAGTGATGGTTTTACAATGTTGTGAGTTCCCGACACCCACAGGTGGCCATTTGAGTGGGTTCACAATAAAATTTGTGTTTTTGACCAACTGTACAGTTAAACTCATGTTGGATATTATGTTGTTCTAGTTATGGTTATATTCACTTATGTTGAAACTGTTATGTATATATATTCATATATATACATTACATCTATACATACATATCTCATATGTCTCATATATGTTTCCCCATAAACATGCTTACTGTGTTTGTGTGTGAAAAGAAGAAAATATGGAGTAGAGGAATAAATAAAAAGCAGACTGTGAGCTGTAAGAAGATGAACTCTGGCTTTTAGTTGTTGTTGTTGTTTTTGATGATGTTGTTGTTGTGTGTGGGTGTGGGTGCTTGTATAGGTGTACTGTATATTTCAGTGACTTTGCTTAAGGTCAGTAAAGTGTGTGAGCTGTGAGAAGATCAACTCCAGCTGTTATGCATTGTTGTGTTGGTTGTCTCTCAGGTTGTGAAATGCGATGACATATCTTGCTGAATCTACGGCACTGACACTATTTTCTCTGAGTAGATGTTTCATTTCAGTCTGGTCAGAAAGTGTATCAGAATCTTGGAGTTTACATTTATTTATATTTAATTAATTAATTTAACTTTGTTCTGCTGTCTTCATATGTGCTACATTGTAGCAGGACATGTTGCTTTGTCTCCAACTGTCTCTGTGGACAGAACTGACACAGCCTGTCTTCTCTAGGAAGCCAGGTCTGCAGACATTTTCGTATTTCCTTAGGTTTTCCTAGCTAAGCAGGTTATATTTCTGTAGAATATGGCAGTGATGAAAAACGCGTGGCTTCTTGTTTAACTTTTTAAGTCTTTGTTTGTACAATAATTCCAGTGGTTTAAAGTCTGTAGCTTTTGTATTAGACCAACTTATCAGATAATAGGTGGTGGTGGAGGAATATCTTAGGCGTCAAGTGATAGAAAGTTTCTCGTAAACCTGAAGTTTGCCAAACTGAACCTTACTTTATTACCCACCCTTTTTATGTAAGTTATGAAACCAAGTTTTGAATCGATTGTATTCTATGATAACTTGTTGTCTTTCTCATGAGATAAGAATATCTTCCTTTACATTTAAGTTGTAGCCTTTGGAGAAAAACATATAAACATGTTTTTGAAACATTAAGTTGTTGACACTGATTGAGCCAAGATGTGACTTTCAACATAACATTTGTTAGCTTGGCTGCAACCTCTTTTGCAATTTTACTTTAAGTAAACATAACAGCATACATTAAGATACCACATTTCCCACACACAGAAGATAGGTCATTTATGTACATGCTAAACAGGATTGGGCCCAGTATAGGGCCCTGCGGGACACCAGCCGGCAGACATAGGGCAGTAGATTTATTATTGTTGATTTTGACAAGTTAGGAGCAGGACAAGAGAAAGGATTTTAAAACATAACATGGACCTTTGAACTCAGGAATTAGACTTAAGGCCTTTGCACACTGAGGGCCGAATTCACAAAAGGATTGCGTGGCTTTTGCGGCTGCTGAACCGGTAAAATTGGAGCAAACAGATACCGTCTAATTCACAAAGCACGCGGAGAGGGTGAAATGCTCCACTAACTGCGCTGCCAAGCAGATTGCGTCTCGGTGCTCCGGTGTTATTTGCACGTATTTAAATGAGGTAATATGCATATATTTGGCGCAAAAATTGCCCCTTTCTATGCAAATGAGCCTCATTGATAAACAACGTCTAATTCACTAACACCAGCGCTAATAGCCACACGCAGTTTGAGTGAAGTAAATAACGTCTTTAGAAAGCTGGTGCAAACTGGGCGCTCCTCTGTGGAAGCCTCTCGCCCAGACTTTCCAGTGATCGTGGCAGCAGTGATCGTCTGTTAAATCAGTCTGTAAATAATATTTTGACATTATTATTATAATCATTATTACTTTAATGGCATCCGAAGATATTGATGCGTTGAACAGGTGACAGTCTGCGGTCGTTGTCAAAACGCACTTCTGTCACGTACTTCAAAAGCAACTTTCAATCATTTATTTTACGAAACGGGGGAAACAAACGTGAACAAAAAGGGTTCCATAATTCATATTAAATTCAAAAGATAACGAAAAAACATAAAGTAGATAAAGTGGTCAAACTTGGTCAAATCCACAGCCTCAACCCATCCGACACTGTTAGACTGACTCACCAGCAGACATCACTACATGAGGCTATAGCCTACAGTATTCAGTACTTTGCCAAACAAAGTCTAATTAGCCTAACTAATACCAGCGCTAAGCTAATAGCCACACGCAGTTAAGTGGAAAAAAATAGCTTTGCCATGTAGCTAATTGCAATCAGGGGCAAATCTGGGGCAAACTGCACTCAGCTGCCAAACTTTGTGGGCATGTTTGCGCTGGTATATCATTAGCGCAATATCCTTTGTGAATAGGACGTTAAGACGGAGCAAACTGCAGGTGCAAGTGAAGTGCAATTCAAGGTGCTATCAGCGGCCGCAGTTCATTCTTTGTGAATTCAGCCCTGGTCCGTTTTTTTACGTCCAGAATTGTTGCATGTCTGAAAATAAATATGACCTCACGTTCTGTCAATCAGGTTTGCACACTGGGTCTGAAACTCATTAAAATTTTCAAAACAGGATTGATTTTCTGCATTTTTGGCATCCATTAGAAGCCTTTAGAGAGCTGAGGCTTGTACTACAAAGCCAGTTCAACTTATCCAGGATATCTGTTCGTTATCTGGTTTGACTAATGTTAATATTGGCTGTTTGGATAACCGGTACTACAAAGCTGGTTATCAACTAGCTCAGTCAACTCTGGGTTTTCCACTATCCAGCCGCGAGCGCTTTCATGTGAAAGAGACTGGGGTGGTAATTACAAGCAACATCATCAGAACCATGAATAAAGTAGGCCGCTTCATATGATATGTGATGAAAAGGTAGCAAAGTGTCTGCATCAACGAGACAGTAACATGTCATTGATGTGGGATGTAAATGACAATCTGTAATCTTAAAACGGAAGATCTAGAAACATTGAAAACACATCCAAATATTCACCATCAGCTGAGACATTAATTACGTGCAGGTACCACTGAGCTGAGCTATTTTGCTGTTTAGTTGGATGATGATAATACTACCCTGAATATGTCACATAAAACACTTTAAAGTGATGCCAGACTGTTTCTGCTACTGAAGCAAAGGGTGGAAAAGTAGTTAATGACTCATGAGGTCTATCTGTGGATTATTTTACTAATAAAATTATACATGTTTTATCCTAGTTCTCATCACGTAGGTGTCTTATGTTATTTTGAGCTGCAGTCATAGAATCACAGTGTAAAAGTAGCAGCACCACCACTGCGGACTAAAATAAACTTTGCATGATTTCAATAAGTGCTCAACTAGTGTTTAGTGTTGTAAATTATCTCTCCATTTGTTAGAAGCTCTGTTTTAAAACCAGTGGAAACAGAGCCCCTGAACAATTAAATGATTCTACTGACCTATAACAGCATATAGGCTTCTCTTTTTTACCTGTCACTCTGGACTTTCATTCATGGATACTTTTTTCTTTAGTGATTTGTTTGGTCAGAGGTTGGGGTGTTGACAGCCTGTGATCTGATACCCTGAAGTTAACCTGCTCGGGAGCAGGTTAGCTGTTCAGATTAAGTTGCCACGGTGATTTATCCCAGTATAAAGAAAACCAGCTTCGTAGTACTGAAAACTCAGAATTAACCCTGAAGTTATCCCGCTAACTCCAAATCCTGCTTCATAATACAGGCCTCTGTTTGACCAAGAATCAGTGAAAAAAATGTGTGTGTCCCGCCACAAGACAGGAATACGGGACATAGAATCATTTCATAACTCAGATAGCTCACTTTCAAAAGGAGGATGTGGACTGCACATAGAATGTGGAGGACAGAGAGGAAGGACAGCTCCGCCCCTTTATGTGCCAAATGAAAGGCCTGGAGGGAGTGATGACAGCCAGATAGGTTACTCCAGTAAAGAGATGCAAAGGAGGAAATGTGTCTTTTCATTTTGTCAGGTATTGTGAATTTTTGCAACTGAAAGAACAATAAAACACATGGGACTCATTGTGCAAGGTTTCTGTTGATTTTTTTTGGATGACATTAAAAAAATGAATCACTAAAAAAACAGACTCAAAGGCCTTAAGAGTTTAGATTAAATGTTGTTGACACTATTTACACCACTGGACACAAAGTAGAGGAGATTATGGGCTAGAAAACCAAAATGATGATTTAAAAGAAGCTAAAAATCTCTGTTGACCTAAAGGGAAACTGCAGCAGTGATGATGATTCACTGTGAGTTTTGTTCCTTTCATGGTTCACAGTCACCAATTCATTGCAGATATACAACATATGCTGTGCGATAGTGTACATGGTCAGCTTATTTGAAAAATAATATTCCAGTGTGTTGACTTTGTTGGGGTGGATTTACACTGGCAGTGTGCTCATGTCAGTGGCATTGTTAATGGCATTATTCATGTTTGTCTACAAGTATGAGTAACAGAGGTTCAATGTGAAGATTTGAAATGCTTTACTAATGTTTAGAGGAGAACATTCAAGCCAAAGCCTGAGGAAAATAGAACAATGCATCAGGCTCTATTCTGCGTATGCAAGGATGACTGCCAAAGTGCTTCTTAGCAATAGTGGTAAACAGCAACACTGATTGATGGTGATGATGGAGGTCACAACATATCTTAAATCTACAAAACATTAAACAAGTGTGAAAGCAGAGCCGGATCAGAGGAAGGAGGGGGGATAACCTTAGCTGGAAGACAGAGGTGACACACTATGGATGTGTTCAGAATCATAGTGAGTGGTTACTTCCACAGACTGATGTAGTTCCACTATGGAAGGAGTTAAGCTTAAGTATGGGTTAATATCTCTTCAACATCTGGCTAGAGTGTGTTTCAAACCTCCTCTGTAGGTGGTTTGAACAGTCTGTCCAAACACGTGCACTCTGCACACCCACACAGTCCTGAGAAAAGGTGTAATCAGCAAAGTAATTATAATCACCTGTGTTGGTTTACCATGGTGTGCAGATCCTTTAGTACTGTTAAATGTAAATGTGTCTATTTATACAGTTTATGCACCTGTATGTCTATGCTGATATCACACGTATGTTTCTGTTAGTCGCCACTAGTAGTCGCCTACTAGTCGCCAGGAGAAAGTGTTGGCATTGTATATTTCTGACAACCACGAATATGTTACATTTCTATGTTTCATATATATCATGTAAATGTTTCTAAAGTGACATAGTATATACTGTAAGCTGACTGTAAGCCACTGCAGGTCACTGTTTTAGACTAACAAACAACAAGACCAGTTGGTTTTTTTGGCAACCTTCCTAAGGTTTCCACCAACATTTGTGGCACTGAACTTGGCTGTTTTCAATAAGCGCATCGCAGCGTTTCTGAGCGGCATTTGTGGCAATGAACCTACGTGTTTTTCACTGACACGTCTGCATTATCCGCCCATGTTTGTGGCAATGAATCTGGGTGTTTTCACTGATACCTTGCAGAGTTTCCCAGTGGCTTTTTGGCCACTGAACCTGGGTGTTTTTCACCAGCGCATTGCGGCATCTCCTAGCGACATGTGTGGCAACAAACAGGTGTTTTTCACTGACACACCTCTGCAGTTCCCAGCCGTATTTGTGGCAATTAATCTTTTTTTTTTTTTTTCACTGATACACTGCAGTGTTTCCCAATGGCATTTTAGCCACAGAACCTGGATATTTTTCACCAACACATTCTGGTTTTCCCAGCTGCATTTGTGGCAAAGAACCTGGTTGCTTTTCACCAACACATTGCAGCGTTTCCCAACTGTGTTTGTGGCAATGAACCTGGGTTTTTCATTGACAAATCGCAGTGTTCCCTAGTGGCACTGAGCCACCCAATCTGAGTGGTTTTAGCAACACATCATGGCATTTCCTAGCATGGTTTTGGCACCAAACCTGGGTGTTTTTCACCTACATATTGTGGTGTTTTCCAGTAGTGCTTGAGCGACTGAACTTGGGTATTTTTTACCAGTGCATCGCGGCATTTCCTGGCATCATTTGTGGCGCCAAACCTGGGTGTTGTTCAAAGACACACAGCAACATCTTCCAGCTATGTTTGTGGCACAGAACCTGGGTGTTTTTCACAGACACATTGAGATGTTTTCCAGCAGCATTTGTGGCACAGAACCTGGGTGTATTTCACTGATAAATCGTGACATTCCGCAGCGTTGTTTGTTGCACCGACACATTGTGGCATTACCCAGTGACGTCTGTGGCACTGAACTGGGGTGTTTTTCACTGACAAATCACGGCATTTCCCAGCCATGTTTGAGCCACCAAACCTGGATGATTTTTATTGACACACTGCAGCATTTCTACGTGGCATTTGTGGCACCGAGCCTTGTTTTTTTTGCACCGACTCATCCCTGCTTGTCCAGCAGCTTTTGTGCCACCAAACATGTGTTCTAAGTTAAAACATGATCTTTTCCTCACCAAAACCAAGTGTTTTTTTGTACCTATTCACACCTTCACCACAGAGCTGATACAAAACGTAAAGTTTCAACGCATCTGATACATAATAACGTGCACATTACGTATCCGTGATTTGCAGGCAGAAACAATGCCAGAATTTTTCTGATGATTGAGTTGTGTCAATCCCCCAGAAATCCTCTGTATCTGTACTGTAAAAAATTATCTGCAGGCCAACTGATACCCAGAGATGAGTTCTACCAGTGCAATGACAGTAACACTGATGGTTCATAATATGAGCATTTATATTTAGAAAAGTGAATATCTGAGGTCAAGAACTGGTTGGCTCATTATGCAGACATATGCCTTTAGTACTTCCAAAAAAAAAACCAACTGTGTGTGTTAATCATATAGCATTTTAAACAGATTATTTACCACACACTGACAATCCAAACACACGCCATTTAGAGAATGGAGATAAATGGCAAATTATAGACATTAAGCAATCGACAACTTCAGCATGGAGGCAGAAGGGAGTCCATCAGCAGAAAGAAAGCACTCAAAGGGTGTAATAACAGACTGGTGGGGAGCACACAATAGCCAGGTGGACAAAAAGATTGCAGTACTATTCCTCATAATTGTCCTGTGGACTGCTTCCCTCTAGCTGTTGTCAAGAAATCAATAATTATTCATGCAAGCGTTTGATTAGTTTTCAGAACCATCAGACGTGTGACAAATCTTTTCATGGAGGCTGATTTGTCTGGATAAAGGACGAAGCAGTCATACAGGGAACACTTTGTTTTTGAGAAGCGACATCAGTTTTCCTCATTAGACATTCCTGGAGCTGCAGTATAGTCAGAAATGTGTTCAGCAGAGACTGAAGACGAAAGGTGCCAAAGGTTAACCTGAGGGCGGCACATACAAAGGTGTGTTTATGTCCTGAAAATATGAGATGCATGTGTGCATGTTGGACAAACAAATGTGTTATTGCAACCTGCAGTAACCGTAACCAAAACCTCCTCTCTGGATAATCCCTTTGTTCCTCTCTTTGTTAAAGTTTCATCAACAAATGAGAAGTCCTTTGATTCCTGACATGTGCAATAGACAAACACATGGACATCTGTTCAGTACACATGGATATAAGGTAACTGTATCTCTTTCTGTCTTGCAGCTTGATCTGGGCCCTTGACTTCATCTCACCCTCTACACCCTCCTCTCTGTGCAAGACAATGACCTCTAGATTCCTGGGCTGTGCCTGGATCAAAACAAAGCAGCAACCTTCAAGTTAAAGTCAGAGGATTTGGTGTTATGCTAAAGGTATGCTAATGTAGCCTGTAGCCTGTAGCCTGCAGCAGAGACGAGGAGCTACAGAGGTATGGCAAGGTAATTTCTTTTCAGCTCTGCACCTGCAGAGTTATTTACTTTACACTTTTAACCAAACTTGTGTTTGGTTAAAAGTCAGAGAGGCTACATTCAAACTAATACCTTATTTAAACTCATAACTAGTCTTACATTTCCGCCTAGCCTCCACACTATTCCGGCTTGACTCTGCTTTAGTTTGAAATTTCTGGGGTTCAGTTTAGTTTGGACAGGTGCAAACATACTCTTGAAGATGATGCAGAAACCCACGTTCGCTTCCTGATTGGGTCTTTTGTAATGTCATCCTTTTTGTGTGGGTACTTTTTTCCCATGGCTTCCCCTAGTGATGGATAATGCTACTGCTCTGATATGTCCCCATAATTGCTTTGCAATGAATCACAATCTGTTTTCTGCCACCTTGACCTCCTATATACTCAGGTGTTACTTTCAGTAACAGTTCACCTTGTTGTCGGTCCAAGCAAAGAAATCTCTGGTCTTACTTTTCACTTTTTTTTTTTTTTTTGTTAAAACGCTGTTTTAAAAATGAACACATATTCGTGTGGATGTGGCCTGACTGCTTGACATCACTTAAGGACATTTATCAGACGTCACACATCACTAAAGGCTTTACACAACACACAGTACTCTTCAAGACCTAGAAACTGACTTTGATGTATAAAATATAGATAGATTTCAAAACAGAGTTCACCTTTCAGGCACTAGTAGTTTACTTCATCAGGAGGGCTTGTTGGATGGCCGAACAGCATCTAAACCCTTCCCCAACATACACTCCTTTCCAACGTCCAACTGGGATATCCAACAATTTATGCAGCTTTCTGAGACAGACAATTCAACATTGACACCCAGTTCATGGACAGTCCTCAGCACTCACAAGTAGCAGCAGGAGGACCTTTTAGTTTTTATAGTTCCTACCTTGTTACAAATCAACATAAAGTAGAAAAAAAAAACAAAGGCTTTTCCAAATTAAGTAAAACTCACTGGTAAGTCACTGACTGAATGCTGAGTTAGAGTAAATGAATAGGCCATGTAAAAAAACATGCATGAACTTTATATGAGCCTAAAATTTAACCCCTGAGCAGATTTTGTTTAGCTAGTAATGTCTTTAACTCTCAAGTTTTTTTAATTTACTTTTTTGCAAAATGAAACAAACTCAATAGCCTACACATTTATATAGCCTTTGGTAACCACACTGAGCTGATAGGTGACACTGAAATGAAGACTCTCCTCTATCTAGCTTCAGTATTGTGACATATTTCTGAGTGAAACATGATTGATAGGTAGGATACATTGTTGGGAGGAATTTGATTTCATCATTGAAAAATTGGTGTGTCATAACAGTAAGGCTCTGACGGTGTAATGCCAAATGTATAATAGTATTCGTCAGTGAGAGAGAGACAAAGCACATTGTATCCTCAATGTAAAGTTAGTTGCTGAAGCATTCCTCTATAAAATGCCTTGCACACAATCTGGAGCTGTCACAGATCCCATTGTCCTCAAAGTAAACAAGTGGATGATGGGGCAACACGTTTCTCATTCTAACTCGTCACATACTGCTGCTTTGTCAGTGGCCTTGCACATTCACATAATATGCACTGGGTTTCCTGTTGACGTTCCAGGACGAGCTATCAACACTGGGACATCAACAAAAGCAGGTGGTAAGTTTTAGAAAAAAACATCTGAGTTTGACATTGGGAAGTGAACACTAGGCTCCCAAGTAGAAAGAGAAAGTAGAAGGTTATGTAGAACAAGAACTATGTATGTGTCAAAGTATGTGTACACCTAGATCCACTGTGTTATCCCACCAGTCACTATTGTTGCTATTACTTTTAACATGTTCACAAATTCTAAGACCTTATTGAACAAAGCTCGTACTCGTACTTGTCGTCCTCTGCTTATCCGGGTCCGGGTCATGGGGGCAGCAGCCTCAGCAAAGAAGCCCAGACAGTCCTCTCCCCAGCCACTTCCGTCAGCTCTTCCGCGGGAACCCCGAGGCGTTCCCAGGCCAGCTGGGTAATGTAGTCCCTCCAGCGTGTTCTGGGGCGGCCTCGAGGTCTCCTCCCGGTTGGACACGCCCGAAACACCTCCCAAGGGAGGCGTCTGGAAGGCATCCTTACCAGATGCCCGAACCACCTCAACTGGCTCCTCTCGATGTGGAGGAGCAGCGGCTCTACTCCGAGTCCCTCCCGGATGTCTGAGCTCCTCACCCTATCCCTAAGGCTGAGCCCAGCCACCCTGCGGAGGAAACTCATTTCGGCCGCTTGCACTCGCGATCTCATTCTTTCGGTCACTACCCAGAGCTCGTGACCATAGGTGAGGATTGGAACGTAGATCGACCGGTAAATCGAGAGCTTCGCTTTCTGGCTAAGCTCCCTCTTCACCACAACGGACCGGTTAAGCGCCTGCATCACTGCTGACGCCGCCCCAATCCGCCTGTCAATCTCCCGCTCCATCCTACCCTCACTCGTGAACAAGATCCCGAGATACTTAAACTCCTCCACCTGAGGAAGGACCTCCCCCCTGACCTGGAGTGGGCAATCCACCCTTTTCCGGCTGAGGACCATGGCCTCAGACTTGGAGGTGCTGATTCTCATCCCAGCCGCTTCACACTCGGCTGCGAACCGCCCCAGCGAGAGCTGGAGGTCACTGTTCGATGGAGCTAGGAAGACCACGTCATCCGCAAAAAGCAGGGACGAGATCCTCCCGTCACCGAACCTGACACCCTCCACCACTCGGCTGCGCCTAGAAATTCTGTCCATAAAAGTTATGAACAGAACCGGTGACAAAGGGCAGCCCTGGCGGAGTCCAACCCTCACCGGGAACAGGTCCGACTTACTGCCAGCCACGCGAACCAGACTCATGCTCCTTTGGTACAGGGACTGGATGGCCCTTAGCAAGGGGCCACCAACCCCATACTCCCGGAGCACCCCCCACAGGATGCCCCTGGGGACACGGTCGTAAGCCTTCTCCAAATCCACAAAACACATGTGGACTGGTTGGGCAAACTCCCATGCCCCCTCCAGCACCCTGGCGAGGGTAAAGAGCTGGTCCACGGTTCCGCGTCCGGGACGAAAACCACATTGCTCCTCCTCAATCCGAGGTTCAACTATCGACCGGACCCTCTTCTCCAGCACCCTGGAGTAAACCTTACCGGGTAGGCTGAGGAGTGTGATCCCCCTGTAGTTGGAACACACCCTCTGGTCCCCTTTCTTGAAAATGGGAACCACCACCCCGGTCTGCCACTCCAGAGGCACTGCCCCCGATGTCCACGCAATGTTGCAGAGGCGTGTCAGCCAGGACAGCCCTACAACATCCAGAGCCTTGAGATATCCAGGACGAATCTCATCCACCCCCGGGGCTCCGCCGCCTCGGAGTTGTTTCACTACCTCAGCAACTTCTGCCCCAGAAATTGGACGACCCGCCCCCGAGACCCCCGTCTCTGTTTCCTCACTGGAATACGTGTTGGTGGGATTGAGGAGCTCCTCAAAGTATTCCTTCCACCGCCCGACAATGTCCTCAGTTGACGTCAGCAGCTCCCCGCCCCCACTGTAAACAGTGTGAGCAAGTTGCCGCCTTCCCCCCCTGAGGCGCCGGACGGTTTGCCAGAACCTCTTTGGAGCCGATCGATAGTCTTCCTCCATGGCCTCACCGAACTCCTCCCACGCCCGAGTTTTTGCCTCCACGACTGCTGCCGCTGCGCTCCGCTTGGCCCGCCGGTACCCATCAGCTGCTTCCGGAGACCCACAGACCAACCATGCCCTGTAGGCCTCCTTCTTCAGCCTGATGGCTCCCCTCACCTCTGGTGTCCACCAGCGGGTTCGGGGATTACCGCCGCAACTGGTCCCAGCGACCTTGCGGCCACAGCTCGCAACCGCCGCCTCGACAATGGCAGAGTGGAACAAGGCCCATTTGGACTCAATGTCCCCCTCTGCCCTCGGGACGCGGTCGAAGCTCTCCCGGGCGTTCCCAGCAGACCCTCACTGTTCGTTTGGGCCTGCCAGGTCTGCGCGGCGTCTTCCCCCACCATCTGATCCAACTCACAACCAGGTGGTGATCAGTTGACAGCTCTGCTCCTCTCTTCACCCGAGTGTCCAGAACATATGGCCACAGGTCAAATGATACGACTACAAAGTCGATCATTGACCTGCGACCTAGGCTGTCCTGGTGCCACGTGCACCGATGGACATCCTTATGTTTGAACATGGTGTTAGCTATGGCCAAACTCACGCCCCTCCAGGTCCCGCTGTCATTGCCCATGTGAGCGTTGAAGTCCCCCAGCAGAACAATGGAGTCCCCGGTCGGGGCACTGTCCTCCAAAAAGGGCGGGTACTCTGAACTGTTGTTCGGCGCATAAGCACAGACAACAGTCAGGACCGGTTCCCCCACCCGAAGGCGCAGGGAAGCAACCCTTTCGTCTACCGGGGTAAACCCCAACGTACAGGCGGAGAGTCTGGGGGCTATCAGAAAGCCCACCCCGGCCCTCCGCCTCTCACCCGGAGCAACTCCAGCGAAGGAGAGAGTCCAACCCCTCTCAAGGACTAGGGTTCCAGAGCCGGAACTATGTGTCGAGGTGAGGCCGACTATATCTAGCCGGTAGCGCTCAACCTCTTCCAAAAGCTCCGGCTCCTTCCCCGCCAGAGAGGTGACATTCCATGTCCCAAGAGCCAACTTCTGTAACCGAGGATCGGACCGCCAAGGCCCCCGCCTTGGTCTGCTGCCCATTCCACATTGCACCGAACCCTTGAACAAAGCTGAGTAATTGTAAATGCACATATCACTACAAGACACCTTAAAGATAATGTGTACCAAATATCTCTGTCCTATCTTTATGTTAACACACTTTACTAACTTTTTGTTTGGAAGATTTGATGCAGCCATCCTCCTCGCATGGTGCAACAAGGAAGTAAACAGCTCTGGTCATATGACAATGTACACTAAACATGTGACACTGCACATACTTCATTGAGACCCTTTATTATTTCAATAGTTGCTGGAAATGCATTGATACATAGAGCCTAAAAATGAAAAACTTTTTTTTGTGGTCACGATTGTGACCGATGGGATTTAATGGGTTAATCTAATTAGCTCTGTGCAGCTAAAAGTTGCAGATTAATTGATGGGTGGATGTTGTGATATTATTGGTTGAAACTGGTTGGTACTAGTTCATGTAAGCACACACCATATTTTGTTTTACAGGAACAAAACATGATTGGATTTTGATATAAGAATAAAGGGAATATAAAGGGGTGCACAGTATGACCGCGATCAGTTTTCATTTCATCTTAACTTTTATGGGACTACTCTGACAATTTTTGTAAATTTCCAAAACTAACAGTCTGACATTTATATACACTTAAAGCACTGATTGGCTAGGTGACTGAATCATCATGAAATGCCATTAATGGTTGGTTTTAGTGGCAAAATGAGTCGGGGTGCTCAGCAGAGAGCCACAGCTTATTTTTGCCCAGGGGTAAAACCACTTTTCTATGCTTAGAGGAGGATGGTGGTGGAAATTAAGATATCACTGCTGACCTGTGCACCCTCATGTCCACATCTTTACTTTACACTTGGTCTGTTTACCCTTTATTAGAACCTTTATTAAAACTTCACAATCTCACAATCTATGCTGAAGGGTGAAGAGCAACATCTAATGATGAACAGGCAGCTAATGTAGATGTTGCTGGTGCCACAACTGCCAGCATGGATATGTGGGACCCCAGATTGTCAATGGGTATTTTGCACACTGCACTTCACTATATATCTGGCACTATCAGTGCTGATTGTTGCCCTTGAATATGAATCACCAATGCAAACCTCACAGACATTCAACCTTTAGTTGTCAAAATACTTTCCACTGGATCAAAGGAATTATATCCATATTTATATTGTATATCAATATGAACAGCACTGCAGTCCTCAGAGATTAATGCTCTGTGATACAAACTGTCTTGTTTAACACTCTCAAAGCATGCTGTGTTGTCCAGACCTCTCCAGTTGAAAGGAATCTGTCTTGAAATGGGAGCCATCTTTAAAGGCCACAGATCTGTGGCAGAATGGGAAGCCCTGAGGCCATCTAACTGAACCTTGGTCATTTCTCATGGGTTTGTTACTTCATCGCCTCAGGCTCTGCAGGTGTAAAGGTTTTTTTGTCAGCAAGATGAAATGGATGGATAAAAAGTGTTTGGAGTGAGGTGTGATGAATTAAGAAACTAGAAATACTGCCTCGCGGTTGTATGCCTCCTCGCACCCCTTATGTTGCAGTCATGTATGTGAAAACATGAATGCTTCACACACAATTTTCCCCCAGCAGCACAGAAGATCTATACAATCAGCACAGTGTCAAAGTGGACGCCCAAGAGTTATGATGATGTTTATAATGCCCAGAAATGTGTTTTTGTAGAATGAAAAGAAAGTGAAAATTTGTCATTATTAGTGTATGAATTCAAGTTTTGGTCAAAAACAATTTGTGAGGTCAAAGTGACCCTGAACTTTGACCTTCGACCAAATTTTTAATTAGTTCACCTTTGAGCCCAAGTGAACATTTGTATTAAATTTGACGATATATTCATTTGAGGCATTCTTGAGAAACTGCATTCAGTCCATTGTTGAGTCCAAGTGGACGTTTGTGCCATAATCAAGGAAATTCCCATGAGACCTTGAGATGTTGCATTCACAAGAATGAGATGAAATGGATGGATAAAAAAGAATGAGTATTTTTGCTGTGACAGGTTAGTGTCCTCGAGAAATCAATGTGAAGTATTTCTAATCTTTATGTGGTGAATTCTTTCAAGTACAGAAAGCAGCTGAAAAGAGTTTGTCTCTTTGACTCTGCATCTTGTGCAGAACACAATTTAAAATGCTGCTGTGTGGAGTGAAACTTTGATGTGGGGTAAGACACAATGTCCCATTCACAGCTGCACTTTTTCCTTTGAGGCACAGCTTTTTGATATCCCCCACCACCGCTCTCTGTAAACTTGAGCTGGACAGATTCTGAGACTATTCCCATGGGCAGTTGGGTTTAACCAGGAGTATGCATGTATTGGCTGGACTGTAGGGTGTGGATCTTAGGACCTGTGGATCTAAGGAGAAAGGAAGATGACTTGAGTGTGGGTTGATGGAGCAGGACGGCATTTCTTACTGTAGAGATGAAAAAAAAACCCCCACTGAACTCAAACCTTGCATGCTGAACCAGAGTGGCAAAGCAGTTTGTATGCATAGGTGTGCCCTGAAAACAGAGGCAGCACGTTGAGGCCCCAGCACTCTGCTGGTATTGTTGCCACCCTGGTAAGCCCTCTAATGGGTCCTTCAATATACCTACACATTATTTTTTAACACTAGTGACAACTATATTGGTATGCATTGACTAGTGAACCTCTGCCATGGATGTTCAGTGTGTTTGGAGCGATTGGGAGCAGTAGAATTTCAGTACTGAGCAAGGTTATGGCTCTGCTTTAGGTTTTTAACTGCAGAGCTGACAAATGTTACCAATCGGCAAATTAGATAGCCAGACTCTACCCAAAGGCATCCAACCAGTGACATCCAACTGTTTACCCTTCGATATCTATGTTATCATTTTTTTTTATTTTACTACACCCTGTTAACATTAGCATTAGCATTTCTTTGGCCCTTTGATTAAGTTACTGTGTGGGTTCAGGTGTTGTAACACGTATTATTATTTGACCTTAAGAGTTAAGTGACATGGTGCAGACAATTCCAGTCACCTCTCTGTCAGCTTGGCTAACTTTGTGCTAAATTTGCGCTAAATTTAATCTTGTGTCTATTTTGCAAGTCTTGGTGGTGCTTTTAGTGGTTGGCTTTGGACGGTGGCGGTGTGTGGTTGCGAGTCACTCATTGAAACGAAGAAATCAGTTCACCACTCTGTAAAATCTACTTCTGCCGACTGTTAGCCAGCTAGCTGCTAGCTACACTGAAGACAAGACGAACACTGAGGAAAAGATGAAGAAGATAATTACAAGCGTAACAAGCATCCTGCTAGCCATTGTACAGGTGTTGGAAAATAAACGGGACAACCTCCGTGCTGCATCAGTTACTTATTAGGAACTGTAATATCCTTTGAGTCACTGAAAACATACCAAAATCCTGGACAGCATCATTCAACCAGGAGGCTCTTTATCTGTATGCTGATCTAACAGAGCAGAGGACGGAGCAGTGTACAATAGGGCCACGTGCAATTTCTTAAGCACTTTAGGCTGACCAAACGTCCTCTTTTTCCCGGACATGTCCACTTTTCACGTCCCGTCCGGG
>NC_065522.1:4892918-4900817 GCF_006386435.1 Epinephelus moara | reverse complement strand
TTATGTTCAGGTGTTGTCACGTAAATAACAGTGCCCAAGCAATAAACAGGACAGACAATAGGATTTTATTTATTTTTACACTACATTTTCACTGAAAGCTGACCGAATCTGACCCGAGCCCGAATACAATTTATAGCTACATTTTTGACCAAACCCGCCCGACCCGTCGCATACCGCCAGGCTCGGATTGCCACACTCTAGTGTGTGTATGTGGCCCCTATTGGGGCCTATCTGAATTTCTGTCTTTGAGAGATATTATTTTGTAATATAACCGAAATTTCTATCCATACATATAAATTTTAAATATATTAAAATGATAAGGCATCTTTGAGTAAACTGCGAGTATCATTTAAGTAGGCTATGTCGTGGCCGGCCGAGTGTCCTCTTTTTTGGAAATCAAAATATGGTCACCCTACTTTAATATGCAGTATGCACTTTATATTTATAACTGTACCATTTATTAGTAATATGTAGTAGGGCAATGTGCAATCTTCATTTAGAACTGGTCAATTTTCTGTTATGCAGCAGCACTTTATCTAATATGCACTAGCACTTTATAAGGGCATTGTTCAATTTAGATTTGTATTTATTTAAATCTGTGCAATACATATTTTATCTATGCAACAGCACTTTATTTACATACACCAGCACTTTATGGTAAGCACTTTCCTCTTTTGCACACTAGCTCGAATGGTCTCTGTACTCTGTTCTGTGTACTTGTATTGTATATGTCTTGAATGATCCGTGTACTTGTATTGTGTATGTTCTGTTTCTTTTCTTTTTTCTCTTTTTCTGTTTTACCTGATGTAATATCAACCTGCCAAGGGACTACAGATGGAAACTAGCCTACGGCTATAATCTGGCATATTTACATGTATATGTTCATTAATATGCACTGTCCCTTTTTAAATAAATAAAGTGAAATTGAAATTGACTCTGGGAGAGAGGGAGAGGAGGCATGTGCTTTATAATGAATAAGAGCTGGTGTTACGGTGGGAATGCAAGCTGCTGTCCTGTTCCTGCTGTGGATCACTGCTTTACACCATCCAGAGGCGGCTACAGACTGGAGTTGAGAGCGAGAAATTGGCTGAATCAAACTTTCAAATCATGGACACATACAAGTTAATGTTGAGCAGAAAAATAGGTCCCATCATATTTTGTATTGGAAAAATCATGTGTATCAACATCAAATGCTAGCAAGAATCGATGTGGTTCTGTGTACAGTGCAAAAATCCCCTACACACAAAATTAAACAATTCCAGTTTAAACAAAAAGTTGTTACCCCTCATTCCCTAACCTCTTGTCATCTTACCCTGTACTTACATACATGTATCAGTGGTGAAATGTAACTGCACACTCAAGTACTGTAATTCAAGATAAATCTGAGGTACTTGTACTTTACCTGAGTGTTGCCATTTCATAGAACTTCATACTTATATTCCACTTTACTCACCTACATTTCTCTGACAGCTTAAGTTTACTTTTCAGATTACAGTTTTTCAAACCTGGCCTGTCCAGTGAATACACTGAACAGATCACTGCTATTTGTAGACTGTAATCTAGAGTGTAACCTTTGGATTTACCTACGTCTTAATTACAGGAAACAAAGGGTTTCATTTACAATTAGAATTACCGCCCTGAGGTTGTATGCCTCTGTGCACCAGTCAATTTTTTCTTTCAGTTTACATCCATGTCTGAAAACATGGATGCTTTGCACACATTTTCCCCCAACAGCACAAAAGATCTATACAATCAACACAGTTTCGAGTTTGGCACCAATTAGAGTCAACAATTCAGTAGCTGACCAAATTTTCCCCCTTCTGTTCCTGAGATATGACATTAAGTGATGGTCAGAAAAGTGTTTTTGCACAACATTATGATGTTACAGCCTATTAAGCAGATTTGTCATAATTAGCATATGAATTGAGTTACTTTGGTGAGTTACAACCAAAAACATGTTTTGTGAGGTGAGAGTTACCTTGACCTTTGACCACCAACTCTGATCCATTCATTCTTCAGTCCAAGTAGACATTTGTACCAACTTTGAGGAGACCCCCTCAAGGCCCTCTTGAAATATTGTGTTCTCAGGAGTAAGACTGATGCAAGGTCACAGTGACCTATGACTACCAAAAACTAATGAGTTCATTGTTGAGTCCAAGTAAAGATTCGCACCAAATTTTGAAAAAATTCCCTCAAGGCGTTGAGATATTGTGTTCACAGGGTTGGGACAGACGTATGTATGGACAACCCGAAAACATAATGCCTCCGACCACCGGCGTGGAGGCATAAAAACCAACACAAGCACTACATCCTAATAGGCTGATACCATGATGATGTATCCACTTGCTGTTTTTGTTCAGTGACAAATCTTTGGTGCAGCCAAACAGCCTCTTTCACTTAATGAAGTGAAGAGAGCGTGGGACCAGGTAGTTGTTTTATTGAAAGCAGCCTGGTGATGTCAGGCACAAAAAGAAGCAACAGCTTGTCTCTGACCTCGTCAGAGACTTCATGAAAAGTAACAGTGAATCTTTTAATTTATTTAATTACAATAATAAACCCGCTCTGGGACAAGTGACATGATTTGATCTTCCCTTTGTGTGAGCAGCAGGCAGAGTGCCACTGAGCACAGATAGCAGAGTGCTCTAAGGCTCAGTCTGCACACAGCTGCCTCCTCTGGATGGACTCCATCAATACGACCCCGGAGACACTGTCCAACACACTCCACATGTTACTCGGCCTCAAGGCAACACAGTCTCCTCTCATCTGGCCGGGACTTCCATCAGTCCACCTTCCCGTCCACGTGAGTCATGTCAGAACAAAGTGGAATAGCAATATGGAATATATTGCTTTATATATTCTTTGCTTTCATCGGTGGCAGATTTGTAATAAATAAAGGAATGAAGTTCTAAATGTTAACTAAAGGAACACCTTGTCTGCAAACTGGTTTCTCGTTTCTTATATGGACCAGTGATCCAGAAAATAACTTTTCCAAGGACTTATCCTGTGTCCTTGTGTTAATTTTTGGTGTCCGTGAAATATGTATCAAAATCGCTCACTTTTCTCCTGTAAAACATCAATTTATCAAATCAAATGTGATTACGGGAGTCCAGCTGACCCTCTCCCATCACATAACATCCATCTCATAAGCATATTGCTATAAGAGCAAAGTCTCATGCCCCCATCTCCTCATGTAACATCCAGTTCTGTTCAAACAACAGACTGAACAACCACTGAAGACAGCCAGAATCAGCACTGAACGTTGAAGCTGTGACAGTGATGTGTTCACTTACTGTTGTACAGACTAAAGTGCCTTTGAGCGATGATGCGACAGCTTAGCTTAGGAAAAACTTAAACAAACAACATAAATGTGATGCAGACTTTTGACTCACTTTATTTCCACAAATTTGACAGCTGTTTTTACAGTCTATGTTTATTAGGCTCAAAGAGCCAACTAACCCACACGTTCTCAGCTGGTCAATTTCTGCTCAGTACATGCATACTGCTAACTTACCATTAACTTATGTATTTACGGGAAAAACATAGATTTCATAACAAAAACTACTTTAGGTTTAGAAAAAAAAACTCACTGTTAAACACAGGACATGAATACCGGTCTCCTGGCTGAAAGTCCAATAATTGTTTGACCTGTCTATCAACCCCTCTCTTCTGCCCTACCTGGACTTTCTTGCTCTTTATACTATGTCATTGCTGCAGATGGGTTGACATTGGAGTTAGTTGAGAGGGCTGCTGAACATAAATGCTCATTTTAATCATCTCTAAATCTGAGACAATGCCTGACAAAACTGTGAAACAGATGCACAGAAACAGCTTTCTAGCTTCATCAAATGTAAAATCTGAGATTTATATTTGTAAGATTCCACGTTTCTGTAACACAGGCTAGACGCAGCCCTGACGGACTGTCTTCAGAGCTGCTCTCCTCTCGGTGTATGCTCAGTTTAATGTCTGCCTGGTAGGCACAAGCTAACACAGAAGCAGCTAACATCTGACACTGAGCTGTGAAATAGTCTCCACAAACTCACCAAGAACGAAATAGCTCAACTCTGTTGTTAAACCTGTTAATAACTGTTAAGTACCATTAGTAGTGCTGTGCTAACAGCTAGCCCTGTTACTGTGTATGTTAGGGTCGGACAGAAATATGCGGCCCGTGCTGCACTCTAACACACACACACACACACACACACACACACACACACACACAAACACACGGAAAACCGGACATTATCATCAGTTTATAAAAGACCCCCGGACGCCCCTGACGGGACGTGAAAAGTGGACATGTCCGCGGACGCCCCTGACGGGACGTGAAAAGTGGACATGTCCGGGCAAAAGAGGACGTTTGGTCAGCCTAGTGTATGTGTGATATGGCACGTTATCCTGCTGGAAGTAGCCATCAGAAAATGGGTACACTGAGGTCATAAAGGGATGGACACGATCAGCAACAATACTCAGGTAGGCTGTGGTGTTTAAATGATGTTCAGTTGGTACTGAGGGATCCTAAGTGTGCCAAGAAAATATCCCACACACCATTACACCACCAGCAGCAGCCTGAACTGTTGATATAGGGCAGGATGGATCCATGCTTTCATTTTATTTACACCAAATTCTGACCCTACCATCTGTGTACCAAATTGAAACTCATCAGACCAAGCAATGTTTTTCCAGTCTTCTATTGTCCAATTTTAGTGAGCCTGTGTGAATTGTAGCCTCAGTTTCCTGTTGTTAGCTGACAGGAGTGGCACCTGGTGTGGTCTTCTGCTGCTGGAGCCATCTACTTCAAGGTTCAATACTTTGTTTGTTCAGAGATGGTCTTCTGCTGCTGGAGCCATCTACTTCAAGGTTCAATACTTTGTTTGTTCAGAGATGTTTAAAGTCACTGAAATCACCAAATTTTGATGCTCAGTTTGTCTTGACCATGCCTACAGAGACGATTTTATGCTTGTGAAATTTTCCACAACAGTGATCATTTTTTGCATGACATCTCAAAAATTTTATGAGCTGAGTGGAAGAAACACTAATGCACATGTGCAGTGGGCCGCACAGCAAGGAAGCAAACCCGGAAGCTGGAAAACTGTTTTGGCTAATGCGCTAAGCAAGCAATTGCACATCATACATCAATGATTCCTAAGCACTTGTGTCCATTCATTTACTTTACTGGCAATCATGCTGCCTGAAAAATTAACTTCACATTCAGTCTGATTACACATTGTTCACCAAATTGGCAAATTGAGCTTCTCTCTGCCTCAGTGTTTCTTCTGTGGACTCATGCTGGTATCCATGGCGACAACAAGACATGAAGAATGCAGATACCCTCTGAAGTTTATTAACTGTCACCTGACTTGTCTGAGCATCTGAATCACATTTCTAGCACACCAGAGTCAGTCACAGTTCTACTCCTGCATAATGTATTGTTGAACCTACGTTTGCCTCGTGGTGTAATATATGACCAACGTGCTTAAAACAGATTGGAATGAAACCAACAGAAGGGTCATGTCTGCGCTCTGTGGTACAGGAGAATTCACAGGCATTCATAAAACACAATGGGAGATGGAGAGTAAATTTAGAATGGTGTTCAGTGAACAAGACAGGAGGTCAGGCTTATCTGACAGCCATCTGGGATGCAGAGACGATAGAGCCAAGTTTCCTCTGGAGGTCATAAAATCCTGCACATTTGTTCTTCTCCGAGCATGGAAAGGTGTAAATCCTGTCAACACTTTTCTTTCACCAGGTGGAGGAATGGTGCTCTTGGCAGATACACACTTGTCACTATACCCATGCTGCTGTCCTCTGCAATAACATGTATTTTTATTGTGTGGAAAATAACATCCATTAGAAATCCATCCATACCTATTCTCTTCAGTGCTGCAGGAGACTGGATCTCAGTGTGTGCTAGGGTTGACAGGGTACAACTTGGACAAGTCAGCAGTATTTCAAAGGTTTGACACATTCACCCCAGTGGTCACAGATTTAAACATTAAACATTAAACATTATCTTGTGCACATAAGTTATTACCTCGGGCGTTGCGGAAGACATCCTTTAGCATCTGTATGTGAAACACAGCTGTGTCCTGGGTGTAACACGTTGTAACACATGCCTAACATTGTCAAACAGTCATGGTTAGGTTTAGGCAACAAAACTTCTTGATTTGGTTTAAAAAAACATATTTTTGGTTAAAATAAGTACGTAACGTGACTTAAATACATCACCTGAGTGATAAAAGTACTTCAAGTGCCTATGTAAGTTGCAGAACGCTACATTAAGGCTGTTCTCATGCACTATTTGTGTGTTTTCCTACAAATGCACCAAAATTTGTACATATCCCATCATGAGCCAGTAATTCATGCATAACCCACACAGTTTGGAGGGCTGCTATCATTTGACCAATGCACTGACAATGGTAAAGAAGGAAGCAGGCTCGAGCACCTGTAAGGAAAAACTAAACTAGCATGTAGTAGAGAGCCGTGTTTTAAGTTAAATGCATCATTAATAGGATACTACATTGCAAGTCATTTATTACCAGTGTCACAGTACAGATGACAGGGCCATCCTCGGACTGCTCAATGTGGCTCTTTCTCTGTATATCAATATTCTGGCTCATAATGCCCCAAAAACTAAAGAACTGCTCTTCAATTTAATTACTCAGTAGTTTACCCACTACACGTGGGTGTTTGGTGATGACCTGTCACTGTGGCATGAAAAGCTTTTTTTTTACTGAGACGCCGCTGTGTTTCCTGTCAGAATAATGGCGTGAAAAGAAGTATTTATAGAGACATCGCTGTGTTTCCAGCCGGGATAGGGGCAAGTACAGTATAATGGCGTTGACATTGCTGCGTTTTTTTGTTGGAATACTGGCACAAAAAGCGGTTGTTTTCTTCTGACACATTGCTGCTGCCTTTCCTGTTAGGCTAGTGGCATAAAAAGAACGGTTGTTATTTATAGAGACATTGCTGCGTTTCTTGATGGAATAATGGCATTACAAGTGGCTGTTTTTTACAGCAATATGGCTGAATTTCCTGCTGAGGTAGTGGCATGAAAAGCGGTTGTTTTTTACTGACACCGTTGCTTTTCCTGTCAGGATAGTGGTGCAAAAATCAGGTATTTTTTCCAATACTCTGCTGCATTTCCTGTTAGGATAGTGGCATTAAAAGCAGTTGTTATTCAAAGAGACATTGCTGTGTTTCAGGCCGGGATAGTGACACGTAAAGCAGTTGTTAGTTATAGAGACATCACTGTATTTCTTGTTGGAATAATGGCATGACAAGCAGCTGCCTTTTCATCAAAACATCGCTGCGCTGGCTGCAGAGATAGTGTTATCAAAAGTGGTTGTTTTTTACCAAGATACGGCATGTTAAGCAGTTGTTATTTTTAGAGACATTGCTGCATTTCTTGTTGAATTAATAGCACGGCAAGCAGTAGTTTTTTACATTGCTGTGTTTCCTGCCACGATAATGTCATGAAAAGTGACCAAAAAAATAGCTGCATTTCCTGCCAGGATAGTGGCATGAAAAAGTAGTTGTTTTTTTCAGAAGCGGAAACTGAGTTTGTTGCTGGGAAAGCAGAATGAAAAGCAGCAGGGTTTTTTTGCCATCGCTGCATTTCCTCTCCCGTCAAACCTAACCATACAGTAGCGTATCTGCCAGGGCTGGACTGGCCATCGGGCATACCGGGCATTTGCCCGGTGGGCCGATGGTAATTTTGGGCTGGGCCTTTTTTTTTTTTTTTTTTTTTTTTTAGTCATGTCATGATACCTATTGGTACACAAAACTGGTAGATCGGCCCATTAGTCATGATTAATTCTGGGCTGGACAAATTACAGCCGAGGGCCGATGCCCCCTCCCACTTGGGCCTCGGCTGCCAGTCAATCAATCATACAGAGAGAG
>NC_065522.1:4886639-4892572 GCF_006386435.1 Epinephelus moara | reverse complement strand
ATGATTAGGCTAGTATTCATCATAAACCCTCTGCACTTGCAGATATACTTTAGAATGAATCAAAGTAGGATTTGCCAGGAGATGTGATGCTGCTCATTAACATAAAAGTGCCTTGGAGTTAAAAGTAACTACTTAAATGTATTTGTCTTTTATACATAAATATCCTCTTTATTCTAGATATGTTGTGTTTTTATCTTATTGTTTTTTTTACTGACATGTAACAGCAAACTCTTGTGGACAATAATTACCTGTATTTTGTTTTTATTGTGGGCATGTTTCCATTCAATTTAAAATATCCCTTTACTTTTTAAAGGTTGCCATGTTTGAGGAAGTATTATGTGTTGCTGTGCTGTTTATTGATGTACATAGTCTATGAAAATATTACTAAATCTGTCATTTATTCATTTTAATATTCATCAATGATCATGTCTCACCTCTGTTCCTCACTGTCCAGTTTTCAGGATCCCATCATACGTTCATTGTTCAGGAGGTTCACTAGACCAAGCAGCCTTTTGGGTTCCTCTAAGTAAGTACTGTATAGAATAATGGGACTGGGAGGATGGTGTAGGTTTAAATTTATTAGACAAGTACATATACACCAACAAGACGGTGTACAAGCGGTGTCACAAGAAAGTTTGTTTTCATTCATAGGCTTCATTGTCTTTCCATCAATACCTGGTGGGCCGGACTAGGCTCAAAATGCCTGGGCCAATTTTTTGTCCCAGTCCAGCCCTGGTATCTGCTACGCAATAACATCCACGGTTTATAGAGACACACAATTGCTAACATGTTTTTGGCAACTGGATTGAGGGCTGTCACACCCTGCCTATCAAAATCAAGACTTCACCTTGACATCCGGAACCCAAAAGAATGTAAATAAACAAACAAACTCAAAAAGGTCGAAGACAATACAATGAGGCAATATAAAAATGAGAATGTTTCACATACTTCCAAACATATGGCCTTATACAAGGGTCCTCACCACATTTAAATGGCTATCACACCATTAACTACCACATGAACAGTGCTTATACCACCATCTCTCTTACCAGATCTAATCCCCCACCCAGCAACTCTAGATCCAGAGGAACAATTCAGGAATGAGAAAAATGACAGTATTGTCTAAACCTAACCAAACCTTAACCATGGTGGCAGCAGATCAGAAAAGACTAATACGTAACAGTGATTTGTAAATGTTGTGGAGGGCACTGACAAATCATTGCGTGGTGCCATTAGGAGCGTCGGAAAACACTTACATGAGATGTTTTGGAAAGCAATAAGAAATTACATATGTTGTGGTTTGGTTTTGGAGGACTTGCTGTTCTGAAAACAAAGAATGTAGGCAGAAGAAGAACAGGACAAAGAGAAGATGAGGAAAACAGGAAGGGGTAGAAGGACAACACAGAGACATGAAGAAAGGACAATGTGTTGTAAGCAGAGAGAGGAAGGATCTGGTTACAGTGTATACTGTCAGTACATTTCTTCTCAAAGTCCTCTAATTAAAGCAACATGGAGGAGATTGAGTTTCTACAATGCTAAAGGCTATGTACGTGTGTACGTGTGTAGACGGAGATGCACGAAATCCATGTATTGTTTTCTCACTAACTGTGTGTGTGCAGAGACAAACATCTCGTGGTTGTATTGTATCAGTCCCAGTGAAAATAAAGCAGTAAGTAATTGTGAGTATGTGAATGAGAAAAAAACACGATCTGTATTTTGTGTGATCATATATTTAGGTTATCCCATAAGGCCTGAACATGAGAAAGAGCTTCATTGTAAAATGATAAATGCGTCATTTGTACTGCCAGTTTTCTTCTAAAGGCATGCGAGCCAGCTCCAGTCAGACTGAGATTAGAATAAAGATTATCATGAACACTGTCACACACTGACCGCTGGCTTCCTGTCCATAATGGTTTCTGTTTCTCTATTTACATAGAATTTTTCCTATAAAACAGTGTGCTGCATAGTACAGTTTATTTTTCATTTGTTACAAAATGTCCATATATAAAAACAGCTGCTGCACCTTGACATGTCAACAGGGATGTTGTTTGGAACCCTTTGACTCTGTACACAGTGCCTGTGCAAGCATAGCTGTCACTCAAGCCAAGATCTGAAAAAGGAAAATGTGCAGATACAGTATGTACAACTGGAAATAACCCCCAACAAATCTCCTCCTGTTTGAGTAAGGTTTGTTAAAAACTACAATGACCAGCTGTTTTAGGATAATACCAAGTGGCAACCTCCAGGGCTGAAAAATAAAGCCAATGCAGAAGTGCTAAAAACCGCAGTTCCTAAAATGGCCACTTGAGGCTGGCTCCAAGAGCAAGTCAATCCCCATAGATCCTTTTTGGGCTGACATCGCAGTGACATCACATGACTCACCACCACAGGGCTGTAGGCTACATTGGAGTCTTAAAATATCATCTTCTTGTGTTATTGTGTGCTAGAATAAAAAGAGTCATGGCTCAAAATGAAAATTTTTATCATACCATCCACCACTGCCGGTCAACATAAATGAAGACAACTACAGTTAAATGCGTTAAAGCAAAAGGACTGGACGGAGGCCATCATCTAAAATGTTTGCATGTGCAGTGCACACTTTATATCAGGTTAGGGATAAGTATTTACTGTTGTAGGGATGAATGACTTAATGTGTATTAAGGGTTATTATGTCCACTTAATCAGAAATTGGGGAGGTATTAAGAGGAATATTGGATTTTTCAGTAATGCTAACTTTGTAGCGCATTAGGTAACAGTACCTTCGATAGCTCAAGTCCCCGTCCGGACCAAATATGGAGTGTGAACCGGGCACTGCCAAGCAAGGCACTGAACCCTCCAACTGCTCGGGGCGCCTGACCAAGGCAGCCCCCTCACTCTGACATCTCTCCACTTTGTGCATGTATAGGTCTTTGTTTTTGCGTGTGTGTGTCTTTCGGGCCTGTGCGTTAATGACAAAAAAAAAAGAGTGAAAAAATTGAATTAATTAATAAAGTATATAAAATAAAGTATATAAAAAATTGTGCTGGTGAGTCGTTTGGGGTTTCCACAATGTTTCGCCATCTTGAGAATACATCCGCCAGCAAGGGACGTACAGCCCCGCCTTTGCCGTTTTTGTTGAGAGCCAGGCCAGCGCTGCATGACTGAGAAGCCAAAGGAAAGGAGCAAGAGGCGCTTGGCTACTACCCCGGCACTACTGCAGCATAACAAAGTCCCACTCTTTGAGCATAATGCAAAATCATGCATATGCAGCATCACGGGAGACGGAATCATCGCCGCCAAAAAAGCTCAAAAGGGTGTCAAAAAGGCAACATGACTGGCGAATTCAGAGAGCTGCTGAGAAAGATAATGCAATCACAGCTAACAGCACCACTAACAGCGTCGCTAACAGCCGCCTCCAGCAAAACGTCATATGCCTTTGTTAAAATGCCCAACTTTACAGCAGAAATAAACATATTTACAGCCTCAAACAAAACAAAACAAAATCCCTGTTCATGACAACTGTACAGTTATACAAATTTACCCACCTACATTTTATTAAGGCTTTGGTGGATATTCAGGGTGTGGCCACTTTGAGTGACATAAAGGTGCCATCTGTCATCTGACAAGTCGCTGCCATGGTTACAACATTAGCTTGGTAATGTATCCATGGCATAACTCCAGATTCACAGAGTATTCGCAAAGCCATAGCTGATGCTATTTCACTGTTATAATTTCATGAAAGTAAATTGTAATGTTTTTGTTGCTTAAATAAAGTCTTGTTTTGTGTCTGGTTGTATTAAAAGACCCTCTTAGGAGTTGGATAATCATTTTTTCCCAGTAACACATTGTTTTAGTGGTTTTATGCCTGCTTTTTTTTGCTAGCAAAAATTAGCATTAGCATTATCACAATTAACCATAGCTGTAAACGCACCATACTAACCCAGCTAGCAGCTAGTGTTAGGGTTATCTCCACCCTCTCATCCAAATCCTCTCATCTGACTCCAAAAATCCAAGATGGTGACAGCAAAGGTGGCAAACTTGAGGCTTCAAAACAGGATTCCACAAACCAATGGATGACATTGGATATGTACACTATTTTGTATAGTCTGTGGCCTTACAGCCTTACACAGCTGCTAGCATGACTGTAGAGTCATATTTTTTCTTAGGTGTAAACAAAGGTGACAACATCACCAAAATAAACCTTGTGGATCCCAGCTCTAATACTGATATATCAGAATTTCCAGGGAGACAGGAAAAACTTGGGATTACTTTATTAAAAATGCCCATTATAAAGTCCACTTAAAATGAGTAGTCTTGGGAAACTTCCAATGTTCAGCAGAATTATAATCAGGCTTCAGGAATTATTTGTGTTTGATGTGGGAGGCAGCTGAAATTAGAGCTGTGTTCAAGCTAAAGTTGAAATTGTGTGGGCTGTAGTTATGTTCGGTAACACTCTGATGACCCTGGAATGCTGAGAGCTCTTCAGTGTTCCCTGGAGACAGCTGAGAAAAACACTGGGTTATTTTTAACCTGAGATAAGTTACTTCATGTCAAAATACCTTTAAAACTCATTTCAATAACCTGCCCTAAACACATGGATGAACCTTTCTGTAAATCTGTCTGTCTGTCTGGTAACAAAGGTGCTGCAGATAGTCTGGTACGCTTATCTTTACACGTGTTGCCGTATGAGGTTATTTAACACTATGTAAACCTGAACTGAAAGACAAGATCAGGAACCATGGAGCAAGGAAAAGTTTGTCCAGCTTGAAATAAATCAACAGTGCTTACATTGAGTTACAGAGCCTACTATTTATTGAAGTGGGATCTTTTTTTTGCTTTATTTCTCAGCAGTGAGCTTTGACTCTCAGTCTGTACTTAAACAACAGAGTGAGCTTCACTTCAGCAGTTTAATGTCATCTACTTTATAGTACCTGACCCACAGAATTGATTATCCCTCACTCTGTTACTTGTCGTGTTTTCATACAGCATAATTGGCTGGAGATCTCATTACTTCATAGGTCTGAAATTAGCTGTGGATGAAACTGCATTTTCCCCAATTAGGAAATAAACTAGCAGCTGTCTGCTTGTCATGATCACTTCTGTCAGTGTTGAAGTAGCTGACAGGCTGAAGAAGCTCAGAAGTAGGACGTTCTCAGAGGCTGGGATCAGCGGGTTTCTCCCCTCACAGCTCACCTTACAGCCTCTTTGGCCTGCTTTTCCTTTTCCAAAAACACACAACATGAAGCTCTTGTGAAAATGTAATCATTCGCAGACATATATCCCCCACTTCACTCCACCAGTCAAGTGTGTTTCTGTGAGATATCCAATTTTAACTATGGCATATAATGGAATTACAGCCAAGTCAAATCATCAGTTGATATTTGATTCTCCACATGCTGGTTGGATATCCACTGACTCATTCTTTGATCTCTGACTACTCTGTATTAGGTCTTCAAGGACACTGACACATCATATTTACTGTACCAGCAGGAATGTCTGTGGGTGCTGAGGGGCTGGACCACCGGAATATTTTCCCTCTATCCCTGGATTCCAGATAAATATAAATATAAGATCACATTGTATGTAGCCCAATAGAAACGTGATTGCAGATATGTGACTGTCTGTCAAAATTAAACCAGCATGACGCCTGTCAGCCCGCTTCAGCATCCTCAAAAAGTACAGTCATTAGTGGACCTTCTTTATGATGCTGGCTGTGTTGGTGGCCCATGTGAGGTCGTTGGAGATGTGCAGGCCCAGGTATTTGAAGGAAGACACCATCTCCACAGCTGCTCCTCCGATGAAGAGGGGAGCAGGGGTGTGGCCTCTCCACAACCATCTGCTTAGCCTTCCCCACACTCAGTACGTTTACATGCACAGTTTAATTCCACTTTTAATCGGAATGAAAGGCCATTCCGATTAAAAGTGGTCATGTAAACGGTCATTCCGATTGAAAA
>NC_065522.1:4883672-4886400 GCF_006386435.1 Epinephelus moara | reverse complement strand
TGTAAACCCTCATTCGGAATGAATATTTCTCATGTAAACTACCTGGAAAAACTTTAATTCCGAATGATTTCATTCAGATTTATTTCATTCCGAATGAGAAGCTATCATGTAACCGTAGCCATTGATGCAGAGATTGTTTGCTCTGCACAAGTCCATAAGTTCTTCCACCTCTTGCCTGTGCACAGACTCCTTGTTATTGGAGATGAGTCAAGTCACAGCCATGTCAACTGAAAATTCACTTTATGATTGCTTGGGTACCTTGCAGAGCAGTCATATGTGAGGAGCATGTACAGCAGGGGGCTCAGGACACATCCTTGTGGCGAGCTGGTGTTGAGTGTGATGGTGAAAAATGAGACTCCCTGGATCTTAACAGGCTGTGATCTGTTTGTCAAGAAGTCCAGGACCCAGTTGCAGAGAGATGGTGTTAGTTCCAACAGCAGTAGTTTTTTGACTAGAGTCTGAGGAATCATAGTATTGAAAGCAGAGGTAAAGTCCAAAAGTGCAGCCTGCTCTCCAGGTGGATTATGTACTTAACTTTAAGTTATGTAGGCTAGATTTAGGAAAGTGCAGTTGTGTAGATTAGTTTAGGGAATGTAAAGTTAAATAGGTTAGGTTTAAGAAAAGATTCATCGTTGGGTGTCTTCACATTATGTACTACTAAACATAAAGTAATGTAGGTTAGGTTTAGGAAAGTAAAGTTGCATGGGTTAGGGTTAGGCAAAGAATCATGGTTGTGCGTTATTACGTTACATACTGAACGTAAAGTTACATAGGTTAGGTACAGGAAAGTTAAGTTATGTAGGTTATGTTTAGAAAAAGAATTATGGTTGAACGTCATCATGTTACATGCTTTGCATGAAGTTACGTAGGCGGTTTAGGAAAGTAAAGTAAAGGTTTAGGAAAAGAGGCATGGTCGGGTGTCTTCAGGTTACAAAGTTGCATACACATAATGTGACAACATGAAAGCATACCAAAAAATAACAAAGTTCACACAGGACCTGAACACTAGTCTCCTGGGTAAAAGTTGTGTGTTTGACCCATCCACCACCTCCCCAGTCTGCTGCCTAACGTGGACTCCAGCTCTTTTCTACCACTTTCATCTTTACTCCCGTCAGCGCATTTGTCACATAATTGCAGAATTCCTCAATAGTTAGTTAGTTATACTGTATGTGAAATCTGATGCAGTACTTTTTGCAGGTATACATACCAACACTGTTTAAGAAATAGCCTTTGCATCCTGAATAGATGGAAATTGAATGGTCTGTTATGCATTTCATGCATATTATTTGATATGCAAGAGACTTTGTTAAATAAGCCACTTTAGAAATGAAATACTAATTGACTTATGTAACACGTGTAAAACTGGCACTCTGCAGTTGGTGAGATTTCGATTGTGATGGTCCTGTTTTTGGGTCAGGTTAATATTTTTGGACTTATAAAGACATCAAACTCAGAAAGCACTTAATCACTTCTAGCTAGCTTCTTTTTTCTCAGCAAGACAGCATTTCATCATTTTATTCAACACAACCATGGGATGTTTCTGTTGGATTTAAAGAAACTTTAAAAGGAAGAAAATTCAAGTACAGTGTGATGACTGTTATATTGCAATCGGCCTTTGAGTCTATCCTTTGATTTCCGTCTTTACTTGTAACAGACTTTCCCAAATCTCATTGAAATTCAGTAGCTAGAAAGTATATTGTGGACCATGGCCAGATTAACCTGCTTGGGGGCCCCAGGCAACAAAAGGTCAGTTTCCACCGCAGGAACTTCGGGGTCGGGGCCGGGGGTGCGTGTCTCCACCGAAGGAACCACCCCCGAAGGACAGAGTTCCGGAACTTTTACAGGGGCTAAACAAGTCCCTACGACGGAGTATTAGGGCCACATTGAAGAAAAAAAAAATCGGAGATTTCGAGAATAAAGTCGAAATATTACGAGAAAAAACTCGTAATATTTCGAGAATAAAGTCATAACTGAGAAAAAGTCATAATATTTCGAGAATAAAGTCGTAATTTAACAAGATTAAAGTCGTAATATTTCGAGAATAAAGTCATAATATTACGAGAAAAAAGTCGAAATATTATGAGATTAAAGTCGTAATATTTCGAGAATAAAGTCGTAATTTAACGAGATTAAAGTCATAGTCGTAGTTTTTAAGGAAATAACCAACAACAAACAGAATATCAGATTGTCTTTCATGCCGTTGTAAGTAGCCTACTTAATTAGGTTCGGGAACCGGCACCGTGCCGGTTCTGTGTCAGTCGAAACTCCGGGCCCAGCTCTGCCACTGATTGGCCAGTCTGACATCCGTCATAATACAAAAAGAACTTTAGTGAAACACATAGGCCTCACAGAAACATGCGTTGGTTTGGGGACAAGTTAGTGGTCACGTTACTCGTTCCACATGCGAAGGACCCCGGACACATAGCCTACAGTAACCGGTTGTAGCCTAAGTAACTTTTAACATACGTGAGTCTTTGTGACTCTTGACTCTTGTCCCATAACTAGGGGACCCCCTAACCCCTAACGCTTGTTTCTGTTTCACTAACGATATTTTCACCCCATTAAGTCACATCCCGTTATTTCCTCTGTAAACCTAACGTTACAGCAGCCTACAAGCATGCTGTGTCAATAAATCAGCTCAGACACTGTTAGAAATGTAGTATTTAGCCTAATAACATCATGCTACAGCAGTAATAACGTCAGCTTTAGTCAAATGGCTCTAGCTCTC
>NC_065522.1:4875737-4881856 GCF_006386435.1 Epinephelus moara | reverse complement strand
TACAGGAACCTTCCTCCTACTCCGCTCTCTCAGTGGAGACACGACGGTTGAGAGGGCCGAGCGAGAGGACGTTCCTGTAGTAGTTCCTGCCCCCCAAATAGTACCAGGAACTTCTTCAGTGGAAACGGGCCTAAAGAACTGCAGGGCCCTGATTAACCCCCACCCTGTTCCTCCATTCTCTATGCAGTATGGGTAACAAGGTAGGAATTAGCACAAACCAGTTGACACACAGCATGGTCCCTGGATATCTGTGGCCTCAGGGCAACTGTCCACTGTGCCTGATTGGTAATCCAGCCTTGAGGTGAAAACGTCTATATAACAAGTTATCTTAATGAATGATGACAACCATTTAAAATGAATACTGTGCGTAATGCTAATTCCTTTTGTCAGGTCAATGACAATTACAGTATCACTTCCGCTACTGGGAGGAAAAAGCAGGAGTCAGGGCATGGTTAGCCTAGCTTGGTATAAAGGGTGGAGGCTGTTAAGAAGCACAGAAATAACTTAAATAAAAGCCTGAATTCTTTTTTA
This sequence comes from Epinephelus moara, assembly GCF_006386435.1. Lineage (NCBI taxonomy): Eukaryota > Metazoa > Chordata > Actinopteri > Perciformes > Serranidae > Epinephelus > Epinephelus moara. Next base: position 4,881,325 of record NC_065522.1, on the reverse strand, counting down.
ATCTGCAACATGACAGTCTAGAGGTTTATACTCGTGTCCTCTCACAGAGTTAGTGATTTAAACTTAACTTTCATCTCTGTCAGAGAAAACTGACTGAGTTCAGACTGTTTACTTACAGCACAGCTACACTCACAGATAACTGAGCCTCCAACCTGCCTGTCAAACAGCATCAAACCATAAACCTACCCGAATCTAGTCTGAGTGGAGTCCTGCAGGGATCTGCTGTGAAGTCCGGCGGCCAGTGGATGCTTGCTCTGCTGCCGTTTAATGGATGACAAACAGAGCTGCTAACATCCAGCAGTGCAACTTACGCACTCCACAAATCCATTCAGCAGCTCCACCCTCCACAGTCAGTGGTTTATTCACTGCTAAATTACAGCTCATAACTCGTACCAATGGCTAACACTGCTTCAGTGTATGTGTTTTTGCTGAATAGCAAAACATCCCGGTGCAGACTATTTACTGGAGTTTAACAGCCTGTTGCTCATGAGGCATTTGAAGATAATTACATGCAGAGCCATTCTCTCTGTCCAATAGTCCACCACTAACATTTTCATGACTACTCGTCTCATCAATGAAAATGAAACATAGATTTCATCTTAGTTTTTACTATCCAGATCATTTTTAGCTCATCATTGTCTTGTTTTTGTCATGGTTAAAAAGGCCGTTGACAATTTGTTTTTAGCATAGTTTTCATCAACAAAATTAACACTGTTAAAGATTAAAAGCTGAAACACTTGTGTGTTGAAAGGTTCTTTTGCTATTCGATCAGTGTCTTATAAACTATAGAATATAGTACACCACTCTGCAGAGTATACTGTTCCCTGCTTTTGCTGGCTGTATTGTATTGTAGTGATGTTTGCTGACACAAAGTAGGCCTACATGCTTGCAGCTCTGAATGTTTGCAAGAGTCACAGTGTCAGTCCTCTTTGAGGTACATGCAATCCCCCCTCCCCCACAAAAAAAGTGAGCTCCCCCAGAAGGCATGGTATAGTTCACACACTGGGTTTTTGTAAATGAAAAGAATATGGTCCAGACCTGCTCTACATGAAAAATGTCCTGAGATAACTTTTGTTATGATTTAACTCAATATAAATAAAATAGATTTGACTTGACAGTTCTGATGAAGCAGATCAGCTGAGTTTTTGACTGATAAACTCTTAGTAACTACATTTTCTGGACTTTGTCACTCATTTAGTCATGAGCATAATGCTTCAGAGAAATACTGGAGATGTCAAGAAAAGGATGGTTGATAGCATCCATGGTTGGTAGGAAAATGTTATTTTTGTGATTTGAGTGGACTGGCCCTCATAACAAATGTTAGCAATTGACTCGTTTGGTTGTGGGTGTTGACCCTTGACTGTCTCTTAAAGTCAAAGTCACATGAACTCAGTCATGTGTTGTGTTTTTGTTCATCGGTCTCAGGTCCTCTTAGGGCTCTTCCAGTGTAATCATTCAGCACAGAGCTGAGCCCCGAACCTGAGGTGACAGAGAAAATGTGGACCTGGACTGGGTCAAGTTACTCTGAACTCTGATGAACTTTGCACAACTGTCATTGAAAATCCACCCCTTTTACTCTGCAGCGTTGAGCATTAAAATGTCCTCTGCCACCTGAAAGTGTGATCTCAACATTCATGAGATAAAATGTGGTGTGTGTTAGTCTGTCTCCAGCTCTCCTGTGCACCGCAGGGCTGGAGCTGCAATCAATCTTTGGTCAAACGACAACAGAGGGGCAGACAGACCGGGAGAGGAGAGATTAAAACCAGATGTGAGGGGTTTACGTCCAGAACTACCCCCTTCACTCAGACTGCTTTGTTCCCAAGCAGAGGAGACAGGAGATAGAGCAGAGAGGGGCGGAGGGAAGGTGCAAGGATCCACTCTGCCTACAGTCTCTTTCTCTTTCTGGCTCCATTTGCGAATCAAATTGAAATGACAGAAGCTAGTAAAACCTCCCGTGCTGCTAAAATGTTTTTACAGTCCCCTGAAACTGAATGCTTTTGCTGATGAAAAATGCAATAAGTAGCAATGGAAATGCATTTGTTGAATAAGTAATGAGTCATAGTTGGCCCAACATTACTTCTATCTTATTGCAAAACTGCAAAAGTCAGGAGAGGCTTTTTACTTTTTCAAATATCTGACCTTCCCACACAAGTATTAGCTGGCTGTTTGTTCAAAGATTCATTATTCATTATGGCCTATGTGACCTCTTGTGCTTGGGTATATAATGTTCTCTGTAAGTAGCTAAGGTGGAAGTCGAGGGCACTTTTACACCTGTGGTTTGGTTCGTTTAGCCCAGACCAAGGTTTTTTGTTTTTATTCTAAAATTCTAACAAGGTCATTGAGCTTTTTTTTTATTATGGAAAAGGATCAAAGTATTTTTTCAAAGCAGAGCATGTTAATGTCTTCAAACGTGTCTGAAGGGTATCTTTAAAGATACAGTGAGTCAGATTTAGGGGGCTTTAATGGTGTCTAGCAGTGAAAATTGCAGATTTCAATCAGCTGAAACGTCTCCTGGTTAGAATTCTTTCAGTGTTCATTGTTCAGGAGGTTTTCACCAGGAGCCAAATTATCCACAGAGGTCTCCTCCTCTCAAAAACAAATGGACCTGGGGATTTATACTGACAAAAAAAAACAACCCCGTAATAATCCAGTTTCATGTTACAAATTAGTGTTAGTTCTTCAATGCTTTCTAGCATGTTGGAGACGGACCGTTAGCCTAGCACCTGCTTATGTTTGCTTACCTTTTTTCTCTGATAACTTAAGTTCCAGACATTAAGAAGGTTTTTACCATGAGCCAAATTATCTGCAAAGGTCTCCCTTTCTAAAGCAAACAGACCAGGTAATTTTAAACCTACTATGGTGGCCAACGTGGCCGGTCTGAGCTTGACTCAAGTTGGCTGATGATGTCCCTCGCTAGCCTGGTGACACCATCCTAATCTCGCAAGCTCATATTCGATTTCGCTCCGCAGATCAGTCTGGCCATGCAATCATTAAGGCGCATTATGACATCGGTTAAAGCTTATTGGGCCAATCACAACTGTTTATTACTTTGGGGCGGGCATGTCATCACAATAGGAGGGACAAGGAGTGGAGTGAATGCATTTCGTAAACAACAAACATGGCTACTGATTTTGAAACTGCTATGGCAAATGTGTTGAACGAACTGGAATGTATATTTTCTTTAAAAGCAGAACAAATGGCTGCACTGAAAGCTGTTATTGAAAAAAAGGATGTGTTTGCCGTCCTTCCTACAGGGTTTGGCAAAAGTTTCATTTACCAACTGGCTCCGTTGACCGGGAAAAAGATGGGACTCAGTGAAAACCCAGTGGCTGTTGTTGTTTCTCCGCTAGTTGCTCTCATGGAGGAGCAGGTCAGGGAAGTGACCAAGCTGGGAATCACAGCCATGCAACCCGTCTCATTTACCTCAAAAGAGTTAATATGCACATGTGGCAAACAGAAGAAATGAGTGTAAGTTTTCATATTCATATTCATAGGCCGAAGCCCCACATATGTCCATAGACGCTCAATTTGTTTTACGGCGCAGATCAAGGTCAGTTTCATCAATCTGATAGTGATCATCTGCAAAATCCTTTTTTCATGCAATTTCATACAGAAATAGATAAACTCAAGGACTTTCAATGACCTGTGTACATTTATGCATATTTTCAAAACATTGCCGCAGTTTGTGAATAGTGGTATGAAGATTTACATAAAATTTTATAGTCTATGATATCAGAACTCACTGCCCCTGCCCTGCACATCATGATTGGTTGTCTTAGCAAACAGAGACAGATAAGAACAAGTGCATTACATTAGCCTACCTTATCATGTTCTTGTGTAGTAGGATGCCTATTAGAACTACTTTCTTCTTCTTGCCTCATTTTTTTCTTAAAGAAATTCAGCAGACTCATTTAACAAAAAGTTTTTTTCATCATAAGAGTGTTTTAATTATTCAGGCAGGGCACATGGTTTCATAACACAGTTAAATGTAAATTTGTCAGCAATTTGCTTACCTTGGTACAATTCCGACCAGCAATGTATGGACGACAGGCGACTTCCACGCTATTTACTTTGTAAGCCAATTAAATAGGCAACCAGTGTAGGAGACTAGGGGAAGGACGAAGTCGCATGAAGTTCAGGGTAGCCCCACGAGACCTAAACTTGCTTTCTGAGAATAGTATGCGGTCCGGTCAAGCCACACAATGGGCTGGACGTAAAAAAAAAAAAAGGCCTTGGTGACGGTGGAGTGACATTTCTTAAACGGGTGTGAGAGAGTGACATTGATGGTGAAAGAGTGACAGTCACGCCAGATGAGTGAGAGTTGGCAACCCTGTTGGAGTGTGGCACTCTGAACAACCAAATGGTATATTTCAGCAGGGCTTCGAATTTTCAAACTGTCCAGTTTGCGACAGGGTGTAATCTGGCACTTGGCATGACTATTTCAGCCCGTTCTAATTCCAAAGTTGTCAAATACCGCTAGTTTGATTTTGGTGTCAGAAACCTGATGCCAAAAACCGTCTTTCGTGGAGGTATGATACTCCAGCAGGTGGTGTCAGTTTGTAGCATGGCCGGAAGTAACCTTTCGTGGTGTTATGATACACTAGCGGTCGGCTGGACAGCACCTGTTGTGGCAGTATGATATGCGGAAGGGCAGCGTCAGGTCATAACGTAGTTAGATGGCATCTGTTGCGGCAGTTAGCGGCAAGTTGAAACACTGCCGCTGACAACATAATATCAGGAGCTGAAAAGTCCCTATAGGGCAGGCAGGATGGCCGATGGGGCCAACAAAGCCAAGACTTCACAAGGGAGCCCGGTGTTCCGTATGAATGTAGCTGTTCCTTTGTTGCTTAAACCTAATTGTGTTTTTGTTGACCTCCTGGCGTTGGTTGTGGTGTCCCGGAACATCAACAGCCAAGGCAGGAGGACATCTAGCATGTAATGTAGATGTGAGAGGCCACTGACAAAGCAGCGATATGTGCCGACAGGGGTTAAGAACATGTTGACTATTTACAAATGCATCCCATTCTTGAGACATGTACATGTACTAATATTCTGTTGCTGGGTTGGACTTGTCAGGAGAGGGCAGAGAGGCAGGGCAAGGAAAGAAGAACAACACAGGCAGAAAGCGGGGGACACCATGGCAACAATCGGGCTGGGCCCTATTTCAAAAAGCAGGATGAGTGAAAACTCTGAGTATGTTGAGCCTGAAATGAGGGAAACTCTGAGTTTTCTGTTTCACAAAGCCAGTTCAGCATAACCTTGAGTCAGTTACTATGGCAACATACTCCATGAAGCAAACCTGCTGGCTCGCAGGTTTACTTCATTTAAGCCCAAGGCTGATCACCTGCTGAGTGTGTAGCAGGAAGGAGAGACATGGCGTTTCCTTTTGTGAATGAAGTCATGGACGCTGAGGCACAGTTTATACAGAGGCTGTTGCATAAGGAGAAGGTGATTAGATCCCATATGGATTTCTCCCCGGAGGAGTGTCTATTTGAAAGATACAATTTCACCTCACACTCTATCATTTATCGTAACATTCTGTTCAATCAATCAATCAATCAATTTTATTTATAAAGCCCAATATCACA
>NC_065522.1:4872373-4875731 GCF_006386435.1 Epinephelus moara | reverse complement strand
GACATGAATGTTAAAATCGCCTACAATAATAACTTTATCTGATTTAAGAACTAAACTGGATAAAAACTCAGATATATCAAATATTACACATCATGGATTTGCATTATCATCAGAGCAAATTTTATGTGCTGCCCTTTGATTCTTCGGCAGTGGCAGTTTTCTTTATAACATCGGGAAGACTGAACACATCAGCAAGACAGCGGTTTGTCGGGTCATAAGAAAAGTGACCGTGGTTCTGAAAAGACTTTTCCCCATTTTTGTGGTTTTGGGCAAAAATCAGAATGGGTTATGAAATGAGACTTCCATGGAGCATTGATGGCTTAGTGGATGGAGCGGGTGCCCCATGTACAGAGGATTAGTCCTTGTTGCAGCAGCAGCGGGTTAAATTCCAGCCTGCAGTCTTTGGCTACATGTCGATTTTCTGATGATGGAGGCGCTTGAAGAAGCATTCGGTGTTGTCGGCAGTCATGATAGTGGACATTCTTCCAATGATCACATAGCCCTACGTGGGAAACCAATCAAAAAGGTCAAGAAGAAAGCACTTTTCAGAGCCACGAGACTTCTGGCTGTGTTAGGTAGGCCTAATATAAAGCCATATTGCTAATTGTTGTGTACACACAATCCTGATGATGGGCAATATTTCATATTGGGCTAATAAACATAACACATACAGGAAGCAACATAGCACGCACATGCCGACAGGGAGGTGATGCCAGGGCAAGTTACCACTCCTATCTCTGGTAGAATTACAGCGAATTCTTATCCCATAGGAAACAGACATTTATATTACAGACATCCTGTGGTAAACTGACATTAGTCCACATCCCTATGTAAAACTAATCCCGTCCGAATAGTACTTTAATCAGAAATGAATCTATGTGGATACATAATGCAATGATTCATGAATACTTTTCATATGGTCAAAGATTCCGCGGTGTAATAGGCTACAATTATGAAACTCAGCATCCTCATCATAGCTCTGTCTGAGCAAGGAGATTTCATGAATCAGAAGTCATTTTACAGAAATTCAATTAACATAAGCCTAATATTGACAGAATGAAGTAAGTATAAGTAAAATCTTTACCAGTCTGTACAATATCTTTGTGTTTGATTTTGAGATGCGGCCCAGTGTGTTTGGGTCCCATCAGATTACAGTTGAATAAGAGAATATAGCAATTTATATTGAAATATATGAACACTGTAAAGATATAAAAATGTTTTTATATTTTCTATTTATTAGACACACACTGACATTATACATTATACATTATATAAGGTCACTTGACATTATCTATTAACATGCTCTGCAATCTTTCCCCATCCCTCCCCATGCTGTTAAACTGCAGCTGCCGTAATAGATTTTTTTTCATGTCCTCATTCGCAGTCATTAAAATCTCTGATTCAGCTGGGATAAAACAAGTGGCTCTACTTTCTGCCCCTGAGAATCATGTTATCTGCACTCCACTGACGTGGCTTGTGGTGCTCACCATGAACGTGTTTCCCTCAGGCTGAACATACTCAGAGTCAACTGAATTAATTCTGATCAGCTGTTCTGGAACTGAAAACTCAGTGTTTCCCAGCTCAGGCTCAGTAAACTCGGAGACTGGGATTCAGGCTCAGAGTTTTTGAGCCTGCTTTCTGAAAAAGGGCCTTGTTCACATAAACTGCTCTAATGTTTGCATACGCAAAGTAATGCACCCAAATTTGTACATGTCCCCTGTTTTTTTTAAAACACTGCAATCACATGACAAATGCACTGATGGGTGTAAACAAGGAGGTGGTGCCAAGCGGTCTTGTAGGGAGGCAGGTTGGGGCTGGTGGATGGGTCTTAAAACGGTAGACTTTCCCCCTGAGGACATGTATTCAAAACCATGTGAACCTTAAGTGAACTTTGAGTCATTACAAGATATGTCCCCATCATGTTTCTTTTACTAATTCTAACCTCCCGACCTTAAATTACATAACTGTACACTAAGGACGTGACATGATTTCTATGGCGCTAATTCATAGGATATCATATGGACTGTTTTATGAGGATACATTGCAACAGTGGCCAATGAGTATCCAATTTTCAGAAGGGTGACTAGGCCAAACAGAGGGGCACCTTGACATCCCAGCCTATTATCCATTAATTATCTGCTATTCAAAATATATTAATCATTTCACTATTCATAGGTAAATTAATCGAAATATGAGGTCAAGAAGGGATTCTGTTACAAAGAGATTTCTTTAATAAACAAACAAATAATTTAGGGCACATTCTCTGTCTCATCTGTGTGTTTTTATGGTGGCAACAGATGATGGTGACAGGTGTATGATGGGTCTTTTTCTACTGTCATTCACTGAATTTGACTTAATCTTAACATTTTGCAATATTTTCTATGAGTCATACTGGTGAAGAGGTTACTGCTCCTGTTTTCTTGTCTTATGTTTTTTTCCCCACTGTTTGTTCTTTTGAGCTTTCGTCAGAGTCAGTAGAGTTGGAATTGGACATCGCTGCTCTCTGACACCGTTCCCGTCTCTGCCTCCACACTTGAATGAATAACATTTCTGTGTTTTTCCTGGAACCTACCTCAGGGAATCTATGCTTTTGTCTTCTATACCCATATGAAGCGCTTCAAAATGCCAACAGTCGTCTGCTCTTTTGGTAAACAGTCAAGCGCTGCCGAGTTTTGATCAGCACATCAAGGACAGGGTGTACAGTACATATGAAGTCAATATTTTGCCATTCATCCTGTCTCATAACATGAAAAGAAGTGATACTGACTGAACAAAGGGGGTTTTGTGAAGAAAACTGTTGTTTAAATGAGCACATTTTAAAACCATGTTTTTAAAGGCTTTTATGATTATATATTCTGATGTCAACAAAGTCTGTGTTAAGCCAGAGGAGCTATCATTAAAATTCTTCAGTCAATGGAAAAGGAGAAAAGGCACCAATACTGAAGGGAGCTTAGCCTTTATTGCTGATTGTCATGGTCACTGTTAATGGATAACAACAAAGGGCCATGTCTCTAGATGCCAAGCTTTTGAATTCTGAAATCCCAATGGTCAGAAAAATGTATGATTGGACCAAAAGGCCATTTGTCCCTTGGTTTTTGGACTCCTGTTTTGAAGCCTCTAGTTTGGCCTTTTGGCCTTTGCCATCTTGGTTTTATGGAGCCAGAAGTGACCCCTTTTTGGATGAGATGCTGGAGCTGTGGAGGAGCAAAGGGTGGATCTGACTGAGAAGCTGAGAACAGTATCGGTAGACAGCCTGTAACTTAAAGGGGCCTGCCCTTAAAGGACAACTTCGGTATTTTTCAACCTGGGCTCTATTTCCCCATGTGTATGTGTGCGTATGATTCATGGTACAACTCGT
>NC_065522.1:4872110-4872269 GCF_006386435.1 Epinephelus moara | reverse complement strand
TTCTAAAATTGGTTCAGTATTGAGCCGCGAAACGAGCTAAAACGGTAATGGGGGCAAATGTGTCCCATATAAAAGTGCTTTTTTTCGCCACTGACCGGTTCAGATTGCCAGTGTTATCTCTGTAGATAGCATATTGTAGCAGCCCTGGGGCAGTGGTGA
>NC_065522.1:4852699-4868848 GCF_006386435.1 Epinephelus moara | reverse complement strand
AACCCAAACGACCTCATTATGATTCCCAAAAACGCCAAGACAAAACTCGAGGCAAAGCGAGGGTCTATATAGGAGATGCTTTTGAACGGTGGAGACGGTTGAAAGCGGAGAAGAATTTGAAATCGGATGTTGAAGTGGCTACTCTTCTCCTCAACAGGTAAGCTTTAGCCAAAGTTGGCTACTCTTCTCCTCAACAGGTAAGCTTTAGCCAAAGTTGGCTAACTAGCATCATAGCTAGACGGGGATTTAGAATACTTTCAACTGTTATTCATTTTCGATCATACATTGTAGCCCATGTGCAGGTGGGTCATCAACCCGACTGATTTTTTTGAGAAACAAACGTTAGCAGCACCGCAAGCAGCATTAGCCGTGTCCCGGTACATAGCATTAGCAGCCGGCTCCTCCTCAGCTGTATCCCGGCAGCAGCGTTAGCAGTGTCCCAGTACATAGCATTAGCAGCGGCCCTGCCACGGCAGCCGCCCGTGGACAAACAAATCAGTCTCCAGTGTGCCGCTGTCCAGCAACCTCGAATCTGTAGGGGAGGGGGGGCGGACAGACTTGCGGCAGTATTTTGAATTTGAGTGCAGTAACCGTTTTGGCCACATTCTTACATACGGCGCCTTTAAAACACCAACAGCAACTCTGGATCTGGAACTCCAATGCAAGTGTGATTGATTGTGTGATAAATATGCTTTCAGCATATTTTTTGAGCATGCATTACCTTTGAGGTTATTCTAGAGAACATTCTGGACAGTATTTGTCATTGTTTTGGATTGTTGCAATAATAATAAATATACATTTGCATAAAATGGGGGCCTCCGTAGTGTAGTGGTTAGAGCACTTGTCTTCCATGCATTAATTTCGATTAATTAATCACAGAAACAATAATGGGTTTGAAACAAACAAAACAAACTTTTACTCTGTCCGTCACTGCACTCGCATTTGCGACTAAAAATAGTTTTGTGCAAGCAAAATAAATCATTCAGCACGCTGTGCAAGTACAGATTTCAACCAGCAGCAGAAACGAAAGACGAATCCCGCTGGTTCTAGGTTGAACGGGGGTCACAGACACAGACTGGATTACGTATTCCTGTCAAATACGGCGGCCATAGTGCTCTGCAGCGCAAGATAAGGCTTACCGCCGACATAGAAGCCCGGCTCCAATAATGTCCTCTTCTTGGTGTCATGACTGCCCAAAAGGACCTGAACAGCCGAGCCGTGGCAGCACACAGGTATGTGACGTGTCAGAGGAGAAACAAGCCGTTCACATTTCTCTCTTTGTGGCAGGTAACGGCCCACAAACCTCACCGCACTTTAGGGACTGTTCTTTACTTATGAAGGGACTTGTCAGGGGAGGAGGGTGGCTGGTTGATTTTTATTTTATTTATTTATTTTATTTTGATCCCCCCTATGTTAATCACTTATTGATGCTGTTTTTGAAGTATGAATAAGTCAATAAGTAATTTATTCCATTGAAATATCATTGATGTATTATAGAAAAGTGATTTATCTTTTTATAAATGACAAAAGGCACATCTGCCTCATTTTTGCTGTGGTATCGTGATACTACTCAGAACCAATTTTGGTACCGTGACAACACTAATCTGGAGGGGGTTCACTTGTAAAACTAATGAAAAACTAAACAACAGTATTCGGCCAAGCATTTAATTTTATTAAGGCTTCGGCTTCGGCCACAAATTTTCATTTCGGTGCATCCCTACACTTAACCTTGTGTATCATTGAAGGCCACAGTGGCTTTGTCACATGATGGAGGCGACACTGCTTGGTCCTGTGAATGGAACATTTACATTTTAAAAAATGCCCAGATGAAACTGTTGATAAGAGCACAAGGAACCACTGGAGTATTTCAAGCCTGAAATATCACCTCAAAGCAAAGAATTTAGTAGTGAACCCAGAGGTCTGAGCTAGCGAAGCCTCTGATGATAGTGCTAGCAGCCAGCCTCGACCAGGCTGAGTCAGTCTACCTGCGACCAACTAACTAACTCCCTTGCAAAATGAATTGCAATGGACTGGAGACCAGTTTCTGTGATAGAGGACAGGGGGACAATTGTGTCCAAAATCCAGCAGCTTTACTACTACACTTCTGCCAAAATTCATTTGAAAAGAATTTTTTTTAAATACTTTCACAGCAAAAATTGATGTATGCAATTTAATTATATTAATTAGTCACAGAGCATGTAATTAATAAGATTAACTTTATTTTATACTTTAATTGTCAAGAAATACGTTATTCTCCACATACTGTCTGTGCTGGAACACTGTTACCACCCTCTGTTTGTGAAGGATCCATTAAGGTCTCTGTCTCTTTAAGCCCCCCCCCCCCCCCCAAAAAAAACGCCCAGTCTGCTCTGATTGGTCAGCGTTCGCTGGTGTTCCATATCTCAGTGTCTCTGCATGGCTAGCAGCTGGGGAATGACTGTAACAGAGAATAGCAGCCCTTTTAATTGAGAAAAATCACCAATGAAAGCCTCTAAACACAACTGAGCATGTTTCAACAGGAATATGATCTGAAATCAAGGGGAAATTAACATCAGCAACAAAGTTTAGATCTTTTCTTGACATTAACATGTAGTTACATGTAGCCTACATTAGCAGTGTACTGGCAGCCAGGTAATGACTATAATGGAGAATAGTGGCATTTTTTACTGTGAAGGATCGAAACACAACATGTTCCAACAGGAATATGATCTGGAGTGACAATTTAGCAAAATCAGCAGCGAAGTCCACGTCTTTCCTAACCTTAGCATGTAATGTAAACACACAGTAGCGTGCTTACTGCAAGAAATTTGGCACACAATGACATCATGCTGTAGCCAGAGTAGAAAAAAACTGTTGAGTGTTCAGAATGATAGGAAACTTTTTTGTTTATAGGGATTACTGCTACATAACTCATTATTTGAAAGTTTGGCCACGTTAAATTAAACATCCATCACTCTGGCTAATTAAAGGGATAGTGCACCCAAAAATGAAAATGCAGTCATTATCTACTCACCCTCATGCCGAGGGAGGCCCTGGTGAAGTTTTAGAGTCCTCACATCCCTTGCGGAGATCGGCGGGGGAAGCGGCTAGCACACCTAATGGCTGACGGCGCCCCAGACTAACGTCCAAGAACACAAAATTGAAACCACAAAATATCTCCAACATGCTCATCCGTAGTGATCTAAGTGTGCTGCAGCCGCGACATAAAAAGTTGTTTCAAAAAATCATTTGAACTCTGTTTTTAGCCTCACTGTAGCCTGTAGCTCTGACTGCTTCTCTGTGCTCCACGCTCACGTGGGCGCGCTTGCGCGAGAGCAGCGAAAGCATGAGCTTTGCTTACTCGTGTTTACATCACGTGACACGTGCACCGCAGGGAGAGACAACAGTAACCATATATCCGAGACCAACGGCATTGTCCGCCTGAACTACGGTAGAAATGAATGACTTCTCTGAAAGCCTGCCATCTGGTCCTGCGGGTCTCTGCCTTTTCTTCCAGTTGATCTTGGGGAAGTAAAAAAATGTCTCCAGAACACCACGGGTCAGTAGTACTGGAAACTCAGGGTGATCGGTGATCTCTGAAGAGCAGCAGTCTCGTCAGTACTGATGTCCAGATTCTCAAGTGCAGGCATCGCCAATTCCCAGTCTGAGCAGCAAAGACTTTCTTCATCCGTTGGCATTGCTTTGCATTTGAAACAACTACACCACCAGGTTTCCAGTGCTCGACTCCGGTATTCTGCGGCTGGCTGAGGGTTAGGCTCATGAGCTGCAGCGGCTGCTTCGTCCAGTAGCCTGAGTTCCGTCCGTATAGTTGGGCTCAAACAAATACGGCTCAACAAAGAAATGCTGAGTGCGGAGCACAGAGAAGCAGTCAGAGCTACAGGCTACAGTGAAGCTATGAGGGTGAGTAGATAATGGCTGAATTTTCATTTTTGGGTGCACTATCCCTTTAATATTGTATGAGTATCTTGAGAACAGGCCAAAATTCAACTTGTCCGTTGTTTAGTGTGTGTGCTATCTGTAAAGAGTTTCTGCACTCACCATGCAGAAACTCCACTCTATAACACCACTGAAATCACAAGTAGTGTTTTTTGTAGTTCCAACAAATCCATCAGGACTCAGTACTCAAATACTGTATAGTACATACAGTGACATGCAAAAGTTTTGGCACCCCTGGTCAAAATTTTGTTTACTGTGAGTAGTTAAGTAAGTAGAAGATAAACTGATCCCCAAAAGAGATCAGCATTGGTAAAGATGACACATTTCTTCAGTATTTTGAGCAAGATTACTTTTCTACATTTTCGAAATAACAAAAGAGGAAAAGGGCCTGAAGCAAAAGTTTGGGCACCCTGCATGGTCGGTACTTAGTAGCGCTCCCTTTGGCAAGTATCACATCTTTTAAACACTTTTTGTATCCAGCTGAGTCTTTCAATTCTTGTTTGGGGAATTTTCACCCATTCTTCCTGCAAACGGCTTCTAGCTCTGGGAGATTCTTTGGCCATGTTGCATGCACTGCTCTTCTGAGGTCTGTCCACAGATTTTTAATGATGTTAAGGTCGGGGGACTGTGAGGGCCATGGCAAAACCTTCAGCTTGCTCCTCTTGACGTAGTCCATGGTGGATTTTGAGGTGTGTTTAGGATCATTGTCCTGTTGTAGAAGCCATCTTCTCTTCATTTTCAGCTTTTTTACGGATGGTGTGATGTTTGCCTCCAGAATTTGCTGGAATTTCACTGAACCCATTCTTCCCTCTACCTGTGAAATGTTTCCCGTGCCACTGGCTGCAACACAAGCCCAAGGCATGATCGATACACCCCCATGTTTAACAGTAGGACAGGTGTTCTTTTGATGAAATTCTGCACTCTTTTTTCTCCAAGCATACCTTTGCTCATTGCATCCAAAAAGTGCAATGAGCACTTCATCAAACTTCATCAGTCCACAGGACTTGTTTCCAAAAAGCATCAGGCTTGTTTAGATGTTCCTTTGCAAACTTCTGACACAGGACACTGGAAAGGTTTTCTTCTAATGACTCTTCCATGAAGGTCATATTTGTATAGGTGTCACTGCACAGCAGAACCTCCAGAGCCTGATAAATCTTCCTGCAGGTCTTTTGCAGTCAAACAGGGATTTAATTTGCTTTTCTAACAATCCTATCAGCAGCTCTCTCAGAAAGTTTCCTTGGTCATCCAGACCTCAACTTGACCTCCACAGTTCCTGTTAACTGCCATTTCTTAATTACATTACGAACTGAGGAAACAGCTACCTGAAAACACTTTGCTATCTTCTCATAGCCTTCTCCTGCTTTGTGGGCATCAGTTTTCAGAGTGCTAGGCAGCTGCTTAGAGGAGCCCATGGCTGCTGATTGTTTGCCCCCATTATTTTCTATTTACAAACCCACACCGGCGGTGGCTCGTCCAAAGTCCAAAAAAAGTAATTTATTATGAACAGGTCAATAAAACAGGTTTCAAGATTTCAAAATACCTTGTGAACAAACGAAATATTCAGTATTATGATCTCACTGCCGGTAAAAAAACGAAAAAAAAAACAAAAAAAAAAAAAACAGTTTGCTCCTGCAGCCAGCCAGAGACGAAGGATCCATTCCACACACCTGAGTCAGAGAAAAAAGAAGGAGAGAAGGAGAGAGATCGAGTTTCTGTCTTTGATGAATGAAGCCTTATTGTTTTGCTGCTATTAAACAATGAGAGACATGTTTTCTCCATTTACTTAATAGCATAAATATTCACACTACTGCGCACGGGGAGACAGAGACCTGCTCTGCTCCAGACACACTCAGCACCTTGGACAACACGGCACACCTGACTGTTGTCAATGTGTACATGTTAATTTGATTTCAGTCATTTTGTTTTAAATCTGGATATGTGCAGGTGGACTCAGCCAGTGCTAAGAAAGGTCCTATGCCTGCCTGTTGGAGAGATAGAGAAAAGATTAAAGCGTCAAATTGCGGTAAAAGATGCTGTATAAAAGACAGGCTACAACTTTTTTTCCTTGTCCCCCCTGGAATTATTCTCTAAAATTTTACTGTTTATTGTCCCCCCCAACTATGAAATGGGATTTTCGCCCCAGCACTGACTGCTCTGGGAACTGGGCCAGGATCATTATCACAAGATGTAACACCTGTAATACAGTAAAAGGAAGTAGTGAGCTCCAGGTTATCTTTTATCATTCTGTGTACTCATCATCACTTTGGCTCAGAACAAATGGCAGTCATCACCTGGATTCCCCAAGAAAATAATGAAGAGGCTGATTTTGAGTGTAGAAACACTGATTGACTGATTTAAAAAGTATTGTTGTCTGTAACTAATTACAGTATATGTGTGTTATTGCTCTCTCAGATGGGCCTACAAGATACCTCATTCGTCTAATGCTTAGTGCCATACATTCAGTGGAGTTTTAGTGCTCATGGGACTGCGTTGAAGATGCTCTGAAATGCTGTGTGATGACAAAAATCTTTTCTGCAAAGCTACTTCAAGGGCAGCCACTTAATATTTCATTAAGCTGAAGGCTTTTAGACTAACAGATGCTTGGGCCACATGCCAAAGAAAAGGTCATCTTCTTCTTTCTCCTTTCTGTTGTGGCAGAAATCACCATTTGACACATTTCTCTGATTACAGAGCATGAAAGTAGTCATAAGCCAAAGTCCTCTTGCTTCCTTTCAAGCTTTCAACCATATCTTGTGGTCTTCATCAGTGCTAACCTGTGATCCAGTGCTGACCGTTCCTATAAAATTAATGTAAAATGCCTACAAAAATAC
Organism: Epinephelus moara; assembly: GCF_006386435.1. Classification (NCBI taxonomy): domain Eukaryota; kingdom Metazoa; phylum Chordata; class Actinopteri; order Perciformes; family Serranidae; genus Epinephelus; species Epinephelus moara. Next base: position 4,862,081 of record NC_065522.1, on the reverse strand, counting down.
CAGTCATCTCTATCCCTCTAAAAGCCTTAGAACTCCAGAAAAATTCACTTATTTAGGGACTGTGATTACAAGGCACCACTCATCTCTCCTGCAAGCCAACTTCCACTCCCAATAGATAGGCTATATTAAATAGTAAAATTCAGTTTTGGAAAACTCTCACCATCTCCTTCATCGGCAGAATGTACTCCACTAATATGATCTTTTTATCTCAAATATTATATGTAATTCAAAATATCCCTATTTTTCTGACCGTCATTTTTTAAGAGACTAGACTCCATAATATCCCCCCTCTTGTGGAATTACAAAACACATAGGATAAGTAGGAAACATCTACATGAATGCAAATCCGAAGGAGGATTAGCTCTTCCAAATTTCATGCTATACTATTGGGCCTCTGCCTTTAAGTCCTTTAGCTTTTGGCTTGACATGTCAATCTCTCTACCTAATTGGTTAGAGCAAGAAGATTGTTATCCCTACGCCATTACAGCAGCAGCAGACCACACCGGGTGCCACTCCTGTCAGCTAACAACAGGAAACTGAGGCTACAATTCACACGGGATCACCAAAATTGGACAATGGAAGATTGGAAAAATGTTGCCTGGTCTGATCAGTCTTGATTTCTGCTGCAACATTCAGATGGTAGGGTCAGAATTTGGTGTAAACAACATGAAAGCATGGATCCATCCTGCCTAGTATCAACAGTTCAGTAATGGTGTGGGGGATACTTTCTTGGTGCATTTTGGGCCACTTAGTACCAACTGAGCATTGTTTAAATGCCACAGCCTACCTGAAAATTGTGATTGCTACTTCCAGCAGGATAACGCACCATGTTACAAAGCTCAAATCATCTCAGACTGGTTTCTTGAACATGACAATGAGTTCACTATACTCCAATGGCCTCCACAGCCACCAGTCACCATCCAATAGAGCAACTCCAATGGCCTCCACAGCCACCAGTCACCATCCAATAGAGCACCTTTGGGATGTGACAAATCTGCATCAAATGCCTAATGCTATCATGTCACTATGGACCAGATATCTGAGGAATGTTTCCAGCACCTTGTTGAATCTATGCCATGATGAATCAAGGCAGTTCTGAAGGCAAAAGGGGTCCAACCTGGTGCTACCAAGCTGCACCTAATAAAGTGGCCAGTGAGTGTAGATAAAAAAAGGTACAGAAGACATATGGGAATAAAGCCTCGAATACATACACATACGCAACAATGCACAACACTGTCTTATACAATTTAAAACACGTCACAGACTACTCCAAGGCAACAATACACAACATAATCCATTGTCATGAGAAGGAACAACAGTTCCAACCTACAATATGTGGCTATTTGAGTACGCTACATTTGGAAAGGATAATCTAAAAGGGCAGACTCCCACAATATATCTCAATGTGGCAACCACTCATATCACACTTTGCACAAAGAACAGTTCCTGAGCTGTAACTCACTCTTCTGCATTACCCCATTTTGAGTATTAGTTAGTGAGTGAGACAAGGGTAATGAACAGGGAAAAGAAAGGGTTAAGGAAGTCCTGTATCTGGACTTCATGTGCTGAATGTGTGATGATGACTGAAAAACAAATCAACAACGATAGAAATGTCTATTGAGAATCTTACTGTGTATAACAACACTTCTAGAAAACCTGAATTTATAAAAAGGACTGTTCTTTTGCCTTAATACAACAGCAATTTGTTTATTATTTATGTTAATTTATAACAGTCTATAATGCCAATAATTATTTAAAAACTGCTTTGGAGGTCAGGAGTGTCATTAACTACAAGACCATATGTCATCAGACCAACTGCTTGCTACTGATTGGCTCTCTAATTTGAAAACTGAGGCAGGCCTTTCAATACAAGCTCTCATTGGCTATTGTAGGCTGTGGAGAGGACATGGATTTGGACATGGACTTGATCCCATTGGCTCAAGTGAGGTGTCAATTGAAAGGTCAGTGTTCAGCCACCATTTTGGTATTGAGCTGTTGGCATATTTACATGCAATCTGGAGTTATTAGGACAAAACACCCGACATTTTGCTCTCAACAAATTATACAGTGTACATCAGTAAATATTTTCAACTTGAATAGTTCCTTCATCAAGATCTGACGTGTAATTTAAGTGTTCCCTTACATTTTTTGAGCAGTGTATTTCACTGGATTTAGATCATCTGGACCTTTGGTAGTGTATGAGGACTGTTTTTTTTGGAATATAATCAATCTGTGGATGATGAGTCATAATAGGTGAGTTATAACCGTTTGGTTGTTTTTGTTTTTCTGACAGAAGCATTAATTGAACCTGCTGTGGTGATTTTATCTTGAAATGGTCAGCATCAATCACACCGCCAGAAGCATAACTTTCTAGTTATAGGTTGTATGAGTAAACCACTTAAATACAGCAGTTGTTTACATATTATAATCATTTAATAAATCAGAAAAAGGCCTGCAGGCGGGACACTGGGTTATTAAGAGGCTAGTGCAAGAAAAACTCACAATCTACATACTGTTAAAGACGCTCAACATGGCCAACAAGTTGAGAACTAAAGAAAACAATCAAATCAAAATTAACAAATAAAAAAACTCAAGGCAGTGACTTGCTGACTGCAAACAAAAGTAAAACACACATAATTAATCTACATACGGCAATTTATTATACTGCAACCAAGTTTAAAAAAACAATAAGGTTAGTCTGCTTAAAACAACCAGCTACGGCAGATCTCTGGTCCCCAACTTTTCTTGTATGCAGACCAAGCAGTTACCTCTGGGGCTGGAAAAATGAAGTTAATGCAGGAGTGCCAAAAACTGCGGTTCCTTCAATGGCCACTTGAGGCTGGCTTCACAAGTGAGTCTACCTATAGACCCCTATGATAAAATGTCCAATTTTACGGGACATCCACTAGCTAACCAGGTATAGCGTATTCTCCATGTACAATAAGACATGTCCCTGCTACAGTGGCTGCGGGTTCGATTCCAACTCCAGCCCTTTGTTGCATGTCATCCGCTCTCTCTCTTCCCATTTCACGTTAGAGCTTTCCTTTATGATAATGGCGAAATATGCCACAAAAAAAAAGAAAGAAAAGAAAAGAAAAACCTTTACAACAGAAATATACATGTTTACAGCTGGGTTCTAAAATAGGTTTGGTCACTATAGCTGATTTCTCTGTTCATGATATCTGTACGGGGGTGAATTTTTACATAATTCACCTATTTGAATGTTATCAAGGTTAAGACTTCTGCATAATTAAGGGCATGGCTGCTTTAAGGAGGTGGGTACAGTTTGTCAGACACTGTAAATGGTCATAATGCACCAATTTGCACCAGACTGACTTTCTCTCGAGATTAAAAGTCCCACAAATGTGCAACTCTATGTCTGAGCCTCTTTTATTTTAAGTCTTGTTTATGCTGCAGCATTTTCAGTTCATGAAAGTTAATTGTAAAGTTTTGGTCACTAAAAAAGTCTTGTTTAGTGTTTGGTTGCATTTAGGGGCCCTCTAAGGCTGTGGTTCCTAATCTTTTTTTTTTGCGCCAGTGCCCCCGTATTAATTATCGAGGTCCCTTACCACCCCCCATAAATTAAAATGCAGGCGAATTGTCTTCCCTGAATGTTAATGTTGACTATTATCCTGTGTTATATCATCAAAAAACACGTCATTGAATGGCAAATAACAGCTCTAATTAAACTAGACAGTTGGAATATCATTATCATTAGTTTCACAGGGAGCAAAGCCATGTGAATAGAAATTATATCTATGAGAGCTGAAAAAAAGCAACAATTTGGAAATTGGACATTCAAACTGTAATTAGGTCTTGCTTTGATCACAGACAGCAGCCCACCAGAGATTTGGCTGTGATGTCAAACAACAAGCATCTTACAGGAAATTTTGAGCATCAAACACTTAATTTCTTGCAATCTGAAAAACGTTTTTTGCATCAATTTATGGTGGAAATGTCTCGAAACCAAAAATTCCTGCAGCAGGTGACAATTTAAAATATAATGTATAATGCAGTACAGCTTCCAGGCACTCTGTATTGCTTTCAAATATTTATTCTCCTGTAAATCAGCATTTTTCATTTAATATATATCTGCTGAGTCAACACACCTGTAGACATGTTTACTGTTTGGTCCTCATTTGTGTCCTGTCCTACAGTCAGCTGTGCATTATGTTATTACTCTACAGTTGCATGCAAAAGTTTGGGCACCCATGGTCAAAATTTTGTTTACTGTGAATAGTTAAGTAAGGAGAGGATGAACTGATATCCAAAAGGCATGACATTGAGATGAAAATGCTTTTTGACATTTTAAGCAAGATCAGTGTATTATTTTTGTTTTGTACAAGCTTAGAGTGAAAAATGGAAAGGAGCACCATGCAAAAGTTTGGGCACCCCAAGACGTTTGAGCTCTCAGACAACTTTTACCAGGGTCTTAGACCTTAATAAGCTTGTTAGGACTGTGGCTTTTTTACAATCATTGTCAGGAAAGGCCAAGTAATGCAAATTTCAAAGCTTTATAAATATTCTGACTCCTGAAACCTTGTCCCAACAATCAGCAGCCATGGGCTCCTCTAAACTGCTGCCTACCACTCTGAAAACTAAAGAGATAGCTATGAGAAGATGAAGTGTTTCTCAGGTAGCTCTTTCCTCATTTCGTAATGTAATTAATAAATGGCAGTTATCAGTAACTGTGGAGGTCAAGTTCAGATCTGGAAGACCAAGAAAACTTTCAGAGAGAGCTGCTCGTATAGGATTGTTAGAAAGGCAAATTAAACCCTACGTTTGACTGCAAAAGACCTGCAGGAAAATTTAGGAGACTCCAGAGTGGTGGTGCACTGTTCTACTGTGCAACGACACCTGTACAAGTATGACCTTCATGGAAGAGTCATCAGAGGAAAACCTTTCCTGTGTGCGCATCACAAAATTCAGTATCAGAAGTTTGCAAAGGAACATCCGAACAAGCCTGATGCTTTTTGGAAACAAGTCCTGTGGACTGGTGAAGCTAAAATAGAAATTTTTGGACGCCATGAGCAAAGGTATGCTTGGGAGAAAAAAGAGTGCAAAATTTCATCAAAAGACCACCTGTCCAACTGTTAAACACAGAGGTGGATCGATCATGCTTTGGGCTTGTGTTGTAGACAGTGGCACGGGGAACATTTTACAGGTAGAGGGAAGAATGGATAAAAATCTGTGGATAGACCTCAAAAGAGCAGTGCATACAAGACGGCCCAAGAATCTCACAGAGCTAGAAGCCTTTTGCTGGAAGAATGGGTGAAAAATCCCCCAATCCCCACTGACCATGCAGGGTGCCCAAACCTTTTCTTATCTTTTCCTTTTTGGTTATTTTGAGAATGTAAAAGATTAAAATTAATCTCACTTAAAATATTGAAGAAATGTTTCATCTTTAACTTCATTCCAAACTCAAGGCTTCAAAACAGGAGTCCACAAACCAATGGGCGATGTAACGGAAGCTATATCTATTATTTTATCCAGTCTATGATGCTGACATTAAACAAAAGACAACCACTAACCCTTTTCTGCCACTAGCAATAAAATAGTTTACTGTTAAGTCTCCCTCAGCATTTCATTCAGTAACACTGGCACATCTCAACAGCGTTAATGGGCAAAAGACAGCTGCACCTGTATCCTGCTTAATGAAATACTGTCCTGTGATGGTGGTTTGACATGCTTATACCAATGCATAAAATTATGCACTTTGTGGAGAGATAACATTCAATTACTATGGCTATGAAGACGTACGTCTATTCTGTGTCTTAAAACTGATGCAACTTTTGTAAATACATTTATCAAGCTTACCTGACTGTTCTCCCAAAAAAGAGAGCTTAGAACTCTAATGACCCTCCTGCCTCCTGCACACCCTGTAGTGGTCTATACAGTGTTTGGATGTAGTCACATTCACAATATCGTTTCTCTCATTTACATATTTTTCGTGTCAGACAGCCGAACAGGGTAAAATAGCCTTGTGATCTAATGATTATTATGTATCCACTAATACACAAGCATTGTACTGCATGGGACTCCTTACTGCATACAGATGATGGTGGGGACACTTTGTGACCCCTGGAGGCTGAAAAGAGAACAGCATGTTAGATTTATGAGGTTGGATGATACTGCGTGCTTACTGTGCAACCTGGCAAGGTAGCTACAACCACTGGTGGGCGGAGTACTGAAAATCTGTACTCAAGTAAAAGTACAGTTACTCCCATAAAAATGACTCGAGTTAAAGTAAAAAAGTACCTGATTCATAATTGCTCAAAGTACAAGTTACTTTCCGTTTTAATAATGTTTTGGGTTTGCAGACCAAAAATAAGGCAAAACAATAAAAAGACTGCACTTGTTGATAAAACTTTTTCTTTTAGATGAGGTGAAGTAGGTTGGCTAATCAACAAATAAGGATACCCCAGACAATTAAAATATGAACAGTCTCCAGCTCTTTCCCCATTTCTTCATCTCTACCCCTCTCTTCATTATAACATTAAAAATTAGTTACTGGCTCAGTCCAGTCTACCCTCAGGCCACAAGGATTCCAAATGAGGATCCTGTGAAAAAAATGTGGCTAGGTGTGCTCAGGGATTGTCGCTGGAAGCTGCCTCTTGTTCTGGGTTTTGCTGGGTGGTGCCTCTTTTTCTTCCAGGCAGCTGACAACTTGGCATCTGCAGCAGAGGTGCTCCTTGCCTGACCCCCCCCAAACAGTCAGTCCCCAAATTTAAAGCAGACTATCTATAATGAAGGTATTTATACTTATTATTTGACTTGATGTTTCACCTGAAGAGCCAATCTCCAGAGCTTTGACTCGCAGGGCAATATTTTTTTGGCCATTGTATTTTTAATGACAGGATTGTGGGTTATTTAGCTCTGGATAATTCCCCGACCTCAACAACAAGACTCTCCGCATCCATTCTTCATCACAGGAGCAGCCCAAAAAGAGCTGCTACGGGCGCTGGTATATATAAGCAGAGAGCGAGTGGGGAAAAAATGCTTGTAATTCCAGGAGCAGCGAGGCTGGAAATAGGACAGTGGCGTTTGGTGCCATGGGGCGACACACATCTTGCCCCCGCCGGTGTGGGGTTATACATTGAAAATAATAGGGGCATATTTTTTTATACTTGGTGTTCGCCCCTGGTGTGATTTGGCCTTAAGTGTTGCTACCCACCCTGGCCCCTGCATTTAAACCGTTCATCAGATGACAATTTTTTTGTGTAGTTTTGTGTTCTTGTACAATTTAATGAAAAGAAGCTAATATAGTTTCAGTGATAATGCGGAGTACTCTCAGAGAGTCTCTGCTGGCTTCATGTTTTTGCTCCTGTGCAGAAGAGGTTCTCTCTTCCAACCAGCTCAGCAGCTTCATCAACATGAGGTGCTGTTTTCACTCATCACTTCTGGAGAGTGTTTGTGAAGAGCTACCTTTGTAGAGATGGAAACACTAGCTTAGTCTGGGTGGGAAATAAAGATGAAAAGCCAAGTCTCAAATGTATCTGCATTGTTGTGGACACAGTCTTATCCAGAGCAGCATAATACTTTCATATTACATTAATAATGCTTCTCACAGACTGTAATATTGCACTGTGTGAATGAATGTGTACAACAATCTCTACCAAGGTTATTTGAGGACAGTGAAGAAATAAACACACATTAGCATCCTATCCACTTTATTCCTGGGGGCGTTAACCCTATGGGCCCTAGGCTGCCTTTTTTGTCAGGACAATCTGGGCTTACTAGATTTGCCATCATCACATGTCCTTCTATGTGCCTGTATTTTATATTAATTTTTATATCAATGAAAAAAACAAATCCGTGTGACTAAATTCTTACATTTTTACATGTATCTCAGCATAGCAAGTTGGAAGTTGACATATTCTGCCATATATGAAGAGGGGAGACTCTTTGGAATCTGGCAATATAAGAACCATGATGGTGGGACATTCTGTCACTTCACAGTTGTCCAAAACATGTGGTTTGTGCCAGGCGGACATGATTGCCAGTATTTTTTCATTATTGCAAGAAATTCCATTGACTCATTCACAAGTCAAAAATGTGTTTTATCTGAAAGAAACATGCAATATTTACATCTAAGATCATAGAAAAATAGTCAACCAAGTGCAATGATGTCCTCCAAGATAATATTTGCCACTTTGTTTGCAGTAAACAAAGGTTGTTGTTGGTGGGGGGGGCACGTGTCCCCCTCAATGTATATGGTGACTATGGCCCTGTCAGCATGCATAATTAGGCTACTGTTGTCTGGGTGCGCAAAGGTGAAGTACGCTGGTCTTGTCATACAAAGTATGATGGAGTATCAACTGGACAATATGGAGATATTTGTATCTTGAAAGTCGGACTACAAATGTGGATAGACAGGGAGAAACACATGCAAGCCTAAGACGTGGTAAGATACAATATTCCTCACTATATGAAGTGACTGATAACAAGATCGGTATCATGGATTGTAAAGAAATTCGTCAGGTTTTTATTTTGTAGACAATCAATCTGTATTCACAGCGTGATAGGATGACAGCACAATGAGGTGTGTGGTATCACTGGAAAGCTCTGCTCCTGCGCTTTCATGTGATATGGTGGCATTTCTGTGCGACCCTGCATTCGCGAGTAATCCATCCAAGAGTAATGTGTGTGCAAAGCTGTATGAAAGCTCTGTTATTCATGATTTTAGTGTAACTTTATCATTTTTTTTCGCTGTGAAAACATTGGACTACCGACAAGTGCTTGGTCTTGTCGGAAAGCTATGATTCTGCTGTTTCAGGTGATATGTGTGGCTTCTTGCCAGAAAATCAATAGAGAAGAACAGGTGTGAATTTGGACGCACTATGCGTCGTTCGGGCCCATAGGGTTAACAGAAGTAGCAATGAGCTGAATAGTAGGGGTGGGGGAAAAAATCGAAGCAGAATAGCATTGCGATATTTTTGCATGGCAATATCATATCAATACAGGGATGCCAAGTATCGATTTTCTGTTGTATAGATTATTAATGTTACAAATATGGCTGCAGCAGAAAAGAATCTGCTGGTGAGTCTGTAGCTGCAGGAGGGCAGAACTCCAGAGAGGAGACACGCTGGAAAAGGCACACGTTTAATACCTTCACTGAGTGTCATGGGGTCTGGGGGTGTGTGTTTGCAATGATCAAAAGTGCTATATATAATTAATAAATCCGTCATTATGGGGTAAGGTTAGCATTACTGTACTGTAAACTTAATTCTCATTTAAAACAAACCTCACGAGCTGCATTTTTTCATCTGCGTAATATTGCGAAAATTAGGCCTATCCTGACCCGAAAAGATGCAGAAAAATTGGTCCACGCTTTTGTTACCTCTAGGCTGGATTACTGTAACTCTCTATTATCAGGTAGCTC
>NC_065522.1:4815913-4852035 GCF_006386435.1 Epinephelus moara | reverse complement strand
TCTCATTGTGTCATACGGATTACTGTTAATTTATTATGCTGATCTGTTCTTTACGACATCTATTGCACGTCTGTCCATCCTGGAAGAGGGATCCCTCCTCAGTTGCTCTTCCTGAGGTTTCTACCGTTTTTAACCCCGTTAAAGGGTTTTTTGGGGAGTTTTTCCTTATCCGCTGTGAGGGTCCTAAGGACCGAGGGATGTCATATGCAGTAAAGCCCTGTGAGGCAAATTGTGATTTGTGATATTGATTGTACCTCAGTGAATGTTCAAAGGGGAAAAAAAGATATACTTTGCATGTACCATAATTAATGAATCACCCAGCCAACACGCTAAGTGATCTAAATTAAACACACTCAACAGGTGCATGCTGGGTCTGTCTCGTTCAGACCTGTGAGTACAAACAACACACTTCTAACGCTCTCTCCAAAGGAGAACATCAGTCAGCATTGTGTGTGTGTGTGTGTGTGTGTGTGCATGTGCGAGGGAGAGAGAGTGAGTGTGTGCAATATGATGTGTAAAGTCTGCAGCCTCTCCTTCTCTTTAATATGTGTGCTTGTGGCTGCAGCTTTGAGAAGCGTCGACCTGCGGGCTGGAGAGCCACCGTTTTAGAAGGAAGCACTACTACAAGGAAAACTTCTCCCATGTGCTGTACATGTCTAAAACTGTGGGTCAAACTTGTGCATGCGTACATCTAAAACTGTGGGTCTCCGGCTCTGCAGGTTGATGATACTGGCAGCTTCTGTGGAGCTTACATTTATTAAAGATCTCTGTATGTTTTTCTTGGTGATGTTTTCTTCTCTTGGTGATTCTGTGTGTGTGTCAGGCTTTGTAATGGATGTGGATCATTATTGCTTCTTGCACGTGCCGCTGTGTCCACAGACTTTTTATTTATGGTCAGTGATTTTTGTTTAGGTGTCTGAGTTTTGTCTCTTTTCTGTTTTATTCTAGTGAGGCTACACTGAAGAAGACTGTTTAATATTTAAATAATCAGCTGTAAACAAAATGCTGCAGGGCATGTTATTGATGTTGTTCCATTAGTGCAGTAGTATCATATATCACCATAACACCCACAGCTTCCCTTCTAAAATGTAATGCAGTAATGTTTACTACATTAAATTAACTGTAGTACATTTTAACTGCCCTAATTTTACTTTTATTTGAGTAAAATTTCTTAAAAGTAACAGTCCTGTTATTTGAGTACAACATTACCATAACACATTCTCACTCCGACCTCGTCACATATCAACATTTGGTCATGGACTTTCCACGTCGACATAAAACGTGCAAGGTTCCCTGGATATGTTGGTTGTGGATGTTGTGGGACACTATGTCAATTTCGGCCTGTTACATGCATTATCAAAATGCACTTCTGTGACACCTTTTCCCTCAGTGGAAACGAAGCTTGTATTAACTTGTATTTCAAGAAACAATAAATTGTGAAGACAGTACAGCCTCCACTAAAATAGCATTTTAAGTTGTGTGTGTGATTTATCCTTCGGGGATTTATACTTCGGGATTTATCCTGGCTTCATATGAGCAGAGGAAATCTCCGCTCATCGCTAGGCTACATACAATGTAAAATGTAAAAAAAAAAAAAATTCCCCACGACTAGTCGATTAGATTATGTGCGACTTTAGTTGACCAAGATTTTCTTTGGTTGACTACAGCCCTACTAAAAATGAATGAGGAGTATTCAAGCCTATTGTATGGATCTTTATATAAAAATATAGGAGATGACACAAATATGATACAGCTTTTCCCAGAAACTTTGTCTATTAACTACATTTTCCAAGAAAAAAAAAGTGAGTGCACCGCTACTCTGGAGCAATAAGTAACAAAATTATTTAAAAATTATGATACTGTGAAAGAGCTCCTTAGCAGAGACTTTTGGATTTTGGTCTTAGTTTGTGTCAGCTCCTTTTGTGGAGTAGACGTGTCATCTGTGCTCATACCCGACAGCAAGATTTAATTTGGCAGAATAAGGAAAAAGCTACTGCCTCTATAAGAGAATCCAATGTTCGTCTCGGTTGCAGCCTCACTGGGTTTTCTTTTCACATAACAAGCACATAATTTGTGATAAGCTGCAGCCTATTAGCTATCAAACCAAATACAAAAGGCAGATTTTCCAGCCACAGGAGGGTTCATTTTATCATTCACTAACTGCCAATTGAGTTGAAACATCACTGCAGCTTCCTGAGAAACACTTGTGGCTGGATGAACTTTGGCTTAATGCTGATGTTAATTAACCATAGTTAGTTTCACTCCACTTTGTAGAAACTGAACCATAAAGCAGTTCAACAGAGTGGCTGATGACAACACGCAATCTGAGTTTAACTGACTGCTTCAGAGGGCAATAAATAGTTTAATTATGAGACAGAGGTGCGAGAGGGGAACAGTGGAGACCTACAGTGAAGTTTCATTATTCAGCAACATTATTCAGTTTGTTGTAATGTAGTCTACAGACAGAGACACACTAGAACACGTCATCATTTGGTCTGGTGCCAAGATGGCGGGTGGGAGTGCGTTTGGTGTAGGCACTGCTTGCCCTCGTGCTGAACCTGAGGTTTTTAAAACTAACTGCGGGAAGATAATAGTAGTTGATGAACTGTTCCACTTTATCTCTCTCAAAATGAGGACTCTTAGCCATGACAAAGTTGTTTGGCTGGCTACAAACAATTTCTCATCTGACTGGATTGAGAAGTCCAAGGGCTTTCTGTTTGAAGTTTGCCCAACGACAATGCAACGCAAAATTAAGCACACAGGCTGCGACAAGGATGCTAAAAACGTCAAGGCATGCCTGAGTCTGTTTAATGAGTCTGGGGAAAACATGCCCATGTTTGTCTCGCACTTTTTGGACAAGCTTCCACCTGTCGGGTTTGGCAATATGGACACCTCGGCGCTGCTCAGTAGAGTGGAGCAACTGAGCAGTGAGGTTTCTGGTCCGAGGAGGGCCACTGAAGCACAAGTGACTGTGAACGAGGACCAGTCAGCGGCTACTGCGGCTGTTAAGGACGGTCGAAGGCCTACCCCAGTCCTGGACCTCAGGGCTGCTGCTGGTGCCTCGCGGGACGGAGAGGCACTGAAGCAGACCAGCCCTGGTCGACAGGAGGTGACAGCGTTAGACCCTCCAGATGCAGCAGCTACTGAGAGCACACAACTCCGAACACCAACGCCGAGGTCGCCGCCAAGGACTTTTGTGGTGAGAAACGGTGAAAAGTCATCTGTCATTCGACTCGAAGCAGACTGGTACATTGGTGTGCAAATAAAGATGAATAACAGAGAGTTTGTTGTTTTGAATGTGTACACACCACATGAGTCCAAACTCAATGAAGATGAATACCTGAACAGATTTTTTTATTAACTCTTTCATTTCTGAGAACCAGTCCACGAGCATCTTTGTTGTGGGTGACATGAATGCTGACCTGTCAGATAGTATGTCAATGTTTGCTAAGCATATGGTGCAGCTCTGTGAAGATAACAATCTTATCTTATCTAGCCAAAAGCTCTTGCCTGCTGATAGCTTCTTCTATATTAGTGAAGCCTGGCATTCCACATCCTGGCTCGATCACTGTATAAGCACTGCTGATGCCCATGCTAGCATTAGTTCAATGATGATTGAGTATGATGCATCCATGTATGATCATGTTCCCTTTGTTATGACTGTAGAGTGTGAGTCTTCCTGACCTATCTCAGGAGGTCCATTCAGCCTGCACTCCAAAGTTAGACTGGTCCAAGCTCACTAGTGAGAATGTTTTATTATGTTATGGGAGGGTAGATAAACTGCTGAGTGATGTGTTTTTACCCAAGGATGCCATCCTTTGTACTGATGTGAACTGTAATCTAAGCGCACACTGTGAGGACCTATGTACTAGGCCTATGTATAACTGTATAGTGGGAGCTTTGATTGAGGCCGGTAAACCATGCCTCACCCACCATAATAACATGAGACAAAAGATTATACCAGGGTGGAATAAACATGTGGCAGCCCATCACAATGTAGCCAAGGAGGCCCATAAGGCCTGGGTCCTCGCAGGGAGCCCTAAAGAGGGGCCTGTCCTTGACCATAAAAAGTTAACTAATTCTAAATATAAAAATGCAGTTTGTTTTGTCAGCAAACATGAACAAGTTATGAGAGCAGACTCTATGGCTGAAAAGCTCCTGGGTAATGATGTAACAGGCTTCTGGAAGGAGGTGAAAGCTCTTAATAAGAGTAACACATCTCTACCTAATACCATAGATGGAGTCTCTGGAGCGGGTAACATTGCTGAGTTATGGAGGCAACATTATTCTGATTTATTTAACTGTATTAAAAGTGATCCCTTTAAAGTGGGTAATATTGACTCTAATGACTCTGATGGAATATCAGCCAATGAGGTCTACCTAGCTATCTCCCAGTTAGCTGATAACAAGTCATGTGGCTCAGATGACATCTCTGCTGAGCACCTTAAACATGTAGGCCCGAAGGTTGCAGTTCTCCTAGCCATATGCTTCACAGCCTTTATGTCCCATGGCACACTGCCAGGCTCCATGCTTGCAGTCACTCATGTTCCTGTAATTAAGGACAAAGCTGGCAAAGTGGGGAGTTTAGATAACTACCAACCTATTGCTTTAGCCAGTGTGTTATCCAAAGTACTGGAGAAAATTTTATTAGATAGATTAGATTCTTTTCTTCTTACTACAGACAACCAATTCGACTTTAAGGCCAAGCACAGCACAGTATTGCACAGCAATGTATTTATGCTCTAAAAGTGATTGTTGAAACATATAGAAGAGCTAATTCTTCTGTTTTAGTAGGTTTTATTGATGCCTCTAAGGCTTTTGTTATTTGTTGAATTGGCCTGTTACCATAATTAGGATCCTGGTATTCTGGTATGCCAATCAGAGTATGAGAATAAAATGGGGGGTGCGGTCTCTGCTCCTTTTGGTGTGGGGAACGGAGTTCGCCAGGGAGGGATTCTTTTTCCTGTCCTCTTTAATCTCTATATGGATGATCTTTCTGCCCAACTCAAAGGATGTAACACTGGATGTATGATTGGTAGCACTGTGGTCAACCATCTTATGTATGCTGATGACCTAGCTATTATTTCTCCTAGTAGTGCAGGGTTTCAACAACTGCTGAATATATGCTTTGACATTTGTGTTTGCTGACGTGGGATGATAGCTGCATTATTTCTCTGGGTGCTGCAGGGGGAGGATGGGACCATTGCTCATTCATGGGAATGCACATTCCCAGCCCTTCATTACATTTGTCTCTCTATAGCTCTCGAATAAACAGACAATATCTGTTATTTTTGGTTTGACATTTGTCTTCATACAATTTATAAAACAAAATATCAAACCTTTTTTTTATGTCTTTATTTCTCCTCACAGTATTTATCGCTCACAGTCACTGTCATCCCACAGACATATTTCAGTCTAACAGACTTAATAATAAGCATTTTCAGGCACTTCAGCGTCATACAGATGATCTTAAGTGTTTAAGTGCTTACTTTCTGGGGAATTGTCCAGAGCACGCTGTTCTTAGAATTTACCAGAGTTACACGTTGAAGGTTCTGTATGTGATATTTATAACATTTACACTATTTAGAACATTAATATAGCAGCAAACTGCTGCTATGCAAAGATATAGGGCTCTAGTTTCGCAGACCAGGCGAGGCGGGGGTGCAGCGCACCTGCGCTTCGCCAACTGGGTGTGGCCAGGCGTCCCTCCTACCTGCGCAAGTCGGAAAGAGGGAGGAGAGAAGGTGTGGAGTGGGTTTTACACACATCACACCAATCAAATGAGCCCCTCTCCTCGCCCTTAAATGCGCCGCGCGAAGGCGTAATGAGAGTTTACTCAATTCGCCATGGCAGAAGAGAGCAGCAGCGTCAGACGGCCAAACTTCTCCCAGGAGGAAACTGATGTTTTGGTCCGGGAGGTCCAAGCTCGCAGTGTCCGAATATACGGAACTGCGAGCAGACCTCCACGGGCTGATGATGCAAAGGTAGCCTGGGAGGAGGTCACCACAATTGTAAATCAATGTTGCGTTTCTCTCGTGCGCGCGCTCTCTCTTTCTCTCTCGCAGTCTCACTCTGTTTCTTTTCTTTTGACTTTTCTAAGATGACAGATGCTGAATATATACTCCCTATCTGATGCTGTGGCTGTTTGTGGTTGGCTGAGAGGGATGTGAACTCATTAGTTTGCAGCTGTGTTAATCAAATCAGGTTGGGTTTCCATTACGCGTGCCAACCGTGCCAAACGGTGCCAATCCCCTTTGATCTGACATCAGATGTGACGGGACAGTCGATACAGAGATACATTTATGTGCTGATTGCAGATCGTTGCACTGAATAGTGTTTTTTTGGGTATTTATTGCATTATTAATGTGCCTGACATTCTGGAAACCTGCCTGTGAGGTTTTGGTGACGTGTGCGCACTGTCCGCTGGTCCGCCAAACTTCGGCTTGCACCGGCTGCGCTCCGCCTACACTGACAGTAGACCTGGTTTCAGCTGGCGAGCTTTTAGCGCACCTTTCGGCGAAGCCTTTTGGCACGAAACTGTCACTGCGCCAAGCTGGATCTGTCGACACCTCCCCCTGCTGCGCCGCCACACCCATCTCAGCGCACCTCGGTCTGCCAAACTACCAAACTGAGCGTGCCATGGGTTGCGCTGCTCAAAACTAGCTCTGCGCGAGGTTCGCCACCCTGTGCTGCGCCGGGAAACTAGAGCCCATAGAGGAGCTGCTGTTTAGCACTGTTTATATACTTCGCGTGGTTAGCTGCCTGCTGCTGGGTCAACCACCTCCAAGTTGAATAGTGTCAAGAAAACTCATATACTGTGTATATTACACAGAGCCACTTTAAAGGATAACTTTGGCAATATTTAACTTGAACCCCATCTCCCTGTGTAAATTGGTCAAAGAGACTCGAGCAACAATTTTTGAAATTGGTCCAATATTGAGCAACAGGCTGTAAGCACACAGGGCAATTGCACATCGTCACTGTATGTCCATTGAAGTTGTTATTTTTGACACAGAGCGGCTCGGATTGTGATTTTAAGTGTCTGAAGTGTCTCTTTACCTTTCACTTGATCTGGTCTGTTTGTTATTGCCCTGTTAAGCAGAAGTCTCCTTCTGAAATATCACCAGATGTCACTTTTTGCAGTATGACAACAGTGGAAACAGAAGACTTTTAATAGATTTTTAATATCATGGGTGACTAATTTACTGTATTTCAACAATGTGGCTCAGGTCTTTGAACTCTGTCACTGCCTGTATTTATTTGTGACGGAGTATATGCATGAAAAGTGGACAAGGAGAGAAAAAAAAAAGGCAGCACTGGTTTTTATTTTATTTTTTTACATATTTATTACATTTTGCTGATGCTTCTTGTTATGACACTATCCTCTTTGACACCTCTAATTTCCTGCTGTGGGAATAACAGAAGATTATCTTATCAGAAAAGGGGTTGTACAATAACTAACATTGCCATCGCCATCCATAGCCAGTATATCTCCTTGATGTATTGGAAGGACAAATGTAGGCATAAAATATAATAAAAAATATATCATACGTCGTATAATATTATTAGTATTAATATATATTTTTCCTCTTTGAGCAGAGGGTCACAGCACTCACAGGAACTTCACCCATCTCAAAGCTTCATGGCTTTGCTCATGGTCCTCTCCGCCATCTTTTTCTCCTCTCTCTGTCCTCGTCCGCTCTTCATCTGTATACTCCAGCTCACATAAGTACAGGCAGCGGTCAAATCCAAAGGCGTCATCCACATCATTGAAATCAGGTAAATAATCATCCATGGCACTGAATATCTTTTAGGTAACACTAAACTATGTTTACTGTAAAATACTCTGGTTATCATACTCTCTCCAGATCTCACACATTTCCACTGTTGTTTTCCTGCAACAAGTGACATCTCATGATATCTCCTGATATTTCAGACTAAGACTTCCGTTCAACAAGGTATTAACAAACAGACTGGATCAGTTGAAAGGTAAAGAGACACTTCAGACACTTACAACAATCTGAGCCACTCTGTGTCAAAAATAACCACCTTTTTATGGACATACAGTGACAATGTTCAGTTGCCCCATGTGTCTCCGTAGCAGCTCATCCTGTGGCTGCCAGCCGCTGCTTGCTCCCTCAATACTGAACCAATTTCAAAAATTGTGTTCACATCAGTCTCTCAACCAATTACACTGGGAAATAGGGTCCAGGTTGAAAAATGCCTAAGTTACTTTTTAGCATTTTGTCTGAGAGCTAGGGATTGATATCACTCGCACATATGCGAAAACAGAAATGTAAAAACAAAGATTTCTGGTTTTGGGGAGAGTTACATGCTGGAAATATTTCTTGATGTTTAAGTAAGGTTGCCAGGTTTATGTTAAAGAAGTATTTCACCTCTGGAAAGATAAAATTAAAACTAGGCTTACTATATAGTAACAACACACAAATACTTTAAAACAGACACAACATGATCAGAGAAAACAAAGGAAAAGGCCTGCTTTTGCTCAAGAGGTAGAAGACCTACTACTACCAGAATGCACTGCACCACACTGGATCAATAAATGCTCCTGCTGAAGGGTGACGTAAGCTCGTCCATTTAACACAATAGTGGCCGGCTGGCAACACACCATCTTGTATTATAGTTAAACAGGAAGCTAAAACATGTTTCTAAAAACATTTGTGGTGAGAATCAGGCAACTCAGTAACAGAATCTTGGTTTATATTTGATAAACGCTGCCTAGTTTTTCTGCTTAAAGGGGAAATAATGTTTTTTTCAACCTGGACCCTATTCTCCGATCTACTTTTGTCTAATTGAGTGATAGGATGTTCAATATTTGACATTTCTCCAGTACGAAGCTAGGGCTGACCTGCCTGCAGCCCGTGAGCGTGCGCTATATTAAATAATAGGGCACTCAGACAGCGTCAAACAACATCAAAATACGTCCATTAAAAGTGTTTTTTTCACACAGATAGGCTCGGATTGTTAGTATAATTATCCGACAACATAACGGAAAGGAGAAATGAACGTATGTGTTTACCTTTAGCTGGATTCGGACATGTTTCTCTGCCTGTTGCTGCTCCCTCTCTCTCCTCGTGTGCTCTTCAATTTCAATGAGCTCTGCGTCCGTGTCAGTGTACTCCATGTTCAAGTAAATACGGGATCAAAACACTCACTCAGAGAGTGAAAGTTTGGCTCTGAAATCTCACGTTTCGCAAGATTGTTCTTCTTTTTTGGTGTTTTACGGCAGTTGGTCTCGCGAGATTTTAGTTGCTGCAGGAAGTTACCGCTGGAGTGACCTTACAGCTGGTCAAAATCAGGTAAAAATTCAGCCATGACTATTCCAAACAGACTCCTCGCGTTTGTAAGGTCACTCAAATTTCTACAAAGCTGGTTTCACCTACATGTACAAGACTTTGTAGTGTTGGGATTCACTGGACCACAGATGATTTGGCATCTGTTAAAATCTAAACTGGACGGGGCGTCGGTGGCTTAGTGGTAGAGCAGGTGCCCCATGTACAAGGCTGTTGCCGCAGCAGCCCGGGTTCAACTCCAGCCTGTGGCCCTTTGCTACATGTCACTCCCTCTCTCTCTCTCCTCCCTTGTCTGTCCTATCAATTAAAGGCCAAAATGCCCCAAAAAATATCTTACAAAAAAAAAAAAAATCTAAACTGGACATGTGAAGGCTTCTCCTCTTGCCATTTGAAATGGTATGAGACCTCATATTCTTTGTTCTTCAAAGACAGCTATTTGACACTCATCCCCACAGAATGCCTCATGGTCCCACCACAGTGAGACTAGTCGTCAAACTTGACTGGACAGTACTTTTAGAGTGACATGCCCCTCTGTGATGTCACCAAGCAAACTCTCTTGCACCCAGCCCACATCTTTTCTTTTGCACCTGGGCCTTTGACTGGCGCAGAGGTCCTGTCTCTTCCCCGCGGAGCTGCTGACCAGCTCAGAAGCCCTTGCCCCTAAACCACCAGAGGGGGGCAACTGCTCACAGACTCTCTTCCTACTGGACCACGACTTGCCCTCGCTCGCAGCAGGAGCAAACTTGAAACCAGAGAAGTCAGTGTGCAAACACAAGGTTTGCAACTAACTTTCCAGCAACAAGGAGAACCAAGTTGAGTTAGCACCCCAAGGTCTAACTTTGCAAGGACCCCGAGTGACCAGCTTCCTCGGATCTGCACCCTCGGACCAAGGACACAGCAAAGACTGCATTGGGAACCACAACTCTTACCAGCCTTCCTCTGCTGGCTAATAAAAGCTGCACACCACCAAGTGACTCTTTCTTCCATCCATTCAAGGATTGGTAACTTAACAACTAGGCTTATCACAGCTGTACAGGCTAAGCAAGACTGTTTAACTTGTTGAATGTAATTTAATGCTGTTTACTGAGTTATTGTTGTGATTGTTTGCAGTTAGGTTATTGGTTAGTTGGCTTTGCCAAAGAGTCTTGCATGCAACTAAACATCCTCTGCACTAATCCATACCGTTTGCAACACATATCACATTCACATAGACTCATTTAGAAATAGGCTGTCAACAGAGCTACACCTAAAGAGGCAGCTCAAATTTTTCCGCTTCTTTTCTTTTGTCTTTGTCCTGACCACATGGTCAGACAAACCCTCCCACGACCTGAAGTCAACTTTGATTCAGCCATCTTGTTTTGTAGGCCAAACGGCCCTTTGTTTCACACACCCGCCTTTGTCTCTCTCTCTCTCTCTCTCTATCTCTCTCTCTCACACACACACACACACACACACACACACACACACACACACACACACACACACACACACCCTAAGCTTGTATATAGTTAGTTAGTTCGTTAGAATTTGTGTGTTTTGTTTTGCTTTGCTTCCTTTATGAATAGATATATTTGTGGAATCATAACTGCTAATCAAGCCTCCAAATTAATAGTTTAGTGAACTTTATGAGACTGATACTATTTACTGGCTATCATTTTTCCCTTTTCGGGAATGGTTTAATGTTAATTAAGTCACATTATTTAACATAATTAATAATAATTATTAATAAATTAATTATTTCAGATAGCCAATTTGATTCTTTAATTGGAGATCTATAACAAGGTCAGGCCCGTGTTAAGGCTTAAGTCCCAACCAATGGTGACGCCATGTAAAACGTAACACTGGTGCCTAGATCACAACATTTTTGGTGCCGCCACGTGAGGCCCAGTTTTGCTCCCTACAGTAGGTACAAGTAACATCCCAAGATATATAAAAAAAACTCTTGGAGCCATACCTTAAACTCAACAGGAAGGAGGTCATCTTTGATTTAATGTGGATTTTTTGTGCATTTTTGGCCATTTCCTCCTATTGATTTGATCTGATTGATTTCAAAATTTGTCAGCTTTTAAGGACCTTTGACATCAGAAGTTACTCAAAGTTTGAGTTTTCTTCACACTGTGTCACCATGGAAAAGTGTTGAATTTCAATGTTTTGCCTCCAATCAGGAAATTACATTTTCTTTCATTTACTTCTCCTAGCAGGTTGACTAGATCCACCTCCAACTGAGTTTTCGTCAAATGGATTTGCTGTGGCGTGGCGTCCATTTTGCATGTTTCTTCATAAACAAGGAAGTTATTGTAGCTTCAGCATACATTGTCCAGTCTGCCCCAAATTTTGCATGTTTCATAAGAGTCCTGGCTTCATGGCATCTACATGCCAAAATTAAGTTATGGTCATAGCGCCACCTACTGTCAACAGGAATTGACATATTTGACATAGTCCTCCCACAAAGGTGACCAGATCCACCTCAAATTTGGTCAGCATAGTTACAAGACCTTGATGATGCTCACTTGTGATGATTGTGAATATACATCGAACAATGTTACCATAGCGACAACTTATGCGCCAACAATCAGGAAGTAATGTCTGTGTACCTTGTCCAATCTGCCCCAAGTTATCACTTGTTTTAGGAGGCCCCAGGGCTGAAGGCTTCACTGACAAATTTGGTGTCATGGTGATTGCGCCACCTACTGGCAACAGGAAGTAAGACTTGTCAGACAATTAACTTTTGATTTATATGGAATTTACATGGTGTGGTCTACAAGTGATTTACAGCAACATGACATATAATAATTGTGTTTTCAAGCACCACATAGTGGACAAATAAAGTGGTATATATCATTTCAGCGCCCACGCTCTAGACAGATATAGCACCTGCATGCAGCGTCTGACTTTCACAGAAATGAAAAGCCGTGTCACCCGGCATCCTGCCAGGCCTCCGACATGCGTGAGGGTGCAAGGGCCTGTTCATCGCTGCTTGCAGCTTCAATTTATATTAATTTCATAATTTCTCTGTACAACTAAAACCATGCCTTTTTTGTTGCCAGCAGGCTGTAATATTCATGATGTTTACTAGAATTCCAACCTGTCTTTTTAATAACCTACTAGTGGGACAAGAGCAGATTAATTAAAGCTATGTAAAGGTTAGTGCAGATTATGTTTGCACATAGTTTAATAGGCCATCACAGTGAAATTGTAAGTCATTCACTTTTTCTGGCTCTGCTGTGACTGCAGATTTGAATCCTGAGCTTGTAATCAGTGGCAGTGTATTCTCTGTAGATACTGCATCATTTATGTGCCAGAGGAACTTCCTGTTCTGTTTGTGCTCCTCTGTCATTTAGCTCGACAGGGTGCTTCCTCGTGTTGACATGAGGCATGTTTCTGTCTGCTGTGCTGCTGCTTTAAAGAGAATGTGCAGAACTGGATTTCAGAGTAATGAGGAACAACTGTATCCTGCTCAAAATGAAGCTAAATCAAAGTGAGAAACTTATTGTTAGTCATGACTTCTGTTGACAAGCATTCAAAACTTAAATAAAAATGTGCAAGCAGGGCAATGTGGATCCAGTCCCCCTGCAACACTGAAGAGCAGTGGCAGGAACAGAAAATGGATGGATGGATTTCTACTGGACTTTATTTTCTATACAACAAAAGAGCACACATTATTGCAGAAGACAGCAGTTACTTTTGGGAGCTGCCAAATTATTGTTTGATAATGTAATTAAAGTAATTATGTTTTTTAAATTAAATATTCTGAAAATACACATTTGCATGAATCCAACTTATTACTACCAAAGATAAATCAACCTGTTCTTAAAAAAAAAAAAAAAAATCAGTACACCACATTAATTATAGGCTAACTGCAATGAATCCTTGTGCAATCATGTTAGCTAGCTAACGCTAAATCACTGTATGACGCTTATCCATAACAACAAGATGAACTAGTGAGCTAACATTTACACACTTTTGAAGCATATTGGCCAGTTAGCGGTATTTTTATTCAAAGTGTACGGGCATTCTCGTGAGCCATGATGAATCGTTTTGTAACTTTTCGAGCAAGAGGCTCTGACATACTGTCCATGGACAGGTACAGATATTGGTGCACTCATCTATCCCTAGATCTTACCTTTCACAATAAAACCCTAGACATATACACTGCATAACTTTTTACCAGAGGGAACTCAAATTAACTTCAAAGCATTTCGCAAAAAAGGAAATCAATAAAATTAGTCTTTGCATCAGCTTACTTCAGACAGACTGCCACACACTGCTCATTCAATAGGATCCCAGTAATTTTTGCAAATTCACATCAATGACGATATGAATAGTTTTGATACAAAGTTTTCACAGATTTATTCGTCATGCCCCTTGTGTATAAAGGCCTTAAAACTGACCACCAGGGTATTGTGTACAAGACAGCAGCATCATAGTATACTTCCCATCTCCCATTGTATTCTATGAATAATTGTGAATTCTCTTTTGTCATAGAGTATATGCATATGCACTCCTGACACCCTTCTGTCACCCCTACAATCTTGCCAGGAGCTACAGCTCTGGTAAGATGGCGAGAGAAAGTACAGATTCACATATACATATACACACTGACCTTATGTTTTTACACAAAGTCAACTGTATAGAAATACTGATACTCTCACCTGAGTTGCCTTCAATTATGACTGTGCCCTCAAAGCAATGACATTAATGAGTAGCTGTGAGTGCCTTGGTAGGCTAATTGCTCGACATACTCTTTTTGCTGCGGGTTTCGCCTCTCAGGTGTTCTACAGACTGTCCTACCTTATTAGTGTAAGTTGATGGGGTGTATGCAGCCTGAAAAGGAATACCTGCTGACACAACTCAGGATTTAGATAAAGTACTGTATACCTATTATTTATTCATTTGTTTATTTGTACAATATATACATACTAGTCCATACCCATTGAGTGCACAGTTGCCCACATACAGTTTCACATGGTGTGTGTTTGGGATACAGGTCATAGGAAATTGCAGATTAAATAGTCAACTGAACCCATTAAGAAGAGCAATGTATTCAGACAGAGTTTTTGTGAATTTGATAGTACGATTGCAGCCACAGCGATCTGTCGCATTTTAGCCATTTTTCTGTTGTTATAGCACCACCCAGTTGCCAATTAGAGTTAAATTTCTCCAGTTACCTTGAGGTGTCCTGTTCTACATATCTACCAAGTTTAGTAAAAATCGATATGGCGGTTAGGCCTAGATAAGAAATTGTCTCTCTAGCGCCCCAATTTTGTTTGATCAGGTCAATAATGGAGGGGTCTCCTCAGATTTTATGTGTGATCATATGCCTACAAAGTTGCGTGTTGATCGGTGAAACCCTTGAGATGTTATACACCTTTATGTGATGAGTTACGCCCTCCGCAATATTCATTGCCTTATAGAAGCTCAGTGTTAGTAAGTTTCCAACTTTTGCCAAGAGGGAACTTTAGATATTGGTCCCTAGATTATGTTCACTGAGTTTCATGCAGATCGGTCAAACTTCCTAGGAAGAGATCGATTTTAAGTGTTTTTCAAAAAATTCAAAATAGCGAAAAATCCATATAACCAGAAGTTATGGGTTCTTTAGACAAATTTGTTCCTCATGAGGAGCGGCATCTCTATGCAAAGTTTCATGTCTCTATGACATACAGGGCATGAGATATGCTCATTCAAAGTTTGCAATTTCAATCGGTTGCTATAGCACCCCCCTTTGGCCCATTGATGTAATATTGCTTCATTCGCATCCTCCCATGACCCTCTACCACTGTCCCAAATTTCACATGGATTGACCAAGTCAGTGAGGAGAAAAACGTGGAACAGACACAGACCACACACAGACATACCCATACCCACAATCAGACATTTTTCGTCATTTTATATTAAGATATAGTAAGATACATCCCTGCCAGATCATCAGTGTTGCTTTGTGCTGTGGCTTCCCAGCCTCTGAACCCTGTACCCTGAACCCTGTACCCTGAACCTGCACCTGACTACAAATCTGTACCCGTCTGCTTGCCTGCACCCTTTTCCCTAACTCATTCCTCTAACCCATTAATCTTCTTTTACTTTTGTTTTGACTGTCTATCCATGCCAGTTAACATAGCTTCATTTTATTGATAAATCTCTGAACTGTTCCTGTCTGCCCGATTGTCTGCATTTGGGACCTATACTTAGTTGCCTCATCCTCATCTGTCGTGTCAGTACAATCTGGCCAAAAATGGACTCAGCAGATGATTAGTTTTTTTGTGCCTGAACTACAGGAGGTGACTCATGCCATTCACTGCCTAAATACCTACTGCCAAAACGCCTCCAGCATTGAGCAGAAGGACGTTCTGTCACTGGCCCTCCAGCAAGTTGTAAGCCTTGGTTGGTAAAGTTGCTGCCTGGATTTTCAAAGATCTGTAATTTCTATCCAGTCAGCGCCCCGGCCTGTTAGCCTCAGGATCCTTAGCCCACTGCCTGCCTGCCCTGATCCCATATCTCCTGAACCCTATGAGCTATCAGTGACCCATTAAGGAGTCACCCTGATATCCAGCAGCCATCAGTCATCAGATGAAGGCATAATGCCCATGGCTCCTGAGGCCATTGGCTTTCTTTGTTGCCCAGCTTGCTGGCCAGATCATCATCAATCGGCCGTATCTGCCTTCCAGAATGGTCTTGCCTATGCCACTGGCTCCTGGCCTCCTGGCCACCCTTCAGAGCGGCTCTGCACAGCTGCCAGGCCATTCGTCTGAGATTTTCTGTCTCGCTGATGTCCATTGTCCAGAGAGAGAGAGAGAGAGAGTGCTTGGAACATGTAGGCTGCACACTCTACAATTGTATATTTATTCTTGAGTGGTGTTATGGCTTTATGTTTTGTTTTGTGTGTAGTTCCTTCTATGTTGGAGAACTACAATTGAAATAAGTCTTTAAGGCTTGATAATTGTACCTATGGCTGTGCAGAGTAAGGCTCTGATCAGAGAGAGCACATTCTGGAGGTGCGCTGCGCTGCCTTTTTTGTTGAAGCCTGTACTTCAATCAGACTACTTTTTTAAATTGTTGCTTGGCAACCACCGAATCACCTATCTTTATCTTTAACCACTATTTTGCTGTGAAGTTAACAGTGGAGCCCCAAAGGGTGTTCTGGGGGGAACATGGCCCCTCTGGTACAAGTGCTGGCCCCCTCTCTGGCAAAAATTATTGGAGGCCAACACTACTGTCATAAAAACGCTCATTTTTTAAGGTAACATGTGAAGGTGGGTGTATAATATGAAACTAGACAGCCTAATGCATCCATTAGCACCAACCATGTCCACAGAGCTTGTTGGGAAGGGGACCAAATAATGCTTCAAATTTAGGCCAAATTTTGGTAAGGGATCTACGAGCACAGCCATGTCTAAAGGGGTCCCCTGAACTCTAACCTCAAGATATCTGAATAAAATGTGTTCTATGGGTACCCAAAAGTCTCTTCTAACCATGAGAAGGCTTTTTCCCATGAAAGGTTTGGCTCCTTACAATCAATGTTCTCCTTTAAATTAGTGCTGCACGATTTGATAAAAATGTGCAATTTGAGTGGACAATATCGCGATTTGCGATTGCGATTATAATATAACACATAAATGGTATCATTAGTTTTCTTGCTTGATTCAGTGTTTCCCCTACATTATATCAGGGGGGCACTGACCTGACCTGACATAGTTGTTATGGACAGTGTGTAAATGACCATCAACAGACTGAGCACAGTCAAACACGCTGCTCACACAGCAGCACAGCACGGCACTGTACACAAAGCGGAGCGAGCCTGTGTTGCGTTCAGGCGTTGTCACGTAAATGACAAATTACAGCACGTGAACAGGCCATTGCACAACAGCAGCATGTCAAGTGGGCTGAAACCGAGCAAAATTGCTCAGTTTTTCATTTGTTATTATATAGTTTGTTACGGAGTCCGTGATTTCCCGGTGACACTTACAAATATTTGTGTAACTGTGCTTGGATGTTGTTTTATGAGGCTCTGGCGGCTTTCAGTTGTCTCTTTGTCTTTAACGTTACTTGGCTTGGCCTTCTCTTGCATGCATGCTTCATACTTTTCTCTGAGCTGTCTCAAGTGTTGATATAGATTGGTCGTGTTGCCGCGGGACGTGGCGACTTTAACTTTTAAACTTTTACACAGCACATCTTTCTGTTAAACGTCGCCGTACCTGAATCCAAAGTATCGCTATAGTTTAAGTTTAAGTTTAAGTTTAAGTTTATTTACTTTATTAATCCCCTGAGGGGAAATTCAATGTATAATATATATATATATATATATATATATACATATATATAATAGACGTTGCATTTTTTTCGCCACCAACTCAGCCTGTTCATGAATTTTCAGCTGAAAAGAAATGCTTTGGTGGACACACACTCTAATTAAAGTAACACAAGCGTTTGTCCGACCAATAAGAATTTGGATATACAGGAGCATGTTGAACAATCAACCAACTAATCAGAAGATGACAGCCCTAACGGTAAGTAACATTACCTGTAAGTTATGAAGCCAAAGTATATCAGTATGCTTCTATTTAACTACCTCTGTATTGACATGGTGTAAACTATACAGACTACTACAACTGCATAATCAAATTCCTGAAATTCAGTTATAAGTGGCCCCATCAGGCCACCCGTATGAGAAATTCTGAGTTAGGGACAGTTTGACAATCTGCTGTCAATCATCGGGCCTAATTACGGTTTAGATATGTCTTGTAGCTTGCCAAGGGCAACATTCAAAGTGAGCTAACAAAACCATGTGGCTACCACTTGTAGTCAGGAGGCACACCTCTTGATTCATCTGTTTGGGCAATGGAAAAAATGGAAAAAAACAGCCTCTCCAAATATCATACAATATATTATCGCATACCATTATAAGAAAACCTTTATAGGAAACCTGGTACAGTATATGTTCTGATTTTGATGCAGAGCTATTCTGCTATAGTGCTTTTGTCATTTGATGTAGGTTACTGTTGTCTAAGTGTGCACCATGCCATTATGTAAAATGGAAAAGGGGCCTAGGGTCTCTGAAGATCCATTAAGCATTGTTAAAGGAAAACAGTTTTGACCAGAAGATTGTTAAAACAAATAGTTTGAGGAACAGCAGGGACCTGAGGCCTTAATTGATTAAAGTGAATGAATCAGACTGGGACTTACATGGTCCCAGGTCTCCGTGTGTTATTAAAAACCATTACTGAGGCACCTTTTAGCAAGACATTTAGAAAATGAAGTGGCAGAAAACATGAAAGATGTGAAACCAAGACAGAACCCTGGAGGGACTTTGTTAATGTCATGGAAACATAGCTCCCAGTTCAAAAGATATGTGTAATTTCGGAGTTTCTAAAAGCTGCAGTTTGTTACTTTTTACAGCACATTAGAGGTTTGACCAGTGTAACACACGGGCTATTATCATAAGGCAGCACATGGACTGCTGCCTCTCTCAGCCTCACAGTGATGTAAGATATCTGAATATTTCAAGCTGCAATGTGCCTTTTAATGGATTTATGTCAACAACAGAATGTGAACTGGACCAGATAGTACAGTGTTTGTGTGTGTGTGTGTGTGTGTGTGTGTGTGTGTGTGTGTCTCCTGTGATATCTGCCTTTTGCCTGCAGGCAGATTTCATATCAAGTCATGGATTTGATTTGTCAATCTTGAACATGTCAATACTCTGCCTGTCAAACCAATGTCAATACATAAACACAGACAGGTCTCCACTTCCTTCCACTGTATGAAAATGAAGCCAAAATATCCAGGATACAGGCTCTGCCATTTTGCGCTGGTGATGTCATTTGTAGCCAGAATCTGCACAGTATCTATAAGCTGGCAGACTCACGGTATCAAGTTCCCACCCAAATACCTTGCTGACCAATTGTGAGCACACTAACTGACACACAAAGCTGTCAATCATGACATCATAGCCAATTTAACAGTGTCAAATTACTCAACATATCCTCATACAATGGCTCATGCATCCTCCCAAAATGCACATACAACAGCTCGACTGGCAAATTAGCACTCCATGAACAGCATCGTCATGTCACTTACTAATGTAAATCATGTACTTAATGTAATGTAACATTAGATTTAGTGAAAGAAACATGGTTGAGTGTTGTCACACTATGTACTTAACATAGTCAGGTACTTAATGTAACACACATAATGTAAAATTACGTAGGTTAGGTTTAAGCAAGTTAAGTTATGCAGGTTAGGTTAAGGAAAAAAAACATGGTTGTGTGTTGTCACGTTATGTACTTAATGTAAAGATACATGCTTGATGTAGTGTTCCTATTGTAAAGTTACATACTTAATGTAATGTACTTACCATAAAGTTACAGATGTTAGGTTAAGGAAAGGAAACATGATACATACTTAACATGAAGTTACACACTTAATGTAAATTACGTAGGTTATCAGGCGTTGAAGCAAGAAAAAATTTTGTGCCTGAAATGTGGAGCAAGGAAGATTTGTGTGCCTGAAATCTGAAATCTTTTCCACAGCGGGGGGCTTGGTGTTGCGGTCACAAAATGAAGAAATAGAATAGAATAATAAAATGCTGCTTTTATGCACTGACTTACCAATATTAATAATGTACTTTGTACTGAGTTATTTAACGTATCAGTCACCACCCGATTTTCTACAAAAAAGTACTTTTTTTTAATACCTTAAGTAAATTTAGCTGGTAGTAGGATTTTAATTAGGGCTGCATGATTTTGAATAAATATCTAATTGTTGATTATTTTGACTGATACTTCAACTCAACACAAACTCCAACACAAATCTCACTTGAAATGCCTTTACTAAATATGTTAAATTATCTATAAACCAAAAGCATCTGATTCAGCCTGATTAAGAGATAAAGAGAGTGGCAGGAACCTTGGTCACTACATTAATAGCTTCAGTAGTTACTTTTCAGATTAAACTTTTATAGCATAATGAGTTTATAAATAAAGATTAAACTTTCAGTGGTTACCAGACTTTTTGACTTATAGCTCCTACATCTCTTTTTTGCCTTGGTGCTATTTATTTTTAGAAGCTAAATCATTTAGGCTGTTTGCAAAATTGTATTGCGCTTGATGTGAATTAAACAGTTACGTCGAAATGTCGTATCATTGAAATGGATCATATAATGTTGTGGTGGTGACTTTAAAACTTCAGCATAGAGGACTTTTATTGCAACTTTAGTTTCTGTCTGGTTTCTGTTACCTTAGCTTCAAAATTACCACTGGCTTACCGGAACCTCTCCTGTTCCATCTGTGCTCTGTGTCTCAATGTGACATGATGTGAAAGCATGCACAGGCGTCAGTGTTGATTGGCTATCACTTGTGCCGTGTAACCAATCAGAGAGGGCTGTAAGCGTGACATTGTTACAAAGCTCAGTGCAGTAAGGACTGCAGGCAGGGAGAGAGACCGCTGTATCGGAGCCAAAGGAGCTAGTTTTAAAATACATTTTGTTGGAGCTATTTATTTGTTGTTAGTATTTAGTTGTTTTGCTAATAATTAATATTATTTGATTATTCTAGATATTTGATTTCGTTATGATTATGTTTGCTAGTATTTTTATTTTGTGACCAGAATGCACCTGGGTGGGCATATGGTTTTTTACCAGGGCGGGAGAGGCATGCAGGGATTTCTTTGTTCTTTGTTTGCTTGCTTGTTTTTGGTTGAATAAACCACTGGAAACGCAGAAACTTTGCATGGACAATGACTTTCTTTTGCCTGCGTACACTACATGCCCATGGTGCGGCAGTGGTCCTTTGTTTTTGTTTGACACGAGTTTGATTTGGATTACTCTTTTGAACAAACGGCCACTACACATTTATTTGATCGATTACCGATGAAAAAACGTCCGATGCCGATTATGGTAAACAGTAGGTTGTGTTTACTCGCACACTGTGCGCCTAAATCATTTTCCCAGTTCGCACATATAAATATATATATATTTTTTTTTTTTAGGGGCAAATGCGTGTGAAATGCTTGCACTGCAGAGCACTTCTGCCCGTTTTTTTTTTAGGGGCAAATGCGTGTGAAATGCTTGCACTGCAGAGCACTTCTGCCCGTGCCGGACAGAAACTTCGCCACGCGGGAAATCCGGCGCTGTGCCGGAGAACTTTAACCCCTGGGTTATGTTAAGTTATGCAAGTTAGATCAAGGAAAAGAAGCATGGTTGGTGTTGTCACCAGGCCTGGAATTTTGTCATTTTAGGGGCAAGGCCACTTGGCCTTTCGTGTTGTCAATTTTTTGAGGGCACAAAGCCCAAAAGCCAGGGCAGCAAGGCCATAAAATAAAACAATGATTTTAAGTCCACGTCCATAATGAATTTAATTTAAGGACTAAGGATGTATAACTATCGGTGAAATGAATAAATAAAACGAGCTCAAGTAATAATAATGAGTATAATAAATAATAATGTGATTTATTTAATAGTACTAATAAACCCAATTTGTTGAACAACCAGGTTTATGTATTTATAAGCAAACAATCTTAAATATTAGGCCTAAATATTTTTTGAGTGTACATGATAAACTGATTCACTGAACAAGACTGGCTAAAATTATTTCTGATGTGTTGTTAGATAGCTAACAAGCAAACTACAGCAGGGCTATTCAGTTACTATTTCAACTGGGCCGCATTTCAAAACCAGATCATGTCAATGGGCCACATTTCTAGCAGCGAGCAACCGATCCACTTTTTTTTTTGCATACATATATATATTTATATATACACAGGCATGGCCCTCCTCAACATGATGCAGAAACAGAATAAAAGAGAGCTATCAATGCACAGAAGCATAATAAGTCACATTAACAGTATCTAACAACACACACTATCTCTCTACCAGCATCTCCCTCTCCCCTCTCCTCCACACACACACATGCACACACCTCACCTCCTGATGTTTTCCTTATAGGTCAGTGACACAGGATATAGTTTTATACAGTCCATGGCAGCAACAGTCATGTTTACAACAACAAAGTCACTATATAAACTCAGTAATATCTCACTGGAAACAAATCTAACATGTCAGTAAAATAAATATTCCTCCTGACATCACAATACTGAGTGAAAAAAGTAACGTTATCTAAGCATGAAGACAAACATCAGTATCACTCATTCATCCTGCTCTCTGTCCCCCCTCTACTGAGGACACTCACTGTCTGCAGGTTGACTGTGTCAGGTACATGTTCAGATAAAGTGTTAGCCTACACACAGACAGCTTTCATTTTAGTTTGTCTTTAACAGTTTGCTGTTAGTACCGCGAGCGCGATGTGCTTGTGTCGACCGCGATCATAAATCATAATAGTGGTGAATGAGAGACTGTGGACAGAGCGGACTGAAATATGGATTTCTACATGCTGATCACATGTATTGATAAAGTACTGGCTTGCCTGGTAGAGGTTTTATTGCACTTACTCACAGTAACAACAAGCGTAGCTGTCGTCAACTAGAGTAATCTTGAAGTTATATTCCCTTCATCTGCACCGCGGCCTCTCTGCTGTTGCCTATGTGTGTGTGTGTGTGTGTGTGTGTGTGTGTGTGTGTGTGTGTGTGTGTGTGTGTGTGCGCGCGCGCGCTCGCTGGGAGGAGGAGGTCACCCCTGACATGCAGGCAGGAGAGAGGCTGCAGAATGACGATGAAACCGAAACTTAAAAAAGTAACACCGATAATAGCGGAGCTTACTGTTATTACGGTGTTGATTAAACTTGCCTTGGGTTGTTTAATACCGGGTCTTGGTACTGATCCCTGCCCGGGCGTTTGATGAAGGCTCCTGGTTGGCCGGTGATAGAATAGTGTCAAACTGTCATTATAGCCAATCCGAGCGGTTCATGCCAGGCTCGAATCAAACCCCCCATTTGATGTTGCCCAATAAGAATCCATACTGTCATAAAAAAAAAGACGCATTTTTTTCTCAAAAGATGGAGGCGTCAAAGCAGTGTTGACAGGAAAGAGGCCGAGGAGAAAACCGCAAAATCACCTGAGGCAGTGCGGGCGGGGCATCAATTTTTTTTCAAGGGCACAGGGCCAAATTAGGAGCGCACATGGCCATGGCCCTCATGGCCCTTGTGAAATTCCTACCCTGGTTGTCACTTTACATAGTTGAAGTAATTTAATGTTCTTAACATTACGTTACATACTTAATGTACAGTAATATACTTAACGTAAAGTTACACAGGTTATGTTTAGGCAAGTTAAGTTAAGAAGGTTAGGTTAAGGAAAAGAAACACGGTTGGTGTCACGTTATGTACTTGATGTAAATTATTAACATACCTAACATAAAGTTACTTACTTACTTAACGTTAAGTGTCATACTTAATGCAACATATTTAAGTGAAGTCGCATAGGTTATGTTAAGTTACACAGGCCAGGTTAAGGAAAAGAAACTGTTGTGTGTCCTCATGTTATGTACCTAATGTAAAGTTACATGCTTTATGTAGTGTACCTAATATTAAGTTACATACTTAATGTAATATATTTAACATAAAGTTGCGTAGGTTAGGTTTAGGGAAAGAAACATGGTTGAGTGCCATTACACTACTTACTTAATAAAATGTTCTTTATGTAACATACCAAATTTAAAGTTATGGTGGTTATGATAAGGCAAGTTAAGTAACAAAGGTTACATCAAGAAAAAGAAACATTGTTGTGCATCCTCCCCTGACGTATGTAACTACTTTACATGACAGAACCCATTTTGGGGAAAAAAATTATTTGACCTGTGCTTTGATTTTTTAGTTTGGTGAGAGTTTAAAATTGATGGATGTCTTTTCAACTCCCCCCCTCCATTTCCAAGTAGTATAATTTTTGGTGCTGCTGTCATAAAGACAAATAGCTCAATGTCCAGTACCACAGTTTCGACAGTTACTTTGGCCATTTCAGCTACAGGAGATAGTTCCTGCAAAGAAATTACATTGATACTCTTTGGTAACTGCGGATAGCTACCGGGCATAACAAATGTGCTATCCTGTTCCTGTTTTGGTTCTGCAATGGTCTATGCACTTCCTTTGTGCAGTGAATGGAGCCTTCATTTTCCCAGAGATTGTACCCGGTGGTGGGCAGAACTGCATAGTGGAAGCAAATCTAAATGCTGATAGTGTCATTATTCTATCCCCATTACATTGTGCAATCAACATTAACTTCATGATGATAAGTTAAAGCAAAAATTGTGTGTATTTCCACATAAACAGGTGTTCCATTCCAGCTGTCACTGACGCCAAATATTCCTTTGTGTGTCTGTACCTGGCTCATGAGGAGGTGAACCATTCAGGGAAGTCAGATACTGTAAAATAAGCTCCTGTTATTGTTCCCATGCTGCAGTTTCTGCAGTTGCCATGGTCACATTGCCGAGCCGTGGTGGCAAGTTGATAAAGTTAAACCATCATAAACTACAAATGCAAGTGGCTGTGCATGGACATGAGAGAAGAAGCTGCCCTTTCTCTCCTCGCCACTACGCTGACATTTAAAACATTAAGGCCGCTGCTGTAACCACTCACTGTCTGAAAGCACCATTATAAAGCTTTTAGTAGAGAGTGTGTTGTCTTACAACACCTTACAAGTACAGGTAATAATAGAAGTTATTACAGTTATGTATGCACAAATATGATGTTGAAATCAATACATGACTGAAATATGATGATATCACTTATAATCCATTTGCATTAGGCTGTAAGTGAACACTGGCAAGCCACTTGATGAATTGAACAATACATTTACATATAATTGAAGACCAAAACCTGCTAAACTAAGAC
Source organism: Epinephelus moara (assembly GCF_006386435.1). Lineage (NCBI taxonomy): Eukaryota > Metazoa > Chordata > Actinopteri > Perciformes > Serranidae > Epinephelus > Epinephelus moara. The sequence continues at coordinate 4,826,954 of NC_065522.1, read as the reverse complement.
TTGCTCTATATTGTAACTTTACTTTCATAGACTTTGGAGCCTCTACAAGTCACTATAGACAAGACATTTGGACCGTCACAGCAATGAAAAGCTCTTCAAGCCAACAAGGGGAGTGAGCAGATCTAAAGTCAGCTATAGAAGCCTTAAACACTTAAACCAAATATTATATATGTTAGAACTAAAAGAGTGCAGTATGGGGTTTTGTTTCTAATGTGATAAATTTAAAAAGAGCTCACTGAATTGAAACTTTATTAGTACCAGAGGTGCTGCTAAAGCTCTACAAGGTAAAATAAATTTCGCAATCCTTAGGAGAGGCTGACTTCTTTTCTTTCTTTTTTTTTAGATATTTTTTGGGGCATTTTTAGCCTTTAATGGACAGGACAGACAAGCGTGAAAGGGGGAGAGAGAGAGAGGGAGTGACATGCAGCAAGGGGCCACAGGCTTGAGTCAAACCCGGGCCGCTGCAACAACAGCCCTGTACATGGGGCGCCTGCTCTACCACTAAGCCCTCTCTACCAGCCCCAGAGAGGCTCACTTCTACGGAGCTAGAACAGTGACATTAAGTTTAGACATCTAAAACAAATGTGGCTCTGATAAAGGTAGAATTGGCACTGAAGAAGGTTTCACCAAAAAAAACACAGATGTTAAAAATTATTTTGTTACACTAACAGTTTTTATGCCTCCGCCACCAGAAATGTCCGTCCCTCAGTCGTTTCATCCATTCCATGCAATATCTCAGGAACGCATAAAGGGAATTTCTTCAGATTTGGCACAAGAGTTGACTTGAACTCAAGGATCAACTGATTCATTTTATGGTGGTCAAGGATGAGGTTGAGTCAAGGATAAACTAATTAGAATTTGGTCGTCAAAGGTCAAGGGTCCCTATGGAGGACTGGCACAACATAGAGCATTTGATAAGGCTGAACATTTTTGTTAGATATGTAGAGTCTGTATTGATAACAAAACACTGCCCATGTTATGTTGAGGCCTACCCCTCCCCACAATCTGTAAAACACAAAATGACAAAGTGAAATCACAGGTGAAAATATCACTTTTGTGAGCCTTTGTAATTTAGAAACATGAACTCAACATATACATCTTTTTTTTTCAGCCATTTCTGTCATGTTGTGCAACTCAAGCAAAACAGCTGTGGCTCAATTTGCAAAGACAAATCTCAAATTTAAACAGTTCCACTAACAAATAATTAACAAATACAGATACAGCAAATACAGAAAGGCACACAGAAAGAATCAAACAACATTAAAAAACGACACTGTTATTTAACCTTTCTCTTTTGTGGGTGATATCCAGGGCCAACACAAGCCTTTTTGGGGCCCAACACAACACGCCCCCCCCACACCCCACCCCAAGGTTTTTTTTTTGTTTTGTTTTTTTAATGATCAAATCATTCTTGCGTGTTACTGAAAAGTAAAACCAGCACATTAGCATATTATGACATTAAGCTTGGTGACACTTGTTGTCAGCCCCAAAAAATTTCAGTTCATCAAAAATTTTGAATTGAACTTTGTGGTGAAGAAATCTGCAGGACAACTACATAAAAGTTAGACTAGATCAATTACATTTAAAAGTTTGACAGATCTGAACAATATGTGGTAAAATTGAATCAAAATCAGTTTTCATTTTATGGATAGTGCTATTATAATTGATATAAAGACAAATAAATATTTAGTTAAAAATATACCTCCTGATTTTCTATAATGCCCAATAGCACTCATTAATTTCCAGATGTCCTCCAGGCTCCTAGCTTATGTTTGGTCCATTACTGTTAATTCTTCACAGAATTGGTTAGGAAAGTTTTCACCAGACAGTAATTTTATTTCTTTTTTGAAGGTTCATTTTGCCATGGCAAACTTTTGTGAACTGTGGGAATTAAGTGAAACTTTTTCAAATGGGATTTTAACCACAGTTGTGTAGAATTTGTTGATTTTGGGGGTGCCATGAGAAGCTTTACTGTGGTGTATCTGTTAATAAACAATTACTTTATGAGAAATGAAAATACATTTTCACATTTCTAATTACACTGTAAACCCCAATTCGCTCACTCAACTTAAATTTAAACAGCTTGCACTCAGAACTTTTAGTTTAGTACAATACAGTAACATAAAAGTTTTGAGTATACCAGGCACAAAAATAAATGTGTCACATGACCCTTATCTAACAGGAATTTTATGTCAGTTGTTGCTTGAGCATTGAATTCTATGTCATATTAACATAAAAACATTTGGTACACATTTTACAACATTTTTTTTCCTAGAATAAGGCAAAGAGATGAAGGCTGAACCTGGAAGTGCTCTTTATTTCGCCTTGCCTAAACTTTTTAAAAGACACTCTTATATCCACACAGGCAGGAGGTCACTAACTGTGTATACGACATAACTCGTGGTGGAAAATGTTTTTTACCACAACATTAACTGTAACCCATTAGAAGCATTGTAAAACACATAAACATTAATCACTGTGTAATGGGTAACGTGAGTGATTTAAAACACATTTAAACACAGTTTTCTTCGGCTTATGGCCTTAAACACATTGTCTCATGGCATGCTGGAAAACTCCACCCATCTAGCCCCAACACATCACAATATGTTGTCACAATAAGAGCACAATGATAGCGTTATTTATTGACCTTCAACTTATTAGGTGAAATCAGCTTCATACATTTTAGTCAACTTAGCTCAAAACTCAAAAATTGTTGACTTACCATTAACAAAATTATGTCAAGAGAGATGAGTTTTTGTGTCAAGTGAACATAAAGTTTTTGTGTCATTGTGACAATCCTGGGCATTTATGTAGACTTTACATTAGAATTTTGTGTCATGGATGGGTTAACAGTGTAACTCATGGGCTTCCCAGGCAGCCTCTTATGCCTATCAATCAAAATGTTAAGCATTACCATTTTGTGCTTACATTCACCTGTGCGTTACATCCTTGTCCACTTGATAACAGAATTAGTGGTATCCTTACAGTTATATACATCTTTTTCATTGTCAGTTTTTATCCCAACATGTCAGCCAGCTGGGGTTGGCTGCTGAACTGTACACTTTCTTTCTTCCATTAACTGTTCTTCGGGTTTTCTCAACTTTGTGGCCGATGTCCCAAAATCCTCCTGACACCTGACATTAACAAGTTTACGTGTGGTCAATTATATTTTTGTTTGGCACACTTGTGTTTTCCAGGAACTTATATTTGGAACTTCCGAGTTTGAGTTTTTATAACAAACATATGACTCACAATTAAATATCAAACTCCCCTGTGTAAGCCAAAGGTTGAAAAAGTCCATCTTGGGTTGTGGCTACTTGTTTTAGGTCCTGTTCTGCTTACACTGTGGTTGTACGGGAGGTAAATGTCCCATTGCGAAACATCATATCAGAAGCCATACAGTCCTTAGGAAAATCCAGAGGGCTACATGTTGCTTGTCTCTTTAAAGCGACAGCACAGTAATCCACCTGTTCCGCATCCAGCCCAGTCTCCAGCCACCGGAAACACACAATGCGTTGAAAGGAACGCCGGAAATTGTCGGACACAAAGCCATACAGAATAGGATTGGCGCCACTGTTGGCGTAGCTGAGGATGACAAAAAGCTGAGTGACCATTGGGTCTGGGGGCCGGTGGAAAACGCTTACCAGCTGGACAATGTAGAAGGGCATCCAGCAGAGGACAAACACCGCCACAACTAGCAGCACCATGCGTGTGATCTTCTTCTCCGAGCGCCGTCTTTGAAGCCAGCCTGCTTTTAGTCCCACTGCTCGCATCCTGGCCACCATTAAACAGTAGCATAAGCAGATGGCTCCGACCGGCAGCAGAAACCCTAACAGGAAGGTATAGACCACGAATGCTTCTGACCACGCCGATTCAGGCCACAAGAAATTACAATCCACACCACCGTCCTGTGCAGGGACAGTGTCTGCAAAGATAATGATGGGCAGGATGACTATGAGTGATAGCCCCCAAACACAGACATTGACTACTTTGGCTACAGTGGGTCTGCGGTAGCGGGCAGCCTTGATAGGATGGACCACTGCTATGTAACGATCCACACTTAGCACAGTCAGGCAAAAGATTGATGTAAACATATTGATGCCATCTACGCTCAGCACCAGTCTACACATCAGTGACCCAAAGGGCCAGTGACGGACAGCAGCTGATGTGGCCAGAAAAGGAACACTTAACATGAACAGCTCATCAGCAATTGCTAAGTTGAGGATGTAAATGTTAGTGGCTGTTTTCATTTTGGCGTATTTCAGAATGACATAGATGACCATGGCATTGCCAGTAAGGCCTACACAGCAGACAAGAGCATAAATGGATGGAATGATGATTTTACTGGCGTCAGGCTCCTGGTAGTAGTCCTCATAGTCCATACTTGTGTTATAGGGCAGCCCTGTTGGATAGGACCCATAGTCCTGGCTCCCATTGAAATCCATGGTCCCTTTTGGTGGGTATGTGATGCTAACTTTAAGTCTGAATGATGTTAGCTAATAAAGAGATTAAGTTGAACATTGGGATTCTTGGAATTTGTAATACCTCAGATTACCAACCTTGATCAACAGTAGTTTGTGCACCCCCCCCTACATTTGCCTAGACATGGATGGTAATACTTTATTATTTATTCAATAAAGCTGTTTTAGCAACCTTGCGGGAGCAACATTTTCCATAGGCCCATGCCTGCCAAGTGGCTGCAGCTATAGGAGTGGACAGAGACCACTGGATAGTGTAGATATCTAAAAACCTTCTACACTCACTGACACTTTGGAAAGACCTCATAGGAGCTATGGTTTTTTGAATGAATCTTAGAGGATTCAAATTATAGTGAGTTCTGTAGTAGCAGACTATTTAGTAGAATATAGTTAGATACTGAGGGATTCCTTGAGCTGCTGGAATGACAGCCAGCCTGGAAGTAGTGTCAGGAATCCCTATTATTCTTTTGGTTTTTATGACAATCTGCAGATGATGTTCATATAACAAAAGCATTTATATATGTAGCTTCTTTGTTATTATCGCCCAAAAAAGATGTCCTTTATTTCCTCTTCTCACAGTCAATGTGTCCTTGATTCTCCTGGGTTTCTTGTGCTTGTCAGTGAATTCTCATTGTAAGGTCCAGACAACCTTTATCATTCTTTCCATTAAGCGATAGAAAAACAGGGTATGTGGCAACTGCTCTCAAGGTACTACTGTCCACCGTGGGCAATCATGTAGCATTAAATTGTCTCTTACAACTAAACACCTTATTGCCTATCTGTTCCAGTATGTAGTAGGTGAAGAGTTCTGATCAGAAGCAAGGCACTTGGACACACAGTACATGGAAAACACTCCATCTGGTGATTGAAGAGGGTGTTCCAGCAGGTCAAATCAAATTCAGAGTTCACTTAAAGGTGGTGCTGCTTGGCTCTTGCACTCAGGTTCTCTGGTTGCATCTCACAGCCATTGCAGATTGTAAAGAAATAATAAGGTTTCTGCTGAAGTTTCCCTTCAGGATACATTGTGCTCCCATTTTCTGTGACCTGAATTGTAAAAAACCTGTGAGAAAACAAAGAAGTGTCACTTAGTTTGCCTCTGACAGACACCAAGTACAACATCAAAGTACAAATGAGTCATACCTCAGAGGACCTGACACTGCATTAGTTTCTTTTCATCATTTAGAGGAATGTAAGACATTTCTGTGTCTGTGTCAGTATGTATTGTTTCACAGGCTCCAAATCTTCTAGACTCTGTCATATTCCCATGCAGGCTGACTTCTGTCATACTGATTCCCTATCGGCCATGAGTAATAATTGAGAGGTACTGTTTAAGTGCAACCCAATCCCCAGAATAGGCGTTGGCATTGTGCGTCTCTGCAAACTACATATACATTTTGTACATTATTATGTGGTGGATGTGTTGATACTATGCGTCTTTATGTTTTAACTGTACAGTGGTGACGTTAAGGAACAAAAACACACTTGAAAAGATAATGTTTTGGCCCAAAACATCCAGTTTTTGTGGCACAGTCCTCACTGGAAACACAGCGATGTCTCATAAAAAAAAAAAAAAGCTTTTCATGGCACAATCCTGGCAGGAAATGTAGTGATGTCTCAGTTAAAAAAACCTCTTTAATGAGAATCTTTAAAAGCCCTGACACACCAAGCTGGTCGGCTGCCAGTCAATGTTTGGTAGTCAGTGAGTGCTTGTTGCCCTAGTCAGTGCGGTGTGTCCCTCACCATTGGCCCTCATCGGTGCTAGTCGACTTTTTTTCTTGATGATGCAGCATGTGGAATCGTTGACGATCAGTTTAGTAGAAACGTTTCCTGATGGTTTATGTTATCATTTAGTGGCGTACAGTAAATATGCTCTGTTCTTTCCACATTGGCTAACTGGCTAACTAGCGCCAAGATGGTCCCCCGGTTTCCCTTTCTGAATGACAAACAGACTACTGCCATCTACTGATATGGAGGGGGATTTCTTCTCATTTAGGCGCAGTACATATGTGCTTGTTGGCTAGCTTGTTGCCGTTAGTTCTCTGAAGTCAGTTTGGTGTGTGTGGACCTTAAAGTCAAGAATACATTGTGCAATTTTGGGCTGTCCCAGACAAAAGATAACCAACACTGCTCTAAAACGGTGGTCCTACATCACACAATGAGAGAGGTTCAAGGGCGGCCGTTGGCATGGTCTTGTGATCAAATGCAGAGAGTCAGAAATTTGGCATGACCATTTCACTGTGTGACTGCTGTTGAGACCTACATCTACTAACCAGCCAAGACACGCTGACGCTAAACCCAAACAAACAGACGGATAGCAGCTCGCCATGGAGGCAAAACACGCTAAAAGAAATATGTGGGATTCCAGCAAAGAGGAAAACCTTGTAGAGTTGTGGCAGCAGAAGCCTTGCCTGTATGATGTGTTCCCCAGCTCCTACCATGATAAACCATGATTACCATGGTAAAGAAGAACAAAGCATGGACGGAAATAGTGGCAGAGTTACAGCTTCCAGGTGAGCAACCTAGCAGCTAGCAAACACATCGCAGTATATAGTGCCCACAAAACTTTAGGTTATTTAATAATGTGACCACAGTTGGAGAAGTAATAACCTGTGCAGCATCCTTGTGCACTCAGTATGGGAAGCTATTGCATCGTACGTCCTACCCTGTGATTCAGTAGGCGCTGTCACTGTATTGTCTGCATACATCAAACTTGATGTTGTACCCAAGTTTATTAGATCCATGTCCAGTGTAGCTGCACTAAACTTATAAGACTGCTGAAATCTCACAGTCTGTAGGAGGCTTTAGACCACCTTCTTAGGGTCGAAAGAACTCCTGCCTTCCAGACTAGGACTAGTGTTGCTGATTTGTGGTTGTCAAAGTACAATACCAACATGGTGTCTGTGACAGGAATATGAATTAGGTAACCTTTAGACATTAAACATTAGCCACATCAATTTCGAAAAGGTACAAATTATGACTTGAAACTTGAACATGTGAGCTTACCACGAGTGTCATTTTCAGTTGCTAGGAACAGTTAATGATCTTCATGATGAATATGTCAAATAAAGGGCTCTAGTTTAGTTGTGCAAGTGCAAGTGCAACAACAAGATAGTAGTTTTTTTCTTGAGCGCACAGTGATGTTAAAAACAAAGAATAAAGGTGTATTTTGGCATTAATGGCTCATGCTGTGTCATTGTTTTACAGCTGTTTCTGTTGCAGTGAGTGAGTGACTTTATTGCTATTTTCTGGCCTCACTATTGATAAATGTGGCAGAATAGATATTAAATTAACTGACACAAAAAGAATATGAGTATAAGGCATGATGAATATCAGCACCATCACTCACTGTTCATGATGTCTCATCTGTGTTGTTTTGTCTTTTACCTCTTTATGGACCCATAGTGATGACTCATCTGAGTTTAATTTTTTTCTGTATTGAGTGACTCAGTAAATGTAATGGTTTCTCTAACTATAAACATTAAGTCCTCTATCAGACCCCCTATGAGATGATTTACAACATCTCTACTTCCCACAGACTAAGAAAATTAAACTTATTATTTGATTTACAAGATAAGGGGCAACAGTTAACTTAGTCCATGGGAAGTGGAGGGTCACCAGTCCCCACAAGGACCAAGTATGGTATTGCCTCCTGGGCACTGCCAAGGTATCCTTGAGCAAGGCACTGAACCCCCAACTGCTCAAGGCACCTGTCCAAAGCAGCCCACTCACTCTGACAGCTCTCCTCTTCGTGCATATGTGTGTACTTTGAGTGTGTATGACATATGACAACAGAGTGAAAAAAACTGAAATTTCCCTTTGGGGATTGATAAAGTATATCTTCTTTAATCCAAAACAAATGTGGGTCTCTTCAGTCTACATCAGATCTCTGTGTTTGCTATCTCCATCAAAATGGGTGGTGTAGGAAGCTGGTAATCCATGCTGGCTGTAATTTCTTTGCTTTTACTTAACCCTACACCCTCCTCTGTGTTGTTGCACTCTTTGTAAAATGCATTCAGCAATGATTTTAAACAGAGAAAAATCAATAATTGGGTATTAAAGTGTAACAATTCAAATCTTAACTCACTAAAGTGATCGTTTAGCCTTCACCCATATATTTTTTTTCACTACTATGCAATGCTAGATAGTAGGAAAGAATTGCTATTGCCAATCTTTAATATTAGTGGGAGTATGAAGGACATTTCACAGTGATGCATAATGATGGATTACAACTACAGCTTTACTGACTTCCCCTAGAAGGCGTGGGCTGTGTCTTCAGGACTTCAGAGTTGCAGTGTCTGATGCTGTCTTATCATTTTGCGGTACAGATATGTTAATATGTACATATTTTAATACATGACAAGAATGATAGCAGACAAGCAGAGATAGCAGTTTAACAGTCCTGACAACTGACAGCCCAATCTCATTCTGGGGATGTCAAATACTGACATTTTGTCATGACCCTTGGCGTGCGATATCGACATCTATGGCATCCTTTAGCATCCTTTAGCATCTTTATAAGATGCACCAGGCTTTCAGCTAACTTCAGTGTAAAAACCCATCCGCAGCCATACTTGATGTTGAGAGCACCTGAAGTACTATAAAGAACAAATGTACAAACAAACAAAATACAAGTTTCACCCAGGAGACCACAGTTTGTGTCCTGTGTGAAACAAAAGTCAATCTTTTTTTTTTTTTTAAGTAATGTAACTTATGTACCTATGCCCCGCATGACACCAAAAGTTGCCGTTGTATTAAAATCACATTGCATGATTTATTGTAGTTGCACACTTCTGTCACTCACATGATGCCTTTAAGTCACTGTTATAGTTACTGTTACATAATAAACATACTTATTTTAACCCAAAACATGATCTTTTTTCTAATAGCCAAGAATTTTTGGTGCCTTAACCTAACGGTAACTGTTTCACAACATTAACCACGTGTTACAATGTGTTTCAGCTGTGCTCCACAGAATTACTAAAATGTGCCATTTGGTTGCTATGAGGGAGAGACAAGCTACATGTAGTGTTAATTTTTTTGACAAAAACTATGACAAAAAATGTTCATCAACAATCTTTTTTGAATGATGAAAACAAGATGATGACAAGGTAAAAACAGATCTTGATAATAAAAACTCAGACAAAATCTATGTTTCATTTTCGTTGACAAGACTAGACATGACAAAAATGTTAATGATGGAACAGCTGTGGTTGTAATTATCCTCAGATGCTGCATGAGCAACAAACTCCAGTGAATACTCTGCACCAGGATGTTACGCTAGCCAGCAAAAACACTCTGGGGCAGTATCAGCCTTTGGTGCGAGTTGTGAGCTGTAATTCAGAAGCATATAATCAGCCGTGTGTCTCTGACTGTGGATGGTGGAGCTGCTGAATGGCTTGTGGAGTTTGTTAGCAGTTAGCTCCACTAGTTAGCCACTGAATGGCAGTGGAGAAAGCAGCCACCAACTGCCAGATTTCACATCTGTTGATCCCCTCAGGTATAGTGTATTTATAGATTGTATGCTTACATAGATAAAGCCTATAGTTTTGTTGTAGATAGCTTCCAACTATTAAAAAAATAAGAAAAGAGAACCGTAACAGATGGGTTTGCCTTGTTGAGGACATATATAGCAAATGGCACTGTTTTTAAATAAATAATATTCTTTTTGTTATCATATATCTTTTAACACAGGTATATTTTCAACTAGGCAATTTGAATCACTTGCAACGGCCCGCTCTCTCTACAGGCCCCTCCATCCAAGGAGCCGCAGTGCAGTTGCACTCCCACATCCAATCAACATTGGCTACATCCGTATTACAGCCCACACATGGGATCCAATTAGAACCAGAGACAGTGTTACTGTTGAAACTGCTGACACGTCAAATCTCCACTCACCCAGAAGCATTTCACTGAATGCCTCCTCTATGTTAACATCTACTCTGTGTGCGACATATGACTGGTAATCTGGATAGTGACGGCTACAAACTATGTTTACATGCAACTCTTTAGCAATGTGATTTTTGGGTAATGTGATAAATCTAGTCAATAATCAATGCAAACATTTAAGAGCTGGGTTTTACTACAATATCCCTGGGTAGCACTGAAAGGTTGCCGCCATACATAACTAAAAAAGAAAAAGGAAATTCTTTCCACCTGGTAAGTTGCACAAACTAGTTTAGTTTGAACTATACAGAGACGTTTACTCCTCATCACTGCCAGGTCACCCTTGTGGCCCTGTGGTCAGAGTGCCTACCACGAACTGCAACATACCTAGTTAACAGCTGAACAGGGACCTTTGTTACATGTTGCCATCTCTTTCCCCTCATCCCTTGTCATCTCTCTACTGCCAGCTATAAATCTAGCTATAAAATGCTTCAAAAACATAAAACATTCCTGATGGCAACTTAAAGGGATAGTGCACCCAAAAATGAAAATTCAGCCATTATCTACTCACACTCATGCTGAGGAACGCTCTGGTGAAGTTTTAGAGTCCTCACATCCCTTGCGGAGATCGGCGGGGGGAGCGGCTAGCACACCTAATGGCTGACGGCGCCCCAGACTAA